>NC_071390.1:112721941-113025169 GCF_022682495.2 Desmodus rotundus
AGGAAGGTATCAGTATATTTGTGAATTTAGCTTTAAGCTGTGTTTTACACGTTGTGTGTTAAGGCCCTCATGCGGGGCAGGGAGCAGGGGTTAATGTATAGGCTAGTACCTATTTGCATGACTGAAGTGGCTAGGAGAGTTGAAGGAAGCGGGCAGGCTGAGCCAGCAATGTGTAACTGCTTCCCAGTGGCTTACCGATGTCTTAGCGTCGATCAAATGTTTCAGAACATTAACACCTACATTAGGTATCGTGAAGATATTGGTTAATTGAGTTCTGTATATGGTACATTTGCAAATTCTTTTTAAGCTATTGATATGATACAGCCTGGAAGACAGGCTTGAATATACCATAACACACATGTCATATGGTTTTAGGTCCTTCTGTATTTCTCTCTGTTCTCCTTTATTATTTATTACTAAGTGTACATGAATTTTAAGGTTGGTCCCAATGCCCCTAAATTGATCACCTTTGTATTAGTGTCCTATGACTGTGTTAATAAATTACCGCAAACTAGGTGGCTTGAAACAGTGGAAAACTCTTCTGTCTTTAGAGGTCAGGATTCCGAAATCAAGTGTCTGCAGGGCCGTGCTCCCTCCAGAGCCTCTCGGGGAGAATCCGCTTCTGGTACTTACTGGCACTCCTTGGCTTGTGGCTGCATCCCTCTTGACTTAATGACCAGGGTCTTTAAATTTCTCTTTGCATCATCTCCATATCACCTCCTATGTGTGTGTCAGATCTCCCTCTGTTTTTCTCTGAAAAGAATGTTCTAATGCTACCTTTAAATATTTAATTTTTTTTAATATTTAGAACAAATAATGTACAATAATAATTCTATTGTATTTTCTAATCATCATACTTTTTTTCTTGGTTATCTCCATGGTAGCATTGTGCAAATATTTAATTTTTTGTAAAGATGACAGATTAAATAATGACACTACAAGGTGGGGTGTCATGTGTGTCTTACAGTGCTATGGCATTTAAAAAAAAACATTCAAGAAACGTCATGAATAATGGATCTTAAAGACTTTTAATAGATGTAGATAAATGGAGAGACTCTTTAGGTGTAAAAGAGGCATGTGCAAATTTGCAAAGGCATGAAGCAGAGGGCACGGCTCAGTCAATAGCAAATTGTTCACAGCGGCCAGTGCACATAGTAAGCCAGAGATATTATTCTGGGATCAGTGGTGACAATTTTATATGAGCACTAAAAGAAATAGAATTTACACTGTCAACTCAAGGCAGTGAGGCAATCAAAAATATTTAAGTGATATATTAAGATCTTAGCTTTAAGCCCTGGCTGGTGCAGCTCAGTAGATTGAGCACCAGCCTGCAAACCAAAGGGTGATGATTCTATTCCCAGTCAGGGCAGATGCCTGGGTTGTGGGCCAGGTCCCCAGTAGGGGGCGTGTGAGAGGCAACCACACATTGATGTTTCCCTCTTTCGCTCTGTTCCCCTCAGTCTAAAAATAAACAAATTAAATCTTAAAAAAAAAATCGTTGCTTTAAAAAAATAGAATTGGCAGTAATGTGCTAGACTCCTACGAAACGTTTAATCCTTGCATTTGAGCTCCTAGTTGGGTCACATTATTATCCCCATTTAAATGAGGAACTCACGCTTAGAAAAGCTATGACTCCAAGTTCTAGGAGAAGTAGTCTCAAACCCTGATCTGCTTAACACCAAAGCCAATGCAGTCACCACTGTGCTGTACTGGTTTTACTGGCTCTCACTGAAGTGTGAGGAGGAGGGAGGGGGAGGTAAACACGGGAAGGGTTACATGTTCCCCTGGTGCCAGTAGTCCTGTAAGGGATGCAGGTGGGCCCTTCACTGTTTTGACTAATCTGTTATAAATGACTCATGTTTATTCTGCTCATTCTAAAGCCTTTGTCTGTGTATAGTCTTCGTTAACCAGCATGGTTCTTTTTATCAGTTCTTTGGGACCGAGTGCTTTGAAAGTGATAGAGACCGCAGCATCAGTGAAACGGAAAGAATCTTCCCGGAGCTCAGCTCAACCAAAA
This sequence comes from Desmodus rotundus, assembly GCF_022682495.2. Classification (NCBI taxonomy): domain Eukaryota; kingdom Metazoa; phylum Chordata; class Mammalia; order Chiroptera; family Phyllostomidae; genus Desmodus; species Desmodus rotundus. Next base: position 112,723,959 of record NC_071390.1, read on the forward strand.
GAAAAGAAAAAGAAATCCGCACTTGATGAAATCATGGAGGTACAGTTGATAAACTTCCCGGTGACTCTTCTTTCTTTTTATTGCGTTTATTGGGGTGACATTGATAGAATTATGCAGGTGTCAGGTGCAGATCTGTACACTGTGTTGCGTGTTTACCACATCAAGTCAAGTCTCCTTCCTTCACCATTTATCCCCCCACCCCCTCCATCTCTCTCTAGCACCCCACCACTGGCAATCACCACACTGTTGACCATGTTCATGAGTTTTTCTGTTTTTTGTTTCTTTTTTTGCTCAATACCCTGCCCCCCCCCCACACACACACACAAACTGATGCAGTTTAAACCAAGGAAACTTAAATAGTTTCACCATTGTTAGATTACTGTAAAGTTAGAAAAATGTGCATATGCTAAGTCAGGGAAAAGGATCCGAGGTGCAGTTCCGTTGGAATAGAATTAGAACTCCCTAACTAGATTTAGTTTCTGGCCTCAAATGCGATCTTCACAACTCTCCATGCAGCTATGGTCAGCAGTGTTCAAAGAGAAGGACTTCAGTTGTAGTGGAAGCCGGAAGTGAAGCTCTGTTCCTCTGCTGTGGCTGTGCAGTTTTCATCCTCCCTAGACTCCCCTACCAACCTGTGCTCTCCTACTGTCTAACTTCCCCTTGCCGCCTTCTAGGCAGCAGGAAGAGGCTGTGACGTAGTTTTAATTTGATTTAACCTGATGGCTGAGTTTATGAGATGAATCATTGAGAACTTGTGATTATCTGGATCTAGGGCCATGCTTTCTGCCTGGAACTCCAGAGCAACTCTGCAGAAGGCTCTTAATATACTCCTAAATATTCCTTTCTGCCTCCTAACACATGACCTTACCTTGCCAATAAATTTATGAAATAAGTGGAAAAATAGAAGAGGAGGGACAGGTGAAGAGAAAGAATAAATGGATACAAGAAACAGCTTTTTTTTTTCCTGTAATATCATCTCCTCTGTCTCTCCATCATTTTCTTCATATGTGGAGGGTTAGGAGGTCACTGTTCAGTCTGCCCTGTTACTGAGTCCTCACACCATGAGGAGCTGTCTGAAGAGTGTAAAGTATAACAAGATGTGTACACTCTGAGACATGGGCATTACTTCATTCAACAAATGCTGAGTCACTGTTACGTGCTGGGTGAGCGTTGTGTGAGGGCGTGGGTCTGTAGAATAAGGATAAAAACAGTACTTGTGTGCCATGGAGCTTTCATTTTAGTGAGGGAGACATCCCCCGAACAAGTGAACCAGTAGGTAATTGCGTACAAAATGCTAAGTCCTAAGGAGGTCTGAGCATCAAGAGTGGGGAGATAGCTTGTGCGAAGGCAGGAGGAGCTAGAGGTCAGGCATCTAAAGGAAGAGTCAGTGTGGCTGCTGCGTGGTAAATGCAAGAGTGGCGGCCTTTGAGGTTAGAGAAGCAGAGAGGGGGTTTTTAAATTTAATTCAAAGGAAAGTGGAAGGCCAGATCTACCTGCTTGGAATGTAAAATGTGCTGAATTTAGAACGTTGGAGGAGTTAAAATGAGGTTTAGGATCAACTAAAGAGTGGCATCATTCAGTTCCAATGAAAGGGGTTCTAACGTTAAGCAGCTGAGAAGGAAAAAGGTGTGATATAAAGCCATAATGGACAGTCAGCCTTTTATTCTTTTGGTCTCCCTTTTATTTACATCTCTCTTGGTTATATATTTCTTCCCCTCCATTTATAAGCTTCATTATCCTTATCAAACAGGGAAGTTCCTTTTGCCTTAAAACTCTGTACCTAACTGCTGAGCTAAAGTGGTCTATAAGTGTTGTTTTTACCGCTTGAAAACATGCTTGTTTCCCGTTCAGGACAGTTGCTGGGAGGAAGGCGGGGCAGGGCAGTACTTTGGCATGCAGATGGCTTTGCAGTATTGCCTAGGTGGAGGTTATTTGTGTTTATTTTCTTGGTCAATTGACTTGCTCTATGAAAGTTTTTTAATCCAAGTTTTTAAAAATCAAAACATTGCAAAAATATGTTTATTTGTATATCAGAGCTTGCATATTATATCATTGATTTTCTGAGAAGTATATGTTTTATGTTGTTCTTTTGCTGAATATAATGTTATTCAAATGAGTTGAGGATTGTAAAGAGCTCATTTTGTGGTTGTCTTGTCTGTTCCACAGATTGAAGAGGAGAAGAAAAGAGCTGCCCGGACAGACTACTGGCTGCAGCCGGTACGTACTCAGCTGGAGTGTTTTGCCTTCTGAACGTACTTTCAAGGGAATGATTTACAAAGCATTTGGTATAAATGACTACATTTCTCAAGTTTATATAAATTACATAGATTGATATAACTTCAGTGAGTCTTTTTTTCTATTTGATCTTTAATTAGGACTTGCAACCTGTATTGGAGGGTTACTTCATGTTTATTAGGCTAATAATATTCCTTGAATTTAATGCTAACTTGTTTATGGCACCTTGAATTTAAGCTCCATTTTTGTTATAAGACAAAAGATTGCAGTTTCAGAAATAGAATAAATAGAATGTAAATGCAGAAGTACTTGTTTTCAACTTATATCTACTGAACTTAGAATACCCATTTAAGTACTTTATTTAAAAAAAAACAGTTTTAATTTTATGAACTCATGGAAAGCTTTGTATTTTGTTGCTTATTATTGCTTATTATTTTAAGATAATTTTATAACAATTTGTAAACATTTAAATAACATTAAAATTATTTATTGATGCTTTTTGTTTTGTTTTGTTTTTTCTGATGCTCTGTTTTGAACTTACTGAGATGTTAAGTTCTCATAAAACCTGCAGAGGACCTAAGTTATTCCTAAAGAAGCTGGTTTGGTCAATAACAGGGGAGTAAAAAGTAACATGTTATTGAGATAATTTCTGACTTGAAAAATAAGAATAATAACAACCTCAGAGGTCAGGAAGTTCAAATTTTGGATTCTGCTCTTCATAGTCATTTTCCTACTTGGAAGTAATTTAGCTTCCATGTCTTAGTTTATATTTTTATATAACGAGAAACATTTCTATCTCAGGTTCACGTGACAGATCATGAAATAAGTTATTTAATAACAAAATACCTACTGTATTAATAGAAAATACTCATTTTGTATAAGTTATTTCAGTTAATTCTCATATCAGCCCTATAAGGTAATTACTATTATTATTCTCATTTTATAGGTGAGAAAACTGAGGTGTACGGTATTTGAGCACTTTCCTCAAGGTCATTTAGTTAGTGGTGAGCCTGGGTTTTCCTGGCCACCTGATTCAGTCAGTTGTACTCTTAACTAGTAAATGGCACTTCCTGGGAAGCTTTCATCACCCTGACTCCTTCTCTGGGTAGAATTTTGGGTCAAGAGTAGTACAGGAGGGACCTGTAGGGGAGAGACCGCCCATGAATTATTTTTGTCTTCCCTGCTAGAGTAGCTAGCACTTGAACATTAATAGTTTTATATAATGTTTTTGAAAATGTAATCAACAATTTTGATTAAAGCGGTAGTTAGTTCTTAACCAGGAGTGATTAAGAAAATTTTTTCTATGTTTACCTCGGTCTCTATAATAAAAAACATTATAGAACACTTTATTACATACACTTGTCTTCTGGAGACAGAAGTGTAGGGTACAGTAAGGTCATGGGATTTCAAAATACACATGCTTTACTACCTCTGCCATCCAGTCTCTTGGTGTGAAATGCACATTTTCACTAACCTCCTAGGTGAATCTTACATGTACCCTTGCTGAAGAACCATTGGTATAAAGAGAAAAGAAAACAAACTGAAAGCAGAAAGAAGAAAAGCAAAACATTCCAAATTTTACTTACTCTAAAAATTCTCTTCCCATTGATAAAACCTTCAATTAAATATTACTTTCTGTTGATAGTTTTCTTATACTGTAAATTATTCAGTTTTTCTACATTCTTGCAGAGTGTTACCTTAAAAGTGAGAATTAACCAACAGTGCTCTGATGACTCAGTATGTTTCTTATTTTGAAAAGGGCGGTATGTTTGCTTAAATAGCCAGCAGTCTACAGCGAGATCGGAGAGCTTCATTTTTTAAACTCAGGAAAAGGTTTTAAACAGATTCGTTGTGAGCAAGTGTCAATAAGTCCAATGATGTAATGAGCTGTCTCTAAATGAGGGCCTTTGAGAGATTTAGTCCAGAAATACTCTGGCTAAATCAGAGAAGTCGTTTTGATATTATTTTCTTAATTTAGAGAGTCTTAGTAAAACAGAGACTTAAGAATAAGACCCTTCAAGTCTTCTCTTAAACATGTCTACCTTCTATTTAATACCTTCCCCAAAGTCCTCATGGAATTTGTGTTCATACAATTGTTAGCACAGCTTAGTGAAGTACTTGTGACCATCTGGTACCTCTGTTATAGTTACTGAAGTAGCAAATGTAGAATTACTATAGTGAATGTATAGCAATAAGTTAGATGATTTAATTTCCATCAGCCATTAACACCGCTAATTCAAATCGGGAAAACAATTAAAGTACCAAAATCGAAATGTGTTAATATGAAATAAGCCCAGGTTTCTCTCACATTTGAGAATAGTTACTCAACAGAAGGGTATTTTTAGCTGGAGCTAATCTGGAGGAATCTCATCTGTATCAAAAAGTCAAAGCAACATAATGAGAACAGCACACTGTGGAGAGCGTCGTGTCCTGAGAATTCCCAGTGAGCCTCTTGCCGTTGGCACTCTTATCTGCAGGGAACACCAACAGTAAAGTGTCCTTAACACTCTTCACTTCCTTAAAATGATAGGAAGAAAGAACCTCTTTGTGGAAGATGTGAAGTAATAGAATTGAGGTTTGTAGATAAATGTCCTAGACTTCAACAAACCTTCACTATGGAAATCAGTCATTAGACAGATATTTTTTCCTCTTGGTAACTGTACTGAATAAGAAGAGAGAGGAGGAATGAAAGACTGACTACTAAGGAAGCGCCATTGTTGGGAAGGCCTTTAGAACTCCAGGTTTTCTTACTTAGCAGAGCAGTTGCATTTTACAGTGATTTTTGATGGATGCTTAAAATGAAGGAGTAAAACAGAACAGGTAATTTATGTATTTCTTCTTATCTCTATTTTTCTATTCTAATTTTCTAGGAAATTATTGTGAAAATTATAACCAAAAAACTTGGCGAGAAATATCATAAGAAAAAGGGGGTTGTTAAGGTAAGAACTGAAGTTACGAATGGAGTTTGTGAAAGGAGCGGGTGGGTGACTGAGGAAGGCCGTTTGGTGTTCCTTACAAATCAAGTCCTGGTAGCAGAAAGCACGTGTCTAAGGTTCTTGTTGGTCCTGAAAAAGGAAAGCTGCATTTATAATTATTGGAGAAGTAATTCATTTTCAACCATCGTTTGTACTTAATCTCCATTTGCTCTCTTACTGGAGTGTGTGTGAACAGTGTGTGTGAAATCCCATTGGCACCTCTTAAACTCAGTGTGCACACCTTGCTGATCAATGAGATACACTCTCTGTTGATGATGAGCAATGTAGTTACACCCCCAGAATTCCAAGGAGGCCTTCCATGTGTTTTGCCTGAGAGACTGTCTTTTGACTGCTCTAGGATTTTAAAATTGAAAAATCAACACTCCAGTCCTTTTTTTCCCCTTTGCTTTTCCTAAATATAGTTCATTTCAGCACCCAGGCTGCACATGCATAAATTGCTCTTCCACTGTCCTTGAGGCCAGACGAAATTACCCCTCTCACTATATTTCTTAAAGTCTTATTTTTTTAAATATTTTATTTATTTTTAGAGAGAAGGGGAGGGAGGGAGAAAGAGTGAGAGAAACATCAGTTTCTGGTTGCCTCTTATGCACCCCGCACTGGGGACCTGGCCCACAATGCAGGCATGTGCCATGACTGGGAATCGAACCAGCAACCTTTGGCTCGCAGGCCATAGCAGCGAGGGCTTAAAGTCTTATTTTAAGAAAACCAGTCTCTATTTCCAGATGAAAACCTTAACTAGGCTTTGTATTGAATCCAAAGAACCATAGACCAGCAAATTTCAGCCAGTATGCTGCAAGAATTTTTTAAACTTGCAGTACGTGTTTAGTCAGGGGCATAGACCCTTTTTCCCTTAGATTGTCAGATAAAAAATGACAACAGCCAACACAACATCTGTCTGGCATGAATGAATCAAAATTATACCCTTTTTTTTTTTGTCAGATCAGCAAAAATACTTTTTGGTGTGCCACAGAATTTTAGTATTAGTTTATATATGCCATGAGATGAAAAAAGTTGAAAATTGCTGCCGTGGACTAAGAAATAGTAAATGGTTACTAGAAAATAGTGTTGTTTATAGAAGGAGTTACTCTTCTTTTGAATGGAATTTTATTTCTATCCTTTTGAAATTTGTGTTCACATATCTCTTCCATTATAAAAGTATTGATTTTACATGACAGGAAGTAATTGACAAATACACAGCTGTTGTAAAGATGATTGATTCTGGAGACAAGCTGAAACTTGACCAGACTCATTTAGAAACAGTAATCCCGGCACCAGGTAAATCTTTATGCAGACCATTTAATGCGTATGCCATCAACATGAGTGCTTCCATTCATCAAACCATAGCTTTTCGACACCGCTTGATCGTTATAGATACGTATCTCCTTTCTAGAAATACTTAGCAGCCATTATAACTGACCCTGTACTTGGTGATTGGTAATTTGGCAGTCTTCTGAGAAAGCTCTTTGTGTCATGAACAAATTTTCCCTTCCTGGAGTTTCTTTCTCCAGGAGTAAAACACAGACATATTTGGATAAATTCAGTCACATTAGGGTTACTATTAATATTCAGTATTTATTTAGCTACCTGAAATGTAAAGTAAAATCCAGTATTTTGTTTTTTCTTTTCCTTAAAAGTATCTTTTTAAAAAAATATATTTTATTGATTCTGCTGTTACAATTATCCTGATATTTCCCCCTTTGTCCCACTCCGCATGGTACTCCCAATCTCTCCAGCATTCCCCCACCTTAGTTCATGTCCATGGGTCATGCATGTAAGTTCTTAGGCTACACTATTTCCTATACTGTACTTTACATCCCGATGGCTATTCTGTAGCTGCCAATTTGTACTTCTTTTTTTTAAAGATATTTAGACAGAGGGGAAGTGAGGGAGGAAGAGAAGGAGAGAAACAATGTGTGGCTGGGGGCCTGGCCTACAACCCAGGCATGTGCCCTGACTGGGAATCAAACTGGTGACCCTTTGGTTTGCAGGCTGGTGCTCAGTCCACTGAGCCACACCAGCCAGGGCCAATTTGTTCTTCTTAATCCCTGCATCTTTCCCCCCATTCTCCCTCCTCCCTCTCCCAACTGATAACCCTCCAAATGATCTCCATATCTATGATTCTGTTCTTGTTCTGCTTGTTTGCTTAGTTTGTTCTTTAGCTTCAGTTTTTGATAGTTGTGAATTTGTTACCATTTTAATGTTCATCGTTTTGATCTTCTATTTCTTACATAGTTAGTTCCCTTTAACTTGATCATTTGGATACTAACACAGTGTCTAGTATTAATGCTCTTTAGTCGGGTTCTTTGCCTGATACAATTTCTTCATGGTGATGTCATTGCTGGCACAATGATCGTGTTAGTTTGTAAAACATTTACTTATCAGAGCCTTTATTCTTTCACTCTAAGATAAAAACTCATCTAATGGATTACATTTTTTTCCCAATAAACTGGACTTTTTTAAAGTCTACATTTTGATAAGTTTTAACACATGAAAACTCTTGTGAAACCATCCTTAAATCAAGATAATGAATGTGTAAAACACATTACCCCTGACTGCCCCCAGTTTTCCTCGTTTTCCTCTATAGTCTAATTGTTCCTCTCACTTCTCCCCTTGCCTCCCAGCCACGCCCAGGCAAGCATCACTCTGTTATTACTGCTGTTTGTATATCCAGTCACCTGTTGATGGACATTTGGGTTGTTTATAGTTTTTAGTTGTTACAAGTAAAACTGCTGTGAACATTTTTATACAAATCTTTGTATGGACATATGATTGCTTTTCTGTTGGGAAAACACTTACACATAGGAGGCTTAGTCACATGGCAGGCATATATTTAAACTTTTATGAAACTACCAAACCATCTTACGGTTTTAAAAAGTGATGAATTAAAGTAAGCAAAGTTCTCTCTGATTACTTCTGGACTCTGAGCATTTCTTCCAAATATGTTATATACCATGCAATCTAAAATTAAAACATACCCCTTTGACAAAGAAGTGAAAAATGGAGTCTTATAATGTGATAGTAATTATGGTATTCTAAAGTCTACTTGAGAATATTACAGAGTTCTTAAATGATTAAGAACTTGTAAGAGGAGGGTTTTGGTTTTAGTTATGCTTGTTCAGTGTAATTGCATTTTGCTGTGACAAAGTAGAAGAAAAAAGTGGACATTTTCTTTGTATTCAGTGTTACATTCTTCTTTATTGCAGGAAAGAGAATTCTCGTTTTAAATGGGGGCTACAGAGGAAATGAAGGTACCTTAGAATCCATCAATGAGAAGACCTTTTCAGCTACTATAGTCATTGAAACTGTAAGTATGTTCACACAAAGACAGAAATTTCAAAATGCTTTAAAAATGTGTCACTTCTTCGTCATTGGATTGGTCTTTGTTTTATTCTAGAGTTTGGATTTTTTGTCTGTCTTCTGTCCTATTTAGAAAAATCTCCAGGCTTATTTTCTCTAGTGACTCTACCATTGCTAAAACATTTTCTTTTCTGATTACAAAAGGAATGCCTATGTGTCTTAGTCCGTTCGGGCTGCTATAACAAAATACCACAGACCAGGTAGCTTATAAACAATAGAAATGTATTTCTCACAGGTCTAAGGGCCAGAAGTCCAAGATCAAGGCACTGGCAGATTTGGTGTCTGTTCAGGGCCTGCTTCCTTTTCATGTGTCTTCACGTGGTAGAAGGGACAAGGGAGCTTTTGGGGGTCCCCTTATAAGGGCACTAATCCATTCATGAGGACTCCGCTTCCATGACCTAATCACCTCCCAAAGGCCCCACCTCCCAAGTATCACATTGGGCATCAGGTTGCAACATATGAAGTTTTTGTGGGACACATTCAATCAGTAGTAATACTCGTATAATACCTGGAAATTACAACTTAATATAAATAACTTTTTAAATTACCCATAATCTCCCAGACAAATGATAACCCCTATTAATATTTTGGTCTGCTCCCTTCCAGTCTTTATATTTTATAAAACTGCCTACAACACGTACAGTTTTCATATTCTGACTTTCTCTCACATTTGGCATGGTATAATTAGTGGGGAATGTATAGTCATAATTAACAGGGAAAAGGCCACAGAGATCAATTTTTAAAATTGTCCCTTCTTTCATAAAGGATTTAAGGGAGCAAAGATCAATAAAATAATTAACCTAAAGAAGTCTGACATATAAAAATTGCTTACCGATTTAGAATTGACATTTCAGTAACGGGTCTCTGTGTGAGGCAAAGGGGACGTCACATGTCTGGAGAAGGGAGGGGGTGAAACAAGCTTTGTCCTGACTGCCTTCACTCTTTAACTTCTGAACTGTGCATTATGTGTCTTTACCGCCAAATGAGAGACATTTTTGTCTCCAGTTCAGCAAGCGTCAATATTTGGGGGGAATAATAGACGCCTTGGAGACTCTGATGGAAGTTTTGAACTCTCTCCAAAAAATTGTACGTAACTGCCAAATTTTACGAATTTGTTGTCTTAAGGAACTCCTAGGCCCCTAAACCCACCTGCGGGTTGGTTAGAGAGTATGTGTCTCACAAAGGTTTTCTGAAAAGACATCTCCTTATTTGAGAGGAATCACATTTTAAGTAGGGCAAGCATTTTTTTTCCTGTCCTGGACAACACTAACCTAGAAACTGTCGCTATGTTAAACTAGAGGGGAAAGGGAAAGGTAGTATCATCTGTCATTAAGGAATTTATCAAGCTGACTGAATGAACAGATTGAGGGGTTTTTTAAGTCAGTTAAGTTTTTCTCTGAGTCGATCAATATATGGTAATGGAAAATCTTAAATTTCTGTGCCTGCTTGATCCTCCTCCACTTTTTAATTTCATAATACCATCCAATTTAGGTCGTGCTTCACGTTTTCATCTCAGGGGAACACAAAACAACTTATTACCATCGAGAGTGTGCTAGGTTCCATCCTGATATTTTTGGTTTACAGTTTGTATGACTTTTAAGAACTGCTTTCTTCTCTCCCACACCGAAAACCCAGTCTCACCTTCCTTTCTCATGCTTTAGTTGCGTACAGACCTGTATTGAGATGAAACCTATGGGGAAATCCTCATAAAAAGCCTTTCTGGTTAATGGCAAAGCAGTACTTACTTTTGGAAGAGGAAATCCACCAGCTAATTTTGGGGTTTTTTTATTTTTCTTTTGTAGCCTGCCTGCCCCCCAGAAAAAACTATCTGTGTTTGCACGTGCGTGCCTGTCTGTGTGCCCATGTTCTCTTCACGTCACTGCCACGAAGCACGTGAACATTTCAATGATTCCTGATATCTTTACCATGTCTGCAATCTTGAATTTGTTATCAGTATATTTGAAACATTTATTATTCTTACACATTATGATTTTTAAATAGCTAATGAAGTGTTCAAAAACAACCTCAGTCTTTTAACTACTTGCCTAATAACCCACATATCTGACTCATTTTTAGTCCCCAACTTGGTGGTTCTTACCATAAAAGTGTAATTGATCGTTGACCTCTAAACTTGGTAATGGAAGGCTCAGCCTGGGTCATCCATTATATGGGAACTTATTTCCTTTAAATACAATCGTCATTATATATTAAAAGAATGGCATTTTACAAAGCATTTTAAAGAGAAGGCATGAGTAACAGTAAAAAGTACTAAAATCTCAGTTCAGGGTTGGAGTCATTATCATCCACACCATCATTTTATATTTGGCAAGGAGGGAACCTACTGTTAATATTTTAACCAAAGATTAATAGTGAGTTGAAAATTATTGAGCTCATACTCATATTATATTCCAGTATTATTCTAATATTCCAGGTATTATTCTAAATATTTGATATGTATGTACCCATTTATATTTTCCAACAATCTAAAAGTACATGGTTTACTCATGAGGATGGGATTTGAACTTGGGTCCAGAGCCTGTATTCTCAGCCTCTGTGTTCCCAGCTGAGTCAACTTCTATGACAAGGACTTTCATCATCTAGTTTTCCCTTCCCCTTTCGTTTGGATATGAAGAGAAGATGAAAATATATTTAAAGTTGGACTCATTTTCTATAATAAGGACCAGCTAACTTTTATAGCTAAATTAGACATGTTTGAGTATTTTGCTTAAAATAGTATTTGCTATATAAAAAAAAACCTTTCAAACTAATAATGGTACAAATATAATAGAAGTTTACTTCTCATTCTAAAAGTCCAAAATGGGTGTTGTTTATCAGGGAGCGGCTCTTTTCCAAAGGGTGATTCGTGAGCCCGTGGCCCTTCTAAAAAAAGGCCCTTGTGGCTTTACCACCTTCACTAAGTGGCTTTTTACAGTTGTGTCTGCTTCATGCAGACCAAGGAGAGTGTTGGACTGCGAGTGGAAGGTAGCGTGGTCTGGCCCTGGAAACGCACGCACCACTTCTGTTCACCTCCGTTCACTTCCGTGCGCCGGAGCTCCACCTCATGGCCACACCTAACCACTCAGGGAGCTCGGACATCCCGCTATCCAGGGGCGCAGCAGATACCGAACAGCTAGCAGGTCACGCCACAGCATCTAGTGATAACGCCTCTCAAATAGCTTTGAAGAAAATGATGGTAGTCCCCAATGAGAATGTCACTGAATGTTGTTGAAGTTCATAGACATACAGAAATGTTAGTTACCAGTTTGTATTTCTAAGTGTAGTTCATTTTCCTGTCTTTTAAGTACATGTGTGTTTTTAACCTTTTCTTCAATTTCTTTCATTTGTAGGGACCTTTAAAAGGACGCAGAGTTGAAGGAATTCAATATGAAGACATTTCCAAACTTGCTGGAGTTTGAAAATTTATTGACATTAAAATCCTAAAGCATCAAATTGGTGTTTGCCAAGGCATTATGATACTCTACTATGTTAGGGTGTTTCTTTTGTATAAATCAAATGAATTTATTTAAATATTACTGTATAGTTGTTTAGCTAAATTTTTAAAAACTAATTATGTCTCATAAAGTATCAAACCATGTCAATTTGTTCTTATTTTTGTTTTCTTTTTAATATTTCCTTGACCTTTAGTCTTCCTTAAGAGAATTTTGTTATAAAGTTTTATAAACACAATTGAGAATCATAATTAGAGGAAATTCTTCATATACTCTAAATTTATATTTTTAGTAGTAATGTTGAACTATAAATATAATTACGTTTTAAAAAGTCAAACTACATATAATACCAACTGTGTTTTAACACGTCATGGAACTGCCAGGCTGTGTTCTAAAGTGGCTGCAGCATCTTACAGTCCCACCAGCAACCTTGAACTACGCATTTGGAACTAAGTGAAGCAGTATATTACGTAGGGGTGCAAAAGGCGGAAAGCCAGCTCACATTTGCATGTGCACAAACAAAAGGGAATTCATAGTTCACACAGTTGGAGAGGGGGGGTGTCCAGCATTTTGGCATCTCTGGGCCACACTGGAAGAAGGGTTTTCTTGGGCTACACGTTAAATACACAAACACTAATGAAAACTGACGAGCAAAAACAAAGGGGGTTAAGTAAACTTACGATTTTGTGTTGGGCTGCATTCACATCCTTCCTGGGCTGCGGGTTGGACACCCCTGGTCGTCATGTGCTGTGGGGTTCAGAGTATGAACAGCCTTTCTTTAAGGGTTGGGTCATACTGGGTGTTTGGACTCACTTCTGACTGGGATAAGGCTGAAGAGAACATACCTCTTTTTATGATACTAAGCGATCCTTTAAAGCGTATAGAATGCTTTGAATAAGACCTCAGACCAGTAGTTACGGACGGGATTCATAGTGCACTTTTGCCGCACACTGAGACAGTCTTTAATTCCCCTTTTTGATTTGTTGCTTGGAATTGCCAGGTATCCAACTCTAATAGCCTTGTTTAATTTTCAGTATATTAAAAACAAATTTATGACAGAGGAACAATCTGAGCCAAAAGTCTGTTTTTTTCTGAAACGTAGGCTCCCGTTTTCCTGACGAGGCATATATATTTAATTGGTTTAATGGAAACTGTTTAGATTGATACCTAGGAATAGCCTTGAAGACAGACAGCATAAATGGTAAAGATGCTTAATATACCTGACAAATACCAGCACTGTAATATCCCAGCTCTATACAAAATTAAATATTGATCAAGTACCAGTGGGTGGCAAGGTGCTCCACAAAATAAACCTAATATAGGTAATTGTCAAGTTTTCCTTCGTCACTGAGGAGCATAATACTTTCAGAAACTAATCAAAAGGTGGACATGGAATAGTTCCTTCCTTTCCAACGATTCCTATTAATTTGTTTCCTTTGTTTGGAATTCAAAAGTGGTTATTCATTTGTAATTCAAAATTAATTATATAGAGAAGGCATATTTCTAGTGTCAAGGGGAACGTGTGAACCATATTAAAATTTTTACAGGCAATGAATTTCAAAACAACAGATATTAATAGGTTTTGATAGTCTGAATAACATGAATTTAATTTTAAGTCTACTTTCTTTTTATAGGACTCTTGCCCGATATCTGTTGCATGTAAATATGCACCCCAACATTTTCATCATTATTTTAAAAACAACGAAGCACAAATAAAATACTAGAAATCAAATTAAACTTACCTAAAGGTAGCAATGTTAAAGTCAAAGTTTTTACGAAGTAGTAACTATAAGAACCCAATTTTGAAGTCTTGTATATTAATATTTTAAGTAGTATTTTTGAAATAGGAAATGGGAGACAGGTTTTTTTTTAAATGTATCAGAGGTGACCAGTTTTTGTAAACGAATGAAACTAAAAGGCAATGCCACTTAGTACTGAGATTAGATTACAGAAATAATCATATTTGTTTAATATTTTACAATTATGTCAAAATACAATCACTTGCTTTTTCAAATATGGGTTGAGTGGTCCAAGAAGAGGTAGTTTTGTTCACATTCTAAAGTGAAAAATGATTGTTATCAAATTATAGAGAGAAAATTTCATAAAAATACCTTTAAGTTTTTATAAGTAATTTTTATCAACTTGGCTGTGAAAATGTGTACATTTCAGGAATTGACTTTAAAGATTTTATTTATTTTTAGAGAGAGGGGAAGGAGAAAGGGAAAGAAATACTAATGTGTGGTCACCTTTTGCATGCCCCCTGCTGGGGACCTGGCCCGAAACCCTGACAGGGAATTGAACCTGTGACTCTGGTTCACAGCCTGTGTTTAATCCACTGAGCTATGTGCTTAATCCACCAGCCATGGCAGGAATTGATTTTTAAAGGAAAGTTATAAACAAAAGAAAGCAAAGAATTACAATGGGTAAGACTTGGACTGTATCACCAAAATCTTCTGTACTAATGCAGACATGATAGTCACCTGATTTCACCTTATATTTCTTGTTTACTTATTTTGCCTTATAAATGCCATTAGCCTTTTGTTAGGACATAATTTGCTAGTTAACTTTGAAATAAATCTAATCATATAAGGTTTAAAATTAAAGGGCATTGCTCTTAGAAATTGCTTAGCTACAAACAAAAAGACCTACAAGGAGCACTACTAAGGTACACACGTCAAGATCTATTAATCTGTGTGAACTTGTGGCTTCACAGACAGAGGGGCTTCCGGAGCGTTTGGAACTGCGATTCAGAATTCATGGTAACATCAGTACTGCGTGCAGTTAGCCATCTGAAATGATAACCTTGAGCAATGTTTAAACCTGAGGAATTTAAGAGCAACAAAGTCTTCAAGGTGGTCTTAGAATAATGTCAGGGAGGCAGGACTGTTACAGGGTTATAATTGAATCAGAAGACATCTGCCCGGTTGTATTTTATCTTACTTGGAGAGGGGCTGGCTTAACAGAATGAGAGTGGCAACTAAGGCCTTGTGATGGCTTATTTTATGTGTCAGCTTAGATGGGCTGCAGGGTGCCCAGAGTGTCGGTCAGACATTTTACTGGGTGTGTCTCTAAGGGTATTTTGGATGAAAATCACCTTTAAAAAGGGAGACTGAGTAAAGCAGATCGCCCTCTTTAATGTGGGTGGACCTTATCCCATCAGTTAAAGTACTGAACAGAAAAAATACCCTGATCCTTTCCCAAGTGACTGCCTTTGGACTTCACCTGCAACATTGGTTCTTCCTGCCTAGTGGCCTTCGAACCAGAATATCAGCTTTCCCTGGCCTCCCGAACCATTGGCCCACCTTGCAGATTTTGGACTATCTGCCTTCATGATTGTGCAAGTCGATTCCTTACACATTCTAATTTACTCTGTTCTTATTCCATGCCCACCATATAACCTCATAACTGGAAGTTCCCACGTAACTGACAACGTAAAAATGTACTCAGCCTGCAAAGTTGAAGACCTAACCCCAAGTGAAATCACAGTTAATGCCAAATCTAGGGCCCTGCCCAACCTGACTTGCCAAAGCAGCTTTTCTTCGCATTGTCTTAGTGAACACGTTAGCATCTGAAGACACAACAAAACCCCAAAGCTTTGTAAAGCGTTTATTTTCTTCATATGTGTTAATATTTGGTTAGTTTTTTAAATTATTCAAACTGAAGAATGACCGCAAGAGTGGCAGGGGAAAATGTATATTTATACATGCAATTTCCAAAACTACAATCCTTAAGGCCTTCTGAGGAAGCTATAGAGCTGAGATACAAAGTAATCCTTGTAGTGTCCATCGATGAAACCCTTCCCACTGTTGTGTACAAACCAACAGGGAACGTCTGTTCCAAACACTTGATCTGCTCGGTAGTCTTTCTGGAGGCCTCTGCAAGGAAAATGGTGCGTATGGTTAGGGCACAGACCAAGGTGTGCCGGCTGCAAATCTCAAAAGGAGGCATGCTCCCCACCCTTGCTGCTCTTCTCGCCCCTTCCTCGCCAGATCTGCCCACCCCCACCCATCTCCATGCCCCAAGTCATCCAAGTCTGCAGCTTAGTGTTGGAAGGACAGAGTAAACAGTGTCCTTCAGTGATTCAAATAACCCTTATACTGAGATCGACCAATACGGACTTTTCCCGCGAAGTAAAGAGGGCAGATCAATTTAGAAGTGGAAGGGAGGTGGGACACAGCTCTCAAGTGTTGTGGGCATAGCCTCACATACTTGAAAACAAGGCTCTAGCTTTAATTTTAAAAATCTACATTTTCTAGCATGATGACGTGGGTATTTTTACGATTTCCTCCTCTGATTGGCTTTTTCAATTATTCAGCTAGTGACCACACGGCTTCTAATGTATGACGGTGAGAACAACAGGTTAATTATATATATGGAGTCATCATTTTCATTTCAGATGGACAAAATGCAGTGTCCTTATGCACAGGTACGTATGTGCCCCTTCCTGGTGGATTGTTTAGGTTGACATAGGTCATGCTGTGTGAGTCCGATGCTAGCAGGAGCCCTTTTTGTTACTCTCATATGCATCCAAGGCTTACCTGGTGACAACCAACTTATGTCCTTTCACCTCCATGCTCGCCTCTGGCTTCTCAGGATGTTTGCCGGGCCGCTCATTGAAGATGTGTATCTTTGGCTCATGCATGAACTGGCCTGGTGAGATAAAGGCCAGACAGTGGTTTACATGTAACCCAAGAATAAACAAAAAAGACAAGCTGGTTATTTGATCCAAGCTACCAGTTGGTCCTCCCTCCAGAATTTCTGGGCTAGAAAGACATCCTCAGAGAAAAAGGGCAGAGCGACAGGAGAGGTGGCTCCTTCCTGAGAGCATCCATGCATCCATGCTGCTCACCCGCGGTCACTTTACATGTGAGGCTGATCTATTGGACCTGAAGTAAAATCAAATCCCTGAGTGGGGTCGGGGTGAAGTTCAGCACCTGAGAGCATAGCTCAAATCACAGAAACAGGTTTATTCGGGATGTCAGAGGCTTAAATAGGAAGCATTCTCTAAAAAGTAGGGAAGGTTGGCTTAGATGCCGTGCTTGTTATCACAGACTTCCTCAGCCAGTTCACCTCTCTTCAGTTAGAAAAAACCATCTTCAGCATAAAACTTAAAATTTCCCTGCCTGTTCTCTTGCCCTGTTTGTGACGATGAAATCCAGGTTCTGGGAAACCTTGTCTGGAATGGCAAAGGTCCTCACTATGCAGCATGACTGAATCACCCTGCACCACTGTTTCTCCCTTTCTATACATTATGACGTTTGACATCTTAAAACCCCTGTCTGGCTCAGGAGGAACTGCCCATCCCGAGCTCGCCAATTCGGAAAGATAGCGAATGACTCTGCCGGGAGCATGCCTTTGGTATACAACTTACCAACCCAGAGCCAGACCTCCTCTGCCCAGCTTGAGTAACCCAGAAGACATCATTCCAGGGCCAGGCGCCAGGCAGCTAGAGGCCACTCTATGGCCCAAAGCCCGTGGGAATTGTTCAAAACAGCCACCCCTAATCTACCCTGCTCTGCCTTGCCTTTCCATGGAAACCCCTATAAAGGCTCTGGCCTGACCCTGTCACTTGCTCCTGCTTCCCCGACCAAAACCTAGTCTTCCTCCTGTGGCCTGGCACGGCCATCTGTGGCTCTTGTTTCTAGGAGGAACTAGGAGTAACAGTTAATGTTTCTTCCAATGGTATTGGCCTCTTTGTGTTGTCACTCAGTCACCTTTACAAATTAAGACCTGGGCTCAGAACATGCATTCTACCACTTTCCCAAGTTCTAACCACCATTATCCTAAGCTGCTCAAGCCCAAGCGTGGCCCCACACTTGTCAGATGTTAATCAACCCTTTACCGATTAGTCCATGTGCTTTAGGTGAAAACTTGTCTGTGGAGGGAATGTAGATCCCCAAAAAGTCTACGTTGATTGGATGCTTCTTCCAAACACGATGAAGTAACACAGAGAAGGACAGCTCCTTATCCAGGGTGATCGTCACAGTTTTCTCTTTCTTCACCGAGACAAGCACCCTAGTGGAAAAGTTAAAATAGAATCAACACTTCCAGAGCACACTCTTCTTAGAAAGTCACCCCTCTCACCCCTTGTATGAACTCTCACTCCTCCCAGTACAATCCCGCTAGCTTTCTAGGACCTTTACCATGGTTTTGCCACAAAATGTTGTTTTGTTTCTCCATCTGTGAAATTCTGTCAATTTATATGTTTTTTTAAACAGATACTAAAGGGAAGTTATTACAGGACGCAATCATAGTGTATCTGAGCATTTCTGACAGAGTTGGCTGTGGAATCGGTTGATGGACTCAGTCACTCACGCAATGTGGATTTATTGAGTACTTACCACGTGCCAGGCACGAGGCTGGCACTGAGATGTCCGGTGACCCAGACACAGGCTTCTGACTGCTAGGAACAGGGCAGGTGGGTAGCAAGAGTTTTTCTGAACATCAGCTTCTTCATATTCAAACTTATGATTTTAAGGTTTATGTTGATGTCTCAGATGGGGGGATTTATTCATGTAATGTGTCAAGGACAGGCCCAAATTCAGACATAATAACACTTGCCTCTGATTAGTGACCTGGGCTGTGTCAGACCAGGATAAGACCGATGTACGAGTATTCCAGTTCAGGGTGATGCTCTCGGTGCTAATTTCTATTTTCATGTCTTCCTTTCGGAAATAAAATCCCAGTTTTCCAAAATAGGTGCTTAGTTTTTTATTCTTGGGCTTCTTGGCACCAATGAGCTGTCCGTTGACCAAAATCCCTACAGGGGGAAAAAAAAGAGCTTTTTTTTTCTCTCTTGGGTGCCATTCTTTTTTCATGTGTGGGCACCATAATTGAAATTTATAAAACTGGACAATACTATTGTCATTTTGCTTTAGGATTTACATAACACTTTTTCCTTTGTAACTCTCGCTATATAAGTATAATTTATTATAGTTTAATTATATTACAAAATATGCTAGTTTATACTGAGGAGAGTATATTATTTATAATAGTTCAAACACTGGGGAATATATTTACAATTTTTTTCTAACTAATTATCGGCGTTCAAAAACCATAGGGCTTCTGTTAGGGTGAGAAAGAAAGAAAGAAATCCCAGGCAGTAACAGTGCAGCATGACAAAGATCTAATTGTCTAATTCAGAGATCATATCTTTTTATTTTTACCTGATTCTGGATCAGAAACAAGGTTGAGGATTTTTCCAGGTTCTGAGTCAATATTGAAACAAATATTCTTCTGACTTTTTGGTAGGTAAATGATGAAGTGTGGGTCATTTTCAACTGGGAAATATACGAAGACAATGAAAATAAGAACATCATAGAAGGCAAGAAGATTTTGAAAAGTATTTTATTCCTAAACATCGTGAATTTCACAAGAACAAATGTTTACTGTGCTTCCGCTATATGCCAGGCACTGTTCTCGGCGCCGGGAGCCCAGCGGCCCACACCCATTGTGCCTTTCTCATACAGCCTCCATCAGAGCTTTCAGTTATTTTACAAGCGTGGAGGATACTTATTCAGTAGCTATCACATATGCACGAGGCTAGAGACAAAAATGAATAAGAAAGGCACAGGGGATAAGACACACATACTCACTATACATGTATCATATACACGACATATGTTGTAAAAATATATACAGTGGGTGTGTAGATAGATAAAAAGGCATGTATTTTATTAAGTAGGTGTACACAGTGCATAAAAATAAAGAAGACATAATATTATTTGTTGGCATACAGATTAGTCTATTCTAAGAGCAATGAAAGATTAATCTGCTCCCAAGAAATTACTGAATACTCTTTCGTTACTGGACGCCATTATTCTGGCTGATCTCGTTTGTTCGTTTGTTTAACCATTCAACAGATATTTAGTGAGGAAAGAAAAAACTATGTGCAAAACACTAAATTAGGCTATGTTGGCTGTAGCTATAGATAAGTCACAGCCTTCAGGAAAGTACCAATTTAACGAAAGAGTGACAAAGATTCTCTCCTTGACCAAACTCTACCCAGGCTCCCCTGAACTTCTCAACTAGGCCTCAACCTCTGGACTTCTGTGTTGGACTCTGCACTGTTCTATTTTAGCAAAAGTACTGCTAAATCAGTTTAACCAGAAACCCCGCCCTCCATATCTGACCACCCTCACTCTCTGATCAGGTTCCTCATCCCCACCACCCACCAGCTGATGTCTGATCATACCACCCTGCCTTCAGCAAGAATCCTGTTAGCGGTGTGTAGCCTGGACCCCCTCCCCCTGGTTGTTTCCTCTTAGACCCTTCATCCACTGACCCCCTCCTGCTCCTTGTCTCTAAAGTCCCACGCTGCCATGCTGTATTTGCAGTTGAGCTCAGTCTCTCTCCCCACTGCCAAGCCCCATTGCAGCCGTCCCTATCCTCACCCTATCCCTCCTTGGATAAAATCTTCCTTACCATGCTTTCACAAATATCAAGAACAATTTTGTTCTTTAACAGTTAGAACGGAATTTTTCCTTCTTTCAAGGAAGCAGACATAACCACTAACGTAAGCTGGAAAAGCCGGAATAAAGAAAATGATGCAATAAGAGCCAAGCACAGTGCTCTGAGAAGGAAGATGCAGGATGACTGACTGCACGTGGGAGAGCTGAGAGAGGTACTGTGAAGGACTTGGCTTTTGCACTAAGGCTTACAGGGAGGAGGGGAAGAAGGGAAGACTAAAACACAAGAAAGAGAGAGATTTTATTCTGAGTGGACAGAATGAGGAATGGCGTAGTGGTAGAAAAGTCCACGATTTGTTTAGAAAGTAACTCACTTTCTTGAACTACATGTGGTTCTGGAAGAATGTAGAAAAAGATCAGACTGAGGAACCAAGATGGAGGCGTAGGTAGACACACTGCGCCTCCTCGCACAACCAGAACTGACAGAGAATCGAACAGCAAGGGGGACCAACACCAAGAAAATAGAAAATAAAAATTCATCCAGACTGGTAGGAGGGGCGGAGACGGGCACCGGGGTGGAGAGGACTCGAGTGGCTGTGGCGGGACTGAGACTGGCGGAGTGTGGGACAAATGGCGCGGGCAGTCCGAGCACTAGCAGACCCTGCGGCCCCACATTCACGCAGATAAACCGAGAGGGCCGGACTCAGAGTGGCGGAGAGTGGGGCAGGCAGAGTGGCGGGTAGCACCCTGTGGCACCACATTTGCCCACAGATAAACTGGACGAACAGCGG
Source organism: Desmodus rotundus (assembly GCF_022682495.2). Classification (NCBI taxonomy): domain Eukaryota; kingdom Metazoa; phylum Chordata; class Mammalia; order Chiroptera; family Phyllostomidae; genus Desmodus; species Desmodus rotundus. The sequence goes on from NC_071390.1 coordinate 112,745,195, forward strand.
GCAGCGAAGCAGACTGCGCAGCCCAGGGCTCCAGCTCCGGGAAGTAAAGCCTCAAACCTCTGATTGAAAGCACCCCTGGGGGTTGGGGCGGCAGCAGGAGAGACTCCCAGCCTCACAGGAGAGGTTGTTGGAGAGACCCACAGGGGCCTAGAGTGTGCACAGGCCCACTTACTCGGGAACCAGCACGAGAGGGGCCCAGTTTGATTGTGGGTAGCGGAGTGAAGGATTGAAATCTGGAGGAGAGTGAGGCGGGCGCCATTGCTCCCTCTCAGCCCCTCCCCCACGTACAGCGTCACAGCACAGCGACCAGCATTACCCCACCCCGGGGAACACCTAAGGCTCCGCCCCTTAAAGTAACAGAAGCGCCAAGACCAAAAAAAAAAAAAAAAAAAAATGGCCCAAATGACAGAACACTTCAAAGCTCCAGAAAAAATACAACTAAGCGACGAAGAGATAGCCAACCTATCGGATGCACAGTTCAAAGCACTGGTTATCAATATGCTCACAGACTTGGTTGAATCTGTTCGAAAAACAGATGAAAAAATGAAGCCTATGCTAAGAGAAACAAAGGAAAATGTACAGGGAACCAATAGTGATGAGAAGGAAACTGGGACTCAAATCAATGGTATGGACCAGAAGGAAGAAACAAACATCCAACCAGAAAAGAATGAAGAAACAAGAACTTGGAAAAATGAGGAGAGGCTTAGGAACCTCCAGGACACCTTGAAACGTTCCAACATCCGAATTATAGGGGTGCCAGAAGGAGAAGAGGAAGAACAAAAAATTGAAAACTTATTTGAACAAATAATGGAGAACTTCCCCGATCTGGCAAAGGAAATAGACTTCCAGGAAGTCCAGGAAGCTCAGAGAGTCCCAAAGAAGCTGGACCCAAGGAGGAACACGCCAAGGCACATCATAATTACATTACCCAATATTAAACGCAAGGACCTACATCCAAGATTACTGTATCCAGCAAAGCTATCATTTAGAATGGAAGGGAAGATAAAGTGCTTCTCAGATAAGGTCAAGTTAAAGAAGCTCATCATCACTAAGCCCTTATTATATGAAATGTTAAAGGGAGTTACCTAAGAAAAAGAAGATCAAAAATAGGAACAGTAAAAATGACAGCAAACTCACAGTTATTAATGACCACACATAAAACAAAAACGAGAGCAAACTAGGCAAACAACTAGAACATGAGGGTTGTCAATAAGGGAGTGGGAGGGGGAGAGGGGGGTAAAGGTACAGAGAATAAGTAGCATAGATGATAGGTGGAAAATAGACAGGGGGAGGGTAAAAATGGTGTAGGAAATGTAGAAGCCAAAGAACTTATAAGTATGACCCATGGACATGAACTATGGGGGGGGAATGTGGGAGGGAGGGGGGTGGGCAGGATGGAGTGGAGTGGGGGGGGAAATGGGACAACTGTAATAGCATAATCAATAAATATATTTAAAAAAAAAAGAAAAAAAAAAAAAAAAAAGAAAAAGATCAGACTAAAAGGTAGGTGATAGAGACCACAGAACACCATGCTAAAGAACAGACCTTTATTCTGTTGAATAACTATTAAAGGTTTTTGAGAATAAATGTGACATGATTTGAACTCCATTTTAGGAAAATGTTGGTCACAGTATAAGTTAAATGTTGGAAAGTAGACATAGGAAGATCATTTAGCAGCTAAAATGTCAGGTAAGAAATGTTAGATTTAAGAAACTAGAGTGGTGAGTGGGATTGGAAAGGGAGGGAAAATTCAGGAGACATCTGGTAAAGTCCGTAACAGCTGGTAACTAGTAGAGAGAAACAACTCAGCACTACCGGGCTTCTAGCCGCAGTAATTGAAGGAGCAGAAGAAGGTTTGAGTTGCAGACAAGCAGTGGTTGTGTTTTCCAGGATGAAATTGGAAGAGTTGGCTGCCATCCATGGACAGGCTACTGTTTTCCAGATATTTTCACAAAGCTCCTTGCAAACATTAACTCATTCTCCATGCAGAGGACAAGTGACCTGTCCAAGGTCACATCATGGAGTTAGTAAGTGCCAGAGCTATGGCTCTCACCCCGGCTGCCTGATTAAAGCCCATTCTCCCAACCGTTCTGATATGCTCGTACATTTTCAAGTGTGTGTTCTGAAACTTAGAATCAGGAATAAACTCATCCGGGGCAAGAACAAAATCTGGTATTTCTTTGCCCCCACCCCCCCACACACCAAGCTCATGTATGCGTTCAATAAATACTTGTTTTAGTTGACTTCGTGTTGGAGCTGAGCACTAGAGGGCATCGTTAAAACACAGAACAAAAGATTGCTAACTCCTTTAAAAATTGTTTTAAATCTCTTAATTATACTTTTTCTTCCTTCTTCACAAATATGGTGTTTTGAAACATTTTGTTCAAGAAAAATTGTTTTTGTTAAAGATAACAATTGTTTTTGCCATTTTATGTATCCCTGATCCCACCAATCAAACCATCTCGTGAGCAAAAGAATCAACGTTGTCACGTTGAGCTGATGCAGGTCTAGGCAACAGAAAGGAACGCCGTGTTTAAGTTCGTCTGCGCACCCTAAATTTTGATTACACTGAAAGTACATTGAAGGCTCCCATGACTAACTTCAGATTCCTGGGGTCCATGGGCGTAAGAGTAGCTTGTGTTTATTGAGCTTCTGCTGGGAACCAGGAACATTATAACCACCTTGCAGGGGAGGTATGATCATCCCCATTTTCTACATGGGCTACCTGTGGGAGATAATTTAGGTGAGGTCACGAGAGTGGGGCCCCCAGATTGGATTTAGTGTCCGTATAAAAAGGATCACCAGAGAGCTTGCCTTCTGTCTCTCTCTCCCGAAGTCATGTGAACTCACAGGAAGATGGTGGCCACCTACAAGCCAAAATACTGAAATCTGCCTTGCTGGCACCTTGATCTTGGACTTCAGCTTCCAGAACTATAAAAAATAAATTTCCATTGTTTTAACCACACTTTGACTAACACATGGAGGTATCTTCTTTCAGTAGAAGGCAATGATGCCTATAAAAGTCAGCTAGTTTGCCAGAACACAGTGATTGCATTAATGTATAGTGCTCCAAAGATTATGATCTGATGGAGACCGGGATGTGAAAGCCATGTCCTAGTTCTCTCACCTCTCATCACATGCGGAGGGGGAGTGGACTCAAGCACGGGAGCTCCTACCACAGGCATTGGGATCCTGGGTGTCGGTGAAGGGTTGACCCAAGATGGGAGTGAAGTTGGAGGAACTTTGCTGCCGTAATACAGGGCACCTAGGTAGAAAAACCCATATCCATTAGTTTCCAGGTAAGTTGCTCATGATTCCAAGATTTATGCAGGCCCCAGAGGTTCTCAGCTAAGGTTTTCTCCCATTATTTTTATTCCTGAGTTCTCTGTCATCGTACTGTGGGCTTGCTGTAGGGCTCTCCCAGAGTCTGGGACCTGAGCTGGGATCTGCAGCAGGAGGAGCTGCCCCACAGAGCTGGGGAAGGACCTCATGCCTTCAGCACAAGCCGGAGAGATACTGTCCAGTCCAGCCCCTGGAGAATCCTGGATTATGGTTGGCACCGACCTGATGCATGCCCATTTACCCACCAAAAAGCATTCTGAGCAGTTTGGTTTCCCAAAGAGACTCCCGTACTGGTTACAAAAAGTTCATTTTGCTTTCTGATATCCAGTCTCCCTGTGTTTGAAAAGCAAATGCCAGTTCACCTACACATTTTGTTTAGGTGATACAGTGTCACTTAGATATGCCAGTTTACCTAGACAAATTTAGATGTCCCAGTCTAATGTAACTGGGAGGCCAGAAGTCAGAGTTCCTTGAATCCTAGGCCAGTCTTGTAGAGCTGACATCTCACTTGGACAAAATTGAAAATTCAGAAAACATTCCCTTTGCAGGGGTGTCAAACTCATTTTCACCAGGGACCACATCAGCCTCGAGGTTGCCTTCAAAGGGCTGAATCTAATTTTAGGACTGTATAAATGTAACTACTCCTTAACTAGGGGCAAGGAGCTCTATATTTGGCAGCCTTCCTGTGTTTGTTTCTATGTATTAGGTAGAGCCGCTATGACTCCCTGTCTTGGTAGTATGGCCTAACATAGTAGGTGTCCTGTAGGGTCCAGTGGCACAGCCTCCCCTATTACCCAAGTTGGGTACTCAATGTGCACCCTTCATGTGGGCTGAGTACACCCTCCTCTTGTAGTTGAGACTTGGTTGCTGTTGGTAGGTCAATGGGAGGAATTTACCCAGGCCAGTCAGCTGCAAGGACTGGCTGTGACCACTGACTGCCAATCTCTGCCCTCTGTGGGGGATCAGCTATGCAGGGGTGGGGTGGTGGTATTCCAGTGTGGTCTGTAGCTGTCCACTGGGTGTGCTGGCCCTGGGATTTCCTGGGTGGTGCAGGTCAAGGCCAGCCCCACCTGTGTTTTGCCCGGGGCACCCTGCTGAGCTATAATGCAATCTGAGACAGCTGCTAGTTGTGCTGGGCTTAGAGATTCCCAGCTGAAGCCAAACTGTGAAACTAGGCTGGCTGCTGTTAGTGCCAGGCCTGGGGCCACTTAGCAAGAGGTACAGGGTTGGGGGCTTAGTAAGGCCTGCTGTTGCTTGTTTGAAAGGATTTAAGAAGTTATGAAGCATGAGCCAAGACCAGCCATCCTATGGAAAAGCAGCTTGGGTGGGGCTGTATGTTGGGCAGAGTGGAGTCTCCAGGGATCTCCAAGATGGGTTAACTAGGTTGATGGAGTCTCAGATATGGCATCAGCTTGCTGGCTCTGTGGAGGGAAGGTTTAGAAAAGGGACAATGGCCTCTGTTCACCTTGATGCCAGACACTTCAGTTTCTCCCTATATACTACTGGTGCCTTTCAAGCTGCTACCCTGGTGCTGGAGCTCAGAGGGAGTGAGTCTGAGTGAGTGTGTGTGTGGATTCTTTGAGAGGAACTACTTGGGGCTTGAGCAGTTTCTTCCATTGACTTAATCCCTGCTGGTTTTTGCAGCCAGAATTTATGGGTATTTATCTTCCTGGCACTGGAGCCCTGGGCTGGGGGGCCTTGTGTGGGGCTGGGACTCCTTGCTCCTGAGATATCCCTCCCAAATCTTTATCCACCAAATGTGGGTGTGGGACTAGCCCATTTATCATCTACCCCTCATCTTCTCCCACCTCCAACCTGTCTGGACGGATGTGGTTTCTTTAATTCCGTAGTTGTTACACTTCCATTCAACTCGATTTCTGATGGTTCTGAGTGATGTTTGTCTGTATTTTAGTTGTAATTTTGATGTGGTTGTGTGAAGAGGCAAGCCATGTCTGCTTACACTGCCATCTTTCATGGTAGTTTTAAAAAAACTCGATCCAGGAGAAAACTTTGAATACTCAGAATCTTATGGCACAAGAAATTTAAAAAATTAAATTTGTTTACTTGTAGAGGAGAAGGATGATCAATGAAAAACGTTCAAGCATAAAATATATTATGTTGGAATATGATTCTGCCAGAAAAGTGAAATGAAAATATAAATTCATCTTATATTTTCTTAAATATGGTCACAGGAAGTCCAACAACCAAAGATTTAAAGAAGCCACATTCACCCAGAGGGGTAGGAGGGGTGCAGATGCAGAGAGAATTGGAGAGGCACGGAGAGGCATGGGGCAATGTGGGTGGCACGGAGCCGTGGGAGTGGTGCAGAGAGGTGGAGGAGCAAGGGGGCGGAATGGGCAGTCCCATATTCACCTGTGGTAGATACAAATTGGGAGGGATGCCTCTGGAGTGAGGGATCTCAGCCTCAAACCAGACCACCCAGCAGCCCAGAGTTCCAGTGCCAGGAAGACAAATCTCCATAATTTGTGGCTGTGAAAACCAGTGGAGGTTGGGTCGGCAGAAGAAACTGCCAGATTATCAGGAGACTCCTTTTAAAGGGCCCACATGCACTTAGGGGACAGACCCACCCGCTCTGGGATTCAGCACCAGGGCAACAGGTGGAAGGGCGCAAGTGTCATATGGGGTAGAAATAGGGTAGGTACTGGGAGACACGTTCCTCCCAGGGAAACTTCCAGAAGTCAAGTAGCGTCATTGTCTCCTCTCTGAGTCCTCCCCCGACACAGAGCCACAAAGCGGTGACATGGGTTGCCCTGCCCTGGTGATCACCCAAGCCTCCTCCCCACACAATTTATAGGTCTGCTCTTCTACAATAGGCCACACTACTAAGACCAGGAGTCAAAGCAGCTCTTTACACACAGAAACAAACAATAGGAGACTGACAAACTGAGGAGACAAAGAAATATGGCCCATTCGAAAGAACAGAACAAAACTCCAGAAAAAGAATTAAACAAAATGGAGATAACCAACCTATCAGATGCAAAGTTCAAAACACTGGTGATTAGGATGCTCAAAGAACTCATTGAGAAAGGCAATGGCATAAAAAGACCCAGGGAGAAATGAAAGTTACATTAAGTGAAAAAAGAAACATCTACAGGAAACTCCCAAGAATAGAGGGGATGAAACTGAGTATCAATTTAACAATTTGAAGCATAAGGGGAAAAAAAAGCATTCAATCAGAACAGCAAGAAGAAAAAAGAATTTAAAAAAACGAGGATAAAATAAGAAGGCTCTGGAACATCTCCAACTGTACCAACATCCAAATCATAGGCAATCCAGAAGGAGAAGAGGAAGAGCAAGAAATTAAAAAGTTATTTGAAAAAATAATGAATGAAAACTTCCCTAATTTGGTGAAGGAAATAGACATACAAGTCCTGGAAGCACAGAAATTCTCAAACAAGTTGGACCCAAAGAGAACCACACCAAGACACATCAAAATTAAAATGTCAAAAGTTAAAGATAAAGAGAGAATTTCTTAAAAGCAGCAAGAGCAAATCGGAGAGTTACCTACAAAGGAGTTCCCATAAGACTGTCAGCTGACTTCTCAAAAGAAACTTTGCAGGCTAGAAGGGACTGGTAAGGAGTATTCAAAGTGGTGAAAAGCAAGGACCTACAGCCTAGATTGCTCTACCCAGTAAAGCTATCATTTAGTATCAAATGGCAGATAAAGTGCTTCCCAGACAAGGTAAAGCTAAAGGAGTTCATCATTACCAAGCAATCATTATATGAAATGTTAAAGGGACTTATTTAAGAAACAGAAGATCAAAACTATGAACATTAGGTTGGCAATAAATTCTCAACTATCAACAACTGAATCTAAAAAAAACAAACTAAGCAAACAACCAGAACAGGAACAGAATCATAGACATGGAGACCACTTGGAGGGTTACCAGCTGGGAGGGGGAAAAGGGAGAATGGGGGAAATGATACAGGGCATAAGAAGCATAATTGGTAGGTACAAAGTAGACAGAGGGATGTTAAGAACAGTATAGGAAATGTGAAGCCAAAGAACTTATAGGCACAACCCATGGACGTGAATTAAGAGGGGGATTGATGGAAGGAATGCAGGTACCATGTAGAGTGGGGCAAAGGGGGAAATATCAGGATAATTGTAATAACAGATCAATAAAATACATTTTAAAAAGTTAAAAATATTTAGAAAAGAACAATATGAAATTTCTTGCAGTGCAAACAGAATTCGTTCATATATTTTTTTAATGGATGATGGTAAGTGTCAAATCTGATATTCAATGTCATTGGATACACTAAAGAAGTTATGTCACAGTTTCATTTTAGGAGCTCAGCCTTTACAATATGCCAGATATTAAATTCATTGCAAGTACTTAAATAAGATGAAAAAATGTTAATGTTGATTTTTTAAGTGTATGAAGGGGTATACAAGTTATCAAAATTCCTTTGGAAACATGTAAGGAAAACTGTTCAAAGATCACGGCAATAAACTGTCCTTAAAGTAAATTGACAGGAAGAGCTCTTTGGACAGAGGCTTGGGAGCTAGCGGTGGACACGAGTGGGAGAGGGGCAGAGGCCTGAGGACCTTGACTCAGCCTGTGGAAGCTGGCCCATAATGCCTCCCCACCAGACCGAAACACCGACCTGAACAGCAAGTGTGGTCTTGCGGAGGGGAGTCGGCCAGCATGCGCTCGTTCCCGGCTTCATTCTCAATCACCATGGCAGTGAGTGGGGTCACTATGTGATGTTCCAGGGACATTTGCAGGATGGTTTTTGTAATTTTCTTTTTGTCAGCAGCTGTAGTAGCCAGGCTTCTGCATTGGAGAAACAGAGACATTACAGAGGGTCACTTCATTTAAGGCTGAATTAAAGTCCCACTCCCCCCACTTCTGGTGTGGGGGTTCACGAAGGAAAATAGAACAAACTCAGTGTTTTATCTAGTTGTGCGGTCCTAAGGAATTTTTTAATAGACTTGATTTTTTCCAAGCAGTTTTAGAGTCACAGCAAAATTGAGTGGGAAGTATAGAAATTTCCCAAATAGCCTCCACCCTAAAACTCCCCCATTATCAACATTCCCACCATAAGTGCATTTGTTACAATTGATGAACCTACATTGACACATCATTAGCACACAAAGTCCATCATTGACATTAGGGTTCACTCTGGAGTTGCGCATTCTATGGGTCTGCACAGATGCATAGTGACATGTGTCCAACAATACAGGATCATACAGAGTAGCTTCGTTGCCCTAAAAATCTCTGTTCTCCACCTATTCATCCTCCACACGCCCCAACCCCAGCAAACACTGATCTCTTTTTGCTGGGATTGTTTTTTTAAAAAAATCAATATTTAACTTTCGCAGCAATTTGCTATCTGCCTTTAACTGCATCCAGTGTGCTTCTGTAACGGGGCAGAAATATTTCTCCCTCTCTTCAAAGCCACAGCTTACAGCCATGTGTCTGTTTATAATCTTATTGACATCATGGATTTTCTCTGTGAGTTACATTAATTTCCTCCAACCTAGTTCAGATGACTCTGTTCCATCTTTCTGGGGATCTGATAAAACAGGTAGAGTGGTCTCAGGAGAGTAATTTTCTTATCCAACACTTGTACGTAACTCCAGAGCAGGTGATCAGAGAACCAGCCATCGCTCTGAAAATATAGTTTTTACACTGGAGAGTTTCAGTGCAGTTCAGCTGAGAAGCCAGAGATGAAACAGGTGACTGTCAGGGAGCCCTTCCTGATGTGATATCATAATCACAAAATCATGGATTTCTCGCTGGACCATAACCCGAGCAGTTGCGGACAAATCTAATTGATGGTGACAAATGTCTGAACAGCGATTCCTGCTGGAGGTGGTGGTGGGGTTGAGTGGGGAGGAGAACAAGGGATCCTTCAGAGATGAAAGAAGTCTTCCACATTTGGATCCGGGTGCCGATTACATAGGTGATGTACATAAAATTTCATTAAACTGTACACTTAAAATCAGTGTACTTCACACACTTTATTTTATGTATGTTCTATGTCAAAACAAAACAAAATACGGGTGTACTCAGCTTCAGTTATAGTGCTGGGAACCAGTGGAAATTAATAATCCAAACCCTGTGACAATTTTCTGCCTTTTTTGGTTCTAATCTTTTTGTGTATTACCCCAAATATTAAAGGCAAATCTTCAGTTTTGCAAATCCCTGTGGCGTATGCAGTTCTTACCGCTCAGCTACAAGTTGGTTGATTGTCAGATAGGCCCACAATTTCCTGGTGAAATCAGGATCTGCATGCTTGTCTTTTGATAGAAAATCCTCCAAGTCGTCCATTTGGGCCAGGGTCTCCAAGACTAAATCCGTGTTGGCCTGGATGACGCAAGGTTCAGTTCAAAGACACCAGGAGAGCAGAATTATAGTTAGTCAATTCGCATTTTCATACATCCCTCCCGTGAGTGAACTACTGTGAGGGTACTATGCAAATTTAAGGAGAATGCAAAATATTTCAAAGGAATACAAGAGAGGAAGTTAAGGGCGTACTTCTGGAGTGTGTGATTGGTCTGGGATGAGAGAGGTAAGGATTTACACAATATTGGGAAGATGGCATAGACATTGCCACGCTTTCCCTTTCACTATTGCTTTTACTTTACATACATGGTTCTTGAAATGCAGTGTTAGCCTGTTAATACACAAGATGGACCGTATCCAGAAGACCAGTGAGTATTTTTAGAATAAGCTGAAGTACCGAAGTTGCAGTGATAATGCTCTGTAATTGCGCTGATTTTTCAGGGTCAAATTTTCCTGCCACGACAATCTCTGAGCCTTTAAAATAGTTATGGAAACTGTTTTGAGTGACATCTGTTACTGACGTATGGGGATAGTTGAACTGAACGTTCCGGAGCAATGGAGTAGAGACTTGGTTGTAGAATTTCTACAATTCATAAAACAACAAAAAACAAAGGAAAACAAAAACAGAGAAATCATTACTTTGATACCACTTTATAGATCTAAAGCATTTTTCTCTGAGATTCTTCAAATGCTTAACAGACATCTTTTATTCGCACAGGATCTACGTGCAGGGCTAGGGAACAAGGAAATTCTCATAATTACCAGACAAACTGGAACACAGAGAAGATGAAGACTTGTTAAGAATATTACCATTGACTTAAGAGCCCAGGATTTTTTCCTATTATGACCAGCATGAAAAGCTCACAGGGCACTCAGAATCAGAAAAGCCAGCTAGGTTGATAGACCCCAAATTAGAACATATCCTTATCTGCCCCGAAGTTTAAATATGATGCCCACCATTGACATATGGTACCTGGTACTGACAGAGGGTGAGGTAAAGTCTATTCTTCTCCTATACTTTTTTCTTGTTTATTTAGTCAAAATAAATAAGGAATTCATATTCTTTATGTTCAAGGAAACTTACAGGCTACATCTTGATCTGTGTTGCATTATACAAAGTTAAAATGCAAGATCCAATGTATGTTAAAGGAAAAACATGGCCGTGCTGGTAAGGAGGGCCAACTGCCTGGCAGGACTGGAGAGCCACTGGCTCGGAAAGCTCCTTCGGGGACTGGGGAAGCGCCATCGCCTTACCGCTGCCCATCTCACTGCCGAGGCAGACGCGCCCACGCAAGGGGGTGTGCACAAGAAAGGAATGAACACTTTGTTCCTGCAACCAAATACAGCTGAAATAATGGCAATTTTCACCTAAATTTGGCCATCTACTTTAGGTATCAGATATTGCTGGTCGAATGATTTTTGGGTGAAGACAAAAAAAGAACAGAAAAAAAATGTTACCTTGAGCTGGAAAGAAGTGTCCTGGTTTCCATAAATCCTTTGAGCAATCCCACGGTTGTCATTAGACAGTCTCTTCAAAAAATCATAGTCAACATCAAATCCTATCCCCAAACTGAACAAGGAGATGTTGTCTTGTATGTTCTGCTTCACGTTTTTCTGAATTGTTGACAACTTTAGTTCACCTAAAATGGGTGGTGACAGAAAGGAAAGAAATGAGGAGGCAATATTATAGTCTTTGGAAAATCCATGGGGAGCAGTTTAGCAAAATTTGTCAAAATTAAAAACTCAGTCTTGGATCCAGTGACTCAATTAGGAATTTTTCTTACAGATGTACTCATACATGTTGAAATGAAGTATGGACAATAGTACACAGTAACATAATTGGAAACAGCTACATATTAGAAACAAATGTACAGCTATAGGGGAGACTGGTTAAATTGTGGTACATTGGATTTGAGAAAAACTATACAGTTATTAAAAAGAACAAAGCAACTCTATGTATTTACTTTGAATAACCTCAAAGACAGATCTTTAAAGGGGAAAACAATGTAGTAATTGGTATATGTAGAATATATTTATATATATGCATGCCTATGCAGACATGCATACTCTATATTTTATGCATAAAGTATGCATAGAATATCTCTGGAAAGATATACAAGAAATTGGTTACAAGTGACTGCCTCTGGGGACAGGAACTGGATAGTTGAAGGACAGGAGTAAGAAACGGATTTAATTTTTTTACTATATTTCCTTTCCTTCCTTATGATTGTATTCTAAAATTGGATTTTTCAAGTAATCTGATCCAAGGGAGAAAAACCCCACTGAATCTGCAACAAATCCGTAACAACGGCCATTCTAGTTTCCCCATTAACAAATCGCTGCTCTTTGTCTTTCTAAACCTTGGGTGCCATTGTCAAGCCCCTGTCACTGTCTGGCCCAGGTTAGATACAGTCCTCCTCCACATGACTGACAGCAGCTCAGCCTAGCACTCATTCTTCCTTATATTTGTCAGTGTAAGAGACAAATGAAACTAATAAAAATAATAGTACATGATAGAAGCAGGCAGATGTTGAGCTATTTTGTGGATAGGAAAAATGCTTCAGATACAGGCTGTATCAGAGACAGTAGTTTCTCTGGTTTTAGTGAGGAACTGGGCGGGGTGAGGGGAAGTATGGAGGACAATAACGATGCATTACTGAGGACTCCAGAGACACAACTGGAGATCTGGGACCAATGCCCATCACACACACTTCCCTTCCACTCACCACCTCACACACCTGAGGCTGAAGAAATAAATGCATTTCACTAGTATGTACTAGCAATCACGGTAGCATATGCTTATAGTTAAAATTAAAGTTTCCCCACATTGTAGAGGTGACACCCAGGCATTCAAGGGCATCACTGAAAAAATATCTGGGCACTGGTTTAAGCAGGGTGAATGTTTCAGGGTCGAAAGAAGTCTTTATTTTATGAAGCATGGGCTTAAAATGGTGTAGACACTCAGGTTAATGCCATTAGACTTCCCATTATAAACTAATCGTGTTCTCAAGAAACAATAGTAAAAATATTTGTAGTAGAAAATTGAAGTGCTACTTGCCTACTGTCGGATCGCCATCAGAAACCAAAATGATCAGAGAGACTGAGTTAGGGTCCAACATTCCCAAGTTATTGGCTTCATTCAAAATAAAGATGGCCCGCAGGAGTGCTTCGTTGATATTTGTGCCTGATAAGGAAATAATATAATGTGCTTGTTCTGTTACATGTTCTTTCTTTGCACAGAAACAATCACATCTTGGGTTCAGGCTCATCAGTCTGGTGATTACTTAAGAATAAGTTATTCAATACCCAAATCATTTGATTGCTCTCCAAGCGACATCAATCTTGCCCAGCTGGTCAAGATCTCCAGTGGAGTAAAATATTTTCTTTGTAGTAAACTACTGCCTTAGGGATGAGTTAGCCCTTTCAAAGCACAGTCTGTCACTTGGTTAAACACCAGGTTGAAGGTACCTTAACCAACCTTGCTGACAGACTTGGACACTGTTCTATGGACAGTTACATTTTATGCTATGCAAGTAATGAGAAGGCGAGTGTTATTTTACTGACGCTCTTTTCTGAGGAAGGTAGGAATAATTAAAAACTTGTATGGGATGGGTTGTGTATTGTACCTTTGCAATGAACTTAGTATTCATCATTTAATAATAAATATTTAAGACAGACCATTGCAAAAGGGACAAAGAGCACTGTGGTAGGAAATAATATTTCTTCAGTGAATCAAGGTGCAAACCCTATGGAAGTTTCTCACTAGGGTTTAGGCGAAACCTACTCACCTCCATTGGGCTGGATTTTCTCAATATACTTCTTGGCATCTTCAATCTGTGTTTTAGTAGCTGGGACCAAATCATTTCTCCAGGTTCGCACGTTGTGGTTGAAATCAACCACAGAGAATTGGTCATCAGTTCTCAGGTCATCCAATATGGTTTTCATTGCTTCCACTGTCTATTTCAAAAGACAAAGGAGAAGGGTCTCATTCAATAAATTCTGAGCCTAAGAAGAAAGGAGGAAGATGAAGAATTCATCCTAGTCATCCCTCAAGTACTGACTCAAGCTATAATTCTTACAGAAAACCTCTTAAATCTACCTCCATCAACACAGACCTACTTCCCGCTTATTCTGAACATGGATTGTCTGCATTTTGAGACTGAAAACTTTTCCTGCCTTACTTGGTTATGCACAACCACTTTGACTGGTCTTACTTTAAGTTAAGGATCAGAAACTTCAGGCTCCCCCTTGGGGTGCCTGCAAATCAAATGTATTTCCCAAGTCTATCTTCTCACCCTCTCTCTTAAACTACTACTTTCCGTTACCACCAATACCTCCCTGCAAATGGGATTCCTGATTCCTAATACACTCATCTTTTTCTTTTCTTTTTAAAACTTTTTCACACTATCACCATTGAAGATACTTTTTAATTTACTTATTATGTTTATTCTTTATTCTCTCTTCCCCTCCCTCCAAATGTAAGCTCTGTAAGCTATGTTTTTGGTTGATTCTGTTATTGATGAACTCAGTGCCTGACACAGAGTGGGTGCTTAATAAGTGTTTGTTAAATGAATGGGTAAAGCAAAGAGGCAATGAATACACTGTTGTACTAGGGCAATGGCTCTCAACTGAGGGCATTTGCCCACCAGGGGCATTTGGCAATGTCTGAAGGCATTTTTGACCGTCATAACTGAGGGGTGGCAATTACTGGGTAGAGTCCCTGGATGCTGCTAAATATCCTGCAATGTACAGAGTGGTCCCTACCAACAAAGAATGGTCAAATCCGAAGTGTCAATAATGCCACTGCTGGGAGACCTAGTGTTGGAGTATGAGCACAGTTGGCAGGGGCCACGTATTTCCCTTTTTTTGGATGCTAGAAGAGTAGTGTACACTTGGAAGGTCAGAAATGGTTGTTGAATAATAAGAAATTTCCTTGTTTGTTCTTTAGAGTGGAATCTATCACAATTGAATGCTAAATACGCCTACACTGAGCTCCACACAAGAAAACATGAGACAGGGTGGTCTCCCTCAAAGAATTGCAGTATAATCAGGGAAGATATACTTACATGCTTTCAAAATTATTTGTGAAAAATGGCAAGATATGAAAGCAAAACCTTATGTAGTAAAAACAAAATACTATTAAGCAGAAGCATGATCAGAATGAGAAGAGTTTACACTGAGATACAATTTTTCACAAAGGTGAGCTTTGAGTTAAATTTCGGTTACTTATAAGCCATCCAGTCTGTGGCACTTTGTCACAACAGCCCGAGCTAAGGCAAGCCCTGGGGGTAAGGTGCTTGGAATGATCGCTCCGTTGGGAGGGGATCAAAGAAGGTAGGGAGTCCCACACACCATGACAACAAGGGGTACTTACTTGCTTCATTTTTATTCCCCACATTGAGCCACTGACATCAATGACAAAAAGGATGTTTTTGGGAATCGGGTCCATGTTTTCAGGAGCAAAAAAGTGGACAAAATATCCATTAAATACCTAAAAAACAGAACATATTTGTGGACCAAACCATTACCAATGTTTGGAATGTAGGAAAATGGGGCTCTGGGGACTAACAGAGGAGAGGTGAGTCAAGGTGAGCAGGAGATACGACAGACGTAAAGAAGAGAACTGATGCAGCAGCTTGGCATCCATCAGGCTCTCCCTTCTTCCTTCCCTGTGAAGGTCCCAGCCCTCCCCGGGGTGTTTCACTTTTCTCTTGTCCTCTCCACTGTCCTCCACTCCACCCAGTCTTCACTGATAGCCTCTGCCCCAGGCACCCTGCTAGCCAGTGGTGAATCAGGTGAGCCCCTGTCCTTCTGAGCTCTCGGGCCAGTGGAGGATCCAGACAAGTAAAGAGGCAGTTTATAGCTCAGAGTGTTAAGTGCTACCATCAGGAATATACAGTCTCCAAGAATGCCCGGTGGAGTAACATCTGATTCAGAAAGGGGAGTCTTTCCCAAGGAAATGGCATCTACACTGGACTTGAGTATGAGTTTGGAGTTAGCCTGTCAGCATCTGGGCCAGGTTGGGCAGGGGTAGGGTTGGGGCAGAGAGTTTCAGACGGTGCAGTGATGCTGCAAGTGAAGAAGGCATGCCTGGGGCTCTGCAAGTTGTTCAGCACAATGGGGCCATAGAATTCAAGCATCCAGGGAATCAGGGTGGAGTGTCAGCAGGGCAATCATAAAGGACCTTTATGGGCACTCCAGAGAGTTCGGATTGTCCTTGAGGTGAAAGGGAGGCCATTCCAGCTGGATGCTTGGTCATCCTCTTTGTTGCCTGCTGCAGGCTGTAATGATTGGCTCCCCTCATTCTCTTTCTGCTGCTCTCTGGCTGCTTCTACAAACATGTTATAGGGCTCCCATGTAGGGTACAGCTGTGGACACTTCCTATCTCCCTGTTCCTGGAGAGAAGCACAGGCTTCTGGATACACCCTAAGGGCTCTATTTTAGCACAAGGGAAATCCAAACACACACTTAAGATATGACACAAAGAAAAGGACACTTTTCAGGAAATCTCACAATGAACATTGATCTGGAATTCACCCTTGGCTGCGATCTTTCTCTAGGCTTTGGTTGTGCCTCCCTTCCAGCCCCAAGACTGCTTTCTTTGATAATCTAGTTGCAAAGGGCCTTGAAAGGTCATGCAAAATTCCCATTTTGTTATTTTCTATTATTCTTCATGTAAGGCCTAGAATCACTTTTCCAGGACAAGGACATGAGACCCAATGACCCTTGGTTCAGTTTTCCTGATGTGAAGAGATATGTTTAGCAGTATGCAAATATAATTTCAATCCCTTCTTGGCAGCCTTGACACTTGCCTTGGCAGCTGGCAACTACCCAGAGGCCAGGCAGTTTGTTCAACAGGAGACACTTCTTTGGCCTCAGTGAGGTGGCTATCCTAGAGTCTGTTTTCACCCACCTCGAGTTTCCCAGCATTCTCCTCTCTGTTCACATCATACAATACCACCAGCTCTCCATCCACTGCAGTCTCAGAGCAGTTGGAGCATTTTCTTTGTTGTGCTACTGTGGGCTTGAAGGACACATGGGCCTGGAAAAAACAGAGTCGTCAGAGACCGGTCCCTGTCCCCATTCCTCTGCAGGTGAAGGGTTGACAGTTGCACCTTCTCATGTCTGCAGGAAAAGAGGTATGGCCCAATGGCCCAATGGCCATTCTGCACCCAGACAGCATCAGTGGTGCGGTTACTGATGGAAGGGACAGTGCCAAGGTATGTGAGGGGAGCATCTGCCAGACTGTGGGGCTGTTGGCCAAGTTTCAGGCCTTTCTGAAGAGATTCAGAGAATTCCTCTGTTCCCCACCTGGAAGAAATGGTTACCAGCTCTAGTTCTGAAGGGTGCTTGGAGAAATTCGACTCCTCCAGAGTTGGTTATTATTCGTGTTAAGGCAGTGAGAATTAAATTGAATATCTCTTGCTGTGATTAATGTAAATCCACCATATGTTATGTGAAAGCTGTCTTTTAGTTACAGGTCAGGCAGACGACTTGGGGGAAATGAAGCTCCAAAAGGGCAGTCACTAGTCAAAATGCAATGAAACAATTGGGAGTTTTGCTTTGTGTATCCTGTGGAAGACCCAAGACTTGGCTCAGGGACCACTACTCCTTCATATAGTTCCCTCAGCTCAGAATGGGAGACCTTTTCTATTCCCCAGGGAACAGGAGGAGAGCAGAACCCATGTCTGGAGGCCACTTAGGCTCTCTGCAATACGCAGTGATGTGACTACCTTCTGGTGTCCTTTAGATATGACTGGAACACCATCAAAATGGCCATCAGATGTGTCCGGAACATGAAGAAATTTCAATCCCTGAGGTTCAATAATCCACACGTCTACCTAGAGATGGCAAAGAAAATTACTCAAAACATCAAAATATCTTTCAAGTCTTTTTGTGCAAGAAGTACAATTGCTAAGCCCTCTGCTGGTTTACTCTTCTTTAAGTTTTCTCAAAGGTTACCCAGCATGGTTCCATGATCACTGCATGTTATTTAAATTCCCTGGGATGGGATGCATTTCCCCATGGAGGCTGAAGACCCTTTAGGCAAATCAGTACTCACCTTCTATTGCTTCATTTCTCTGGGATTAATTCATTCTATTCTATTCTATTCTATTCTATTCTATTCCATTCCATTCCATTCCATTCCATTCCATTCCATTCCATTCCATTCTTATTCTATTCTGTTCTATTCTATTCTATTCCATTCTATTCTATTCTATTCTATTCTATTCTATTCTATTCTATTCTATTCCATTCTTATTCTATTCTATTCTATTCTATTCTATTCTATTCTATTCTATTCTATTCTATTCCACTCCATTCCACTCCATTCTTATTCTATTCTGTTCTGTTCTATTCTATTCTATTCTATTCCATCCCATTCCATCCCATTCCATTTAAGAGCATTCATGTTGTTAGCACACACACACACAAAAGAGGAGAAAAGCCATTGTTAAATCATTCTGCATTTACTTTGTAGATCTGCCAGTAAAAGACCATTTTCCCCACATCCTGGGCCTTTTTATTCCTTTTCTGTCTTGTTTTGAACAGAGCTAATAGGAGGCAATCCCTCATATTGGAAATCCCTCTTATCCACCAAGGATCACCCCCTTGGTGATCCTTGGCAAAAGCATAGTCAGTCATAGCTGCCATTTCTCTATGTATAATTTAAGTGCTCTGCTGAGCAATTTACATATGTAAGCTCATTTAACTCTCACCAATATTATTATTACCTGTTATTGTTCTTATTTTTTATTTCTCATTTGACAGATGAAAAAACAGAGATTCGAAGTGACCAGCTAGTGAGTGGCCAAGCCATGCTTCAAACCCAGGGCCCGAGCTCTTAATGCTTCTTCGTTCACAGCTTCTTGACTTTCAAAGGCTTCGGTCAGCTCCAGCTTTTCAGTTGACATTGCTGTACTCATACTGTTTTTTAGCCTCATGACAAAACATGTGGTAATACCTTTTTCACATATGAAAATATGGACACTCAGGATAACTTGTCCCGTGTCAGAAGGCTGGTGTAGTGGGATGAATGACCCCGAAAGATATGTCTACAGGAATGTTACCTCATTTGGAAAAAGATCTTCACAAGTGTATTAAGAATCTTGAGATGAGATCATCCTGTACTATCCAGTGGGTCCTAAATCCAATGACAACTGTTTTTATAAGAGAAAAAGCAGAGGGGGAGGGGAGGTTGGGACACACAGAGGAGGTCAGGTGACCACAAAGGCAGAGAATGTGGCCGTGAGGCTAGAGGTCAAGCAGTGCCAGCAGCTGCCAGACGCCAGGAGCAGCACAGCATAGACTCTCCCCTGGAGCCTCTGGGAGCGTAGCCCTCCCAACAGCTTGATTATTTCAGACTTCTCCTGAACTGTGAGAACGTAAATTTCTGTTGTTGAAAGCCCCCAGTTTGTGGTCCGTTGTTACAGCAGCACTAGGAAACTGACATAGCTAATAAGAAGCTGAGCTGGCATTGAAATCGTAAGGAAGTGGCCTGGTGGACTCCAAACCTATAATGTTTTCAGCACACCTGTCTAGCAGAGTTGAGTGGCATCCAGCACCACAAAGAGTGGTGAACAGCGGAACCATAAGAGGGTGGCGTCACTGCACACCCTGCAATGCGAGCTTACCTCCAAGTGTTTGGCCAGACGTCCCGGCTGCAGATGAATCCTGTGTTCATAGGACCCCAGCTTTCTCCACTTCACTTCCTGGTAATGAAGTTCAAACTGCACCTTTGCTCCAGGGAGGACGTTCACTTCGGTTTTGAAGTTCTCCATATCCAGAACATTGCTCCTAAAGATGCAAGCCCCCGATGTAAGTTATCACATGCACGACCGTGGGTAAGACCCAGAATCTAGGCGGAGGGCAGCTGGGCCTTTTTGGGCGATCACACCTGCTAGCAATTGTGCATGCAAATGAGCACTAAAACCTCCATATAAATTTAATTCCATTAATCTTTTAGTCTCCTCTCCTACCTGATCTTTTTCTTCTAGAACTTCTTACAGATTTGAAGGACATTTGCAAAAAGCTACCAATTATTGATTCCTATTATGTACCAGAAACTTGACATATGTCATCATAGCTTGCAAAGTAGCTCTGCAAGATGGGTATCAGTGCCCTCATTTAGCCTGCTCGAGACCACACAGGTACTCAAGTGTAGCGCTGAGACTCCTACCAAAGTCTAGGTAACTCTGAAGGCAGCACGCATTTCCTCTGCTGCACTGTAGACTCATTCTAGGAACTCTTTATATGTCCGAAAGTCTCTAGAGAGAAGACATCTATTATGTCATCAAATTGAAAATGTATTTCCAGGATAAGGCCTTATTTAGTCATGTGTATATGAAGTCCAATACCATCACTGATCTTGAAATGTTTATAGTTTTAAAGAGAAATTATCAAATGAGGGTCATTTGAGCATCAGGATACAGAATGAATATTCTTTAAAATTAAATGACTAAATAGGCAGGGTGAGACTGTGATAATGAGCCCATTGGGGACTGGGCAAGCACTGCAGGGAAGTCACCCTGGGGGTATCAGGTGCCCGAGAAAAGAGATGAGTGTGGATGGTGCACACCTTAGAAGTGCAGCGGCGATGGGTGGTCTTCTTGACTGGGGAGTGGGCTAGAATGTGAGCTCTATGGTCTCTGTTGTATCTGCAGTACCTAGAAGAGCTTCTGTTACTAACAAATATTTGTAGAATGAATAAATGACTGATGAGTGGACATCGTGGTCAAAAGGATGGGTAAAGATGGCAAAATGATACCCTAAAGATAAAAGAACCTATTACCCCGGATCAACATTGGAGGTGTTTGTTCCCTCTGGTTGAACTTTTTCTCTCCTTCCTCCATCTGGATACATTTTTACAATCTATTTGGCTCAGTTACACATCAGGTCCTCTGTGATGACTTTTCTGGACTCCCAGACAGAATTGTACACTTGAGCTCCCATAGGGTTTTGTACCCTCTTTACATTAGTACTCACTCCATTATATGAGGGGAGAACCCCCCAAAACTAGAATTATCTTCTGGGGGGGGGTTCCTTGTAGGACAGGCTTCCCCTTCTGGGAGAGTGTTCTAGGAACCCATCTGTATCAGTGTACCAGCAGGCGTTGTTGTGAGAGGCTGTGTTTGGCTTCAGTGAACTTTTTATTTTTTAATTTTATTGCTGTTCAAGTACCGTTCTCTGCCTTTTCCCCCCATCCTAGCCTAACCCCCATCCCTCCCCACCTCCCTCCCATTTCCACCCCCCCATTATTGTCCAGTGAACTCTTTTTTTAAAAGACTCTTTCAATGTGTTTGCCCATTTCATGATGAGTGACTTATCAGTGCACCTGTCCACACCACAGAGTGTTCAGCAGTTTTTGACCCAAAATGGCATGACCCCCATGCCCCAGCCTCCCTATTCACTGGATCTTGCCCCAAGCAATTTTTATTTGTTTGTTTCCCCAGATGAAAAAAGTCCTCAGAGGGAAACATTCTGCTGATGTGGAAAAGGTGAAACAAAAAACAACAGAAGCACTAAAAGGCATCAAAATTGACCAGTTCAAAAACGGTTTTGAGCGGTGGAAAAAATATCTTGATACCTGTATTGCATCCAATGGAGAGTACTTTCAAGGTGACTGAAGTTTAAACATTGAAGAATAAATACACAATCTTTTATAAATAAATTCTGAGTTTTTGAGATCCCCCTCATATATTGTATGTAATGATGCATAATTACATATATTACCACGTATATGTATTATAGCCCCTCTACGTTATAGGTTCCTCAGCTGTCTCCCTCGCCAGCCAGCAGTGTGTGCTGCGGTGTTGCTGTCAGCTGGGTACGGAGCTCAGTGAATTTTCCCTGAATGAATGCAGGCATGGATGAAATGAAAAGAATTTCAAGTGAAGGTAAATTTGGGGATGTGGAAGAGGAAGAGGAGATGAAGAAAAAGAGGACGGCAGGATATGCGCAGTGTGAGAAGTGATTGGTTGAAAATTCCTTTGAAGTTTCTTGCTCCCAAGAGGCTTTCAGATGGCTTGGCACTCCCAGTGCTTTAAGATTACAAGGAGAACAAAATAAACATAATCTAAGCTAAGTAACTGATACGAGAAGGGCTTACCTGATATAAACAAGGCAGAATAAATCATTAAAACAAATTCCAAATCTTTCTTTCCGTGTGCAGCTGACCCTCAAACAACACAGGGCACAGAGCACAGTAGAAAATCTGCGTGTAACTTTTGACACTACAGTCGCCCATTCCTATTCCACGGCTTCACATCTGCAGATTCAACCAACTGTGTAAGAAATACAGCGTTTTTGATCTCGGATTAGGGATCTGTGGTTGGGAATGCAAAAGTACTGTTTTCACTGGAGGCTGGTTGAATCTGGGGATGTGAAGGGCCAGTTGTATCTATTGAAAAAAATCCACACTTCAGGGGACCCGTACAGTTCAAACTGCGTTGATCAGGGGTCAACTTTATGTGGTGAGTGTTGTCACCAGATCACCAACATTTCTGTAGTTGACTTTAGCAAATCCACATTAACTACAGAACTACAGGCCATGTAAGGATAGCTCAGTCGTTGCAGAGAGGCCTCAGGGAATAGAAACGGGACACCCAACTCTACCACCTGACCACAATGCTGTGTGCCTTTCCGGGCCTGTGTGCTCGTGAGGAAGGGACAGGGGGTGGGGGGACGGCAGTTGGGAGGGCGCAGGCCTGCTGTCCAGCACTTACCTCACCAATCCGGTGCTTTTGCCTTTTGCTCTTGCCTGTGAGTAGAGCGCTCGGGCCACAGTTTTCTCCTTAATAGAACTAGTGAATGTGGTGCCGTCTACACTCCTAGAAAATGACAGAAAGGTACCAGTTGGTCCGAATAGCAAGGCAAACAAAAATAGCAAACAAACAAAAAACAAGCAAACATGCCAACCAGATGGATTTACTGAGTGGGAGCACTGATGCTTTTGCACCTGGGGGAAAAGAGAAGAGAGACATTTGCCTATTTCAAACACAGGAGTCCCCTTATCTGAGTGTGATTTCAAGAGGACGTGTAGACTCCCATCCTACAGGCTTTCCCTCACTACTGCTGTTTGTGTTTAAAAAGTTTCCTCATTTTCAAATTGTACCCTTCAGATTAAGCATTATATTCTTTGGGTGTCTGTTTAAAAAAACTTACATTTTAAAAATTATGGTTGAGATTCAATATTATTTTATAATAGTTTCAGGGGTACAGTATAATTATTGAACATTTATATAATTTATGAAGTGATTTCCCTATAAGTCTAGTACCCACATGGCCCCATACATTGATATTACAATATCATTTCCTATGCTATACTTTACATCCCTGTGATTATTTTGTCACTGACCATTTGTACTTCTTAATTCTTTCACCTTTTCAAACAGCCCGCGAACCCCTCTTCACTCTGGCACCATCAGTTTGTTCTCTGCATCTGTGAGTCTGATTCAGTTTGTGTGTTCATTTATTTTGTTCTTTAGATTCCACATATAAGTGAAACCATATGGTATTTGTCTTACTCTGTCTGTCTTATTTCACTTATCATAATACTCTCTAGGTCCATCCATGTTGTCACAAAAGGTAAGGTTTCATTCTTTTTTACGGCCGAGTAATAGTGCATTGTATAGGGTCTGGCAGGATAAGGCCTGCTTGAGTGTGGTTGGTAGGGTAATAATACGGGTGTAATAACTTATAGTTTTAATTTGAAAATTTCATCTAAAATGTCATATGGTGTGCTTGAGTGTGATATTATTATGTTACAGAATTACATGCTTATGATTTTGTAATCACAGATTTTGTGATAAAAAGGGGCGTTATTTGTGCTGGACCCTGTATATATGTATCACATCTTTTTTTTATCCGCTCACCTATTGGTGGGCACTTAGGTTGCTTTGAATATCCCTTTCGAATCACAAATGTGCTTAGGAGAGGTAACAGGTAAGTCATATAATCTGGCTTACATTTGGTTTATAAAATCAATCTTCTATGAGTTAAGAATCTGCCACAGCTTGGGGACATTTTGCTCTCCTACAAGGGTAGCAGAAATTAAAGAAAGCTGGAGGAAGGTGTTGGGGAATGACCCCCTTGCAAAGTTTGTGTTTACCTTGCTAACATCTCCCCTGGGGGTCTCTGTCCTCTCTTTGCACCTCCATCTCTACTCATCTGAATTTTAGCTGGCTGTCATCTAATCCATGCCAAGAAATGATTCATCCGAGCAGCTGAATTACAGAATTTTACAAATGAAAGGATGCGTATAGCACTCAAATGGGCAGTATCTTTCCCCAAGAAGGAACTTCCAATTATGTGGCAATGTTTTAGGCTGTTCTGATGACTCAAAGTACTACTGGCATGATGGGAGCGCACCAAGAACGCCAGAAATTCTGCAGTGTGAGGGAGAGTTTTACTAAAAAGGTTCCCTTCCTAAATTTCAATAACATGCTTGCTGAGGCACACATTTAAGTTTGCCTCTTTAGATGAGAGAAATCAGAGCTAAGGAGACAAGTGTTTTGTTCAAGGCCATACAGCTGGTCAGAGACTGAGTTAGAACTGGACCTTAGTGGCCAGGTTAGCACCATTTCTATCAAATCATACTAAGGTTCTAAGACGAGAAAGTACTTAAGACAAAAGGAAGTCATTTCTGATGGTAGCATGTTTGGAAGCTTGATAAGGGGCAGAGGGAGTATTGTGGATACGGAGATCTGCACAGCCCCTGTTAAACTGTGGTTACACAAGCAGCTACCTTCGCTGGTCTCGTAAACTCAGCCCTGTGTTGAGGGAGACCAAAATAACTGTATGTGCACTGCGTAGAAAACGGA
The DNA here is from genome assembly GCF_022682495.2 of Desmodus rotundus. Classification (NCBI taxonomy): domain Eukaryota; kingdom Metazoa; phylum Chordata; class Mammalia; order Chiroptera; family Phyllostomidae; genus Desmodus; species Desmodus rotundus. The sequence continues at coordinate 112,769,676 of NC_071390.1, forward strand.
ACAGGCTTCAGTTAAGTATAAGAAATCGTTCTAACAGACCTATCAACATTTAGTGGATTGCCACGGAACACAATGAGTTTATCATCAAGGAGGTAAGCAAGGCCAGCCTGGAGCGCACACTTGTCGGTGGTATAACAGAAGTCAATCACTAGACAGATGATTGGACTTAATCAGTGGTTCTCGTTTTTTTTTTTTCCCATGGAGAAACATATGACAGATGACACTAAACTGTTCTGCACACTCTCATCTATGGTTTTCTGGAAGCCAGGGCCACTCATATTTCTCTCCCTCCAAGAAAGTACATTAAAGTGCAAGTAAGTGGGAGGTTGTTACTATAGAGATAGCTTAAGTTTACTTTAAATTTATTAGAAAAGAAAAGCAAATCCTTTAAATATTATGATATTTTGAACAGAAACAAAGTATTAAGACCCACTTCACATGACCCTTGACCTCCTGTGGGTCCAAAGCCCTGAGAACGAGCTCCCCTGGAGCAATGGGCCAGTAGGGCCCATTCTACCGGTGATTCTGTGAGGCGAGCACACCCAGTTCCTGGTGATGGAGAAGCACTCACATGGAGAAGTTGGAAATGAAGGCCCCTTTGGGGATCTGCACGTCGAACACGACATTCTGAGGCTGTGGGGAGTTGTTCACCACTTTGCTCTGGATCACGGTGTTGGCTGTGCGGGAAGTGACAGTGGACTGGACCTTGTAGCTATAAAGAGTTATTTGATCACTGTCTTCCTGTAATTGGCGAGAAAGTGTAACTGTACTCAGAGAAAAATTACACAGAACTTCCCTATATATCTGATGTTAAAAGCAGTACATTTTATTGTGAATACGCCCAAGGCATTGTTAAGCACATGAGTATATCTCGGGTATTATGAAGCATTGTCCTAGCTTGAAACACTCCCCCAGGGAGAAGTCTGTCTTTATTTTGAGCTATCCTGAGATGCCTTTCAGCTCTATAAGTCTATTAAAAATGATTTTTAAAGTTAGAACATAAGTATAAAATGGTTGTGGGAAGCAGGATTGGATCAAGAAAGTCCAGGAAATAACTTCAAATGCAGGGTCATAGTAAGAAAGAGGATACAGGATTGAAATGCTGGAAGGGGACCTTGGCTGCATCTCCAGAGTGGGGTGCAGCCAGGAGTACAGTGGGGCGGAAGACACATGAGGTCCCCGTACTGCTATCTATCGTCTTTGATTTTATCCATTGACATTTAGTCTTCCCCCCGTCTTCTCATGCTTCCCCACATTAAAACAAAAAGCAACGACACTGATGGGTGTGAGCAACAAACAGAACATCAGTTGATGCAATTACTGGTCTGGCCTTCTGAATCTTCTTTGCCAGTCTTTCTCTACTCGTTTAAGGCAGCCCCAATGCAAAAAACCACAAGTATGATCAGAGGCAAGGGATTACAAACACATATTTGAGGTGCTGCCTGAGAATCCCAAGCTGCTTCAGGACTGTGGCAATTAGGTAGCCCTATCAGATTTTGCTTTTTTTCTTTAACGGGATTTGCTTATTTCAATACCAGGTGTCATCCCCCAAACTTTCTCGTTCATGATGAAACATTCCAACTCAATACACAGCTCCCCTCCAGCTAAGATAAAACCCAGGCTAAGTTATTTGTCCTTCTGACCCCTTACACCTGTGCTTCTCACCATTTCTGTCAGTTCAGAGCAGGAAGCCAACAGAAACCACTTCCTTTTGACGTTTTCTTGCCACAAGAAGCATAGCTTTGAAAATCTTAGGGAGTTGGGTCATTTCATATTTAAGAGTTTTTTTCCTCTAAACCTGTGAGATGTCATATTTTAAATCATAACTGTTAGGTTGGAATAAATATATATGCTTGGATGAAATCTATGTTGGCAAAACTTTAGAGAGTCAACAGAAAGGGCATTTTCAGCTCTCGGGGCCATCTCTCCTGGCTGCATGCTCACGGGTCTCTTTCATGCTGAGTTTGAGACACACTTCCAAACAGAGTTGGGCAAGGGGGCATTTCGAAAGGCAGGTAAATGCTCTCAGTGATGGAGACAAAGGAGACAATAGTACTGATTTCTAGGTAATAGGTAACAGAAAAATCGTTCAGACATCAATTTTTAACAAAATCCAAGCAAACTTACCATGGCTTCTCCAGTTTCTCCAGAAACACTTCTCTGTGAAAGGAAGGTAGATAGATAATCATTCTTCAAAAGTATGTTACTGATTACCTTGAGGGTAAAAACTGCTTTCTCTCCGTAAAAGCTTCTTTAATACTGAGCTATAATTCATTCATTGGATCCCATATATAAATATCAAACATTCTGATAATACTATTTCCCACTGATGTGTTTCTCTGAAAAAATCTCCCAGCCCCCTTTGGGTTGCATGCACATCGGTTTTTATATAATGCCAAAACAAATATTTTTAAATGAAAATATTCAACCAAATTCATGCCGAGTAGCATATATCACCTTTATCCTAGTTGTCTGATTGATTTTTTTATTCAGTTGGATGGTTGTTTGGGTGTTCCTTTCTACCACGGGGCTCTGGACACGCCATCCCACCTGTCTGCAATACTCCACTTTCCAGGTCACCTCTGTCGCCTACCTCGATATCACTAATTCCTAGTCTCCCTTCAGATCTTGGCTCAGGCAGAATTTTCTCAGTGAAGTTCTCTCTGACCCCCTATGTAAGATTCCTTCACTAAGCATTTTATAGCAGCATAGCGCTTCTGCAGTGCAAGACAGCTGGGACACGTGTCTGTCTCCTCCATCAGACTAAGCTGCACGAGAGCAGGGATCTTTATGTGTTTCCTCCTTGGTGGAGCTAAGCATGGCGACTGCCATGTGGAAAATTCTATAATTTAATGGCTCTGCCAGGGAATTATTCACAGGCAAGATTGTCTTGTAGGCATGGAAAGCTGAATGGCTTTAGAGTGATGGATAAACATTTAATGTCTGATGGATTTTAAAATAATAAGTCAGGCGTAGGCCTAGCTTGCCTGATTGGGAGTGAACTGAGGTTTTAAGGGGTATTACGTGACATACTGAGGTCAAGAGCTGCCTACTTTTAGATTTTTTGAGTGCAATTCTCAATGACTAAGTTTTTTCTCTTGTGGGTAGATGAAGATCCTGACATAAGGGTTTGCCTGTTGGGTTTTAATATTATTGGTCTACAAAAACCTGGACTTCTAAGGTCCTCCCAGTTGGGGGCATGGGAGAGGCAACCACACATTGATGTTTCTCCTCTCCCTCTTTCTGTCCTTCTCTTCCCCTCTGTCTAAAAATAAATAAACAAAAAAATCAAAAAATAAATTGAAAAACCCCCAGACTTCTAGAAAGTCAAAAATTCATACCCGCACAAAATAAGTCATTAGTCAGCTTAGGGTCGCTTCCACAAATACCTCTTTTCTCAGGATATAGGTTAGAGAAGCCAAACCCTTCCTGGCTTCCTGGAGAACTCACCCGCGTGAATGAGAGGATTTTGTCTACACTGCTGCTGGTGGCCTCCAGGGGCAGCCCCCGGTGGGGCCAGTTCTCCAAGTCACTCCCTTGTTCTCTACGCACCCAGGAGACCAAGAGACCAGAAGAAAGAGAACACGTGGCTGCAGTGGGAAAACCCTCCTGAGAGGGAATTCTTCCCTAGGCAGTAAATGATTTTCCCAGGCAGTAAAATCATCCCATAATCCTCAAATTTGAAGAAAACACATAACTATATATCCTTTAAGGGACTAAGATGACCGCTGTGGTGTGGGAGCTCATGGACAGCTCTGCGGAGGCCTCACTTGATTTCACCTTGACAATGCTTCCACCTGGGTGTAAACCGGTGGGCTCTTCTTTGCTAACTTAAGTCTTACTGTACCTGATGCCTCCGGTTCTCGGGCACAAATTGAAATTTGCCTGGGGCCAGTTCCACAAGATCTCCATATTCTGCAAACTTAAAAAAGAATTTAGGATGTTTATTTCTATTAATAAAAAAGATCAAAAGAGGCTGCTGGTGACAGGCATAAACCTATTCCTTATTTATTTTATCTTATTTCCTATACCCTGAGCAATCTCACATTTTTACACAATGATTTAATATGTTTATTTGCTAGTTATTAAGTGGAAGGAATTCATTTCTGAATTTTCTAGAAGATGATGGGACATAAGGTAGGGATAAAAATTACCCAGTGATCAGGTGGGTACCTGGGGAAAGTATTGGGCAGACGTTGGGAGTATCAACAGTGTCTGCCTGGATAAATGTGAACCGTTGTCCATGGGATTAATGATGTCTGTGTAAAAGGAATACCAGGAAGAAGTGACTGAAAAAGCGCAAAGGAATTGGGATGTCTTGGCTTCAATTCTGGTAGTTTCCAACACACTCTGGTGGTTTTTTAAGTGTTGGAAAATATGGTAGTTTCTAAGCAGACAGAAAGATTTCCCCCCCTGCATGTTACCCTGTTTTTTGGCATTTTTTGTAGTTAATCCACTCTGCAAGTATTACAAGCTGCTCCATGTCCTAGGATACTCCCATAATGCACATTTCTTTTTGGCATCAAAATAGCTCTTGTATGTATGACTTTCAAAATGGCTCAGTCCAAGAATTTCCTCATGTGGGATGGCCAAAGGACCAAAGTGGAAACCTTGAGCTCTCCAAATAATTCCTTCACTCTCTCAGCCCATGTGCCATCTTCCCCTTTAACAGGAATAATTAATGTGCCCTTATTACAGAAATCGTTGTCCACTTAGGTATGAAAAATGATAGTGCTTCGATAGTGACTTTTCTTATACTTTTAGTGTAACAGTGGTGATGACGTGTAGTCATCGCCATCATCATCATCCTCTTCCTCCTCCTCCTCCTCCTCCTCCTCATGGCTAATAATTATTAGATGCTTCCTAGTGTTTGTCCTAGGTAGGTAATTTACATATGTCATTTAATTCTCAAATACCTTTTGAGTTAGGTCATTTATTATTCCCATTTTTTAGATAAGAAGTAGGCAGCTGCACTCTATAAATGTGACATGATGGGGCCAGCACACTGCCTTTGACTTCATCTTGTGTGAAAACGTTAAAGCTTTAAAAGGTAAATACACAGTCCAGTTATTGTAACAGTGAACACTTCTACTTAGATGAGTTTATCATAAATTTCCTTCCCACCCAAAACACAGCCTTTGAATAGCAACAGCAAGTCAGTTCCTGAGCTTATATATAGGCCAACAGCAAGGAGGCTTCTGAAAGTACTTACTTCTGGAAGCTCATTGGTGGGGATTTCGAAGCCCTGTGCTTCAGAAAGAAAGAGCCAGATGAGAAAGCTCGTGAGCCACTCCATTTTGCCGAGGTCTCCAGTGCAGGGGCTGGGGAGAATTCCACTCCTTGCTGAACCAAAGTTCAAAGGAACAACAGAGGAATACAGTTCGTTTTTAAAAAGTAGAAAAACGAGGAAGAAAGCTCTCAAACTTTGCTCAAAAATGGGACAAATATTTGTTCTGGAGGTCAAACTTGAGCTGTGGGGGTGGATTGGACACCCAGAGGTTATTCAAACAGCAAAGCCGGAGGCAGTCCCTGGGCTGTGAGGACAAGTCAGGGTCGGAGGGACGTGCTGCTTCTGCTGCTGCTTTTTTTTCCTCCTTTGCTGATTTCTGTTCCTCTTAAAATCAGAGAGACCTAGAGATAAGTGCTGTACTATTTGAGGGACCAAAGGAGGAACTACACTGAAAAATAGAGTCAGAGAGAAAAAAGTCTGAGTGAAGTTTTTGGAAACAAAACCTTTTGATTTACATGAAAACAGGAGGAATTTAGCAAAAGTGGGAGATGAAACTGAAAGCTTTTCTGAGCAAAGCATTCCTTGTCAGTGTTTTCCCTCTCTTTGGTAACTGAGTACCTATTGCAAGTGAAGAACTGGGCTGGCAGCTGTGCCGGGTACACAGGCATGCTCTTCAGTGAGGACGCTTCATGAAACTTTGGTTACGAGAACAATGTGTGTTCCTGCTGCCCTGACCAGCCTTTGTTCAGGTCAGTGGCAAATCAATTCTCCCCAGTCCCAGAGTCAGGGGAAGCCCAACCTGGAAGCAGAGTGTATTATTCCTTCTCGTTCAGAGTCTAGATATAATAATAAAGCCAACTAGGATTCATTGAGCCCTTCCTGGTGCTTGGCACTTTTACTTTCATGATCTTTAATATTTTTTTTTTAATCTATAGAAGAGCCATGTGAGGAGTGTACTGTATTTACACTTACAATTGATGACAAAAAGGTTAAATAATTTATTCCACATCTCATAGTTGCTAAGTGGAGACAAGATTCAAGGTCAGCCTGACTCCAAAGCCTTTGCTCTTCATGACTACGCCCAAGGGAGGTAACCTGCCATCCATCACTGGGATCCACCGTCCCAGGTGTGAACTTGCCTGTGGTCCCCAACTTGGGTGAGAAGTCTACTTGGCAACCTCCTTTTTATAATTCTCACCTGAGGACATTTTTTTCATTGCTTTGAGAGAGAGAGAGGTGTGAGAGAGAAACATCAACTGGCCGTCTTCCAAACACACCCCAACTAGGAATGAAACCTGAAACCTAGGTATGTGCTTTAACCGGAATTGAACCCACAACCTTTCAGTATATGGGACAGGGTTCCAACCAGCCAGGCAGTCGAGCTCTTTTCTTGAGCTTCTACTATACCAGACATCTGCTTGCCCTGATATGGCACCTAGTCAGAGACCTACTGCTGGGAACCTCTACCCTCTAAGGCAATTTGCCCCCAAAACGGGAAGAGGAAGTCGGCCGTGGCCTCTGAAACAGGAGGCAGTAGGGTTGTTCCCATCAGATCTCTATCTGACCAGACTCAGCAGGTTCCCTTGCTCCCCAGAGAGTCACTGAGAGGATTACATAGAACACTAGTTAAATAAGTAGGTCAGTTGTCTGAGATAGTTTTCTGATTTGGTTTGAAGGGAAATAGTTTAAAGTTTATTTCAAAAACAGTTCCAGACAAAAAGAGAACATAAGAAACAACGCCAAAAAAGAGAAACTTATGTGTTAAAACATGTCGGATGGTATTTTAAAAACTATGATTTTATTTATTATATTCAAGTCAAGGATAATTTAAAATATAAAGTAAAAACTGATTAAATTTATCTGCAAGATTATAAAGGGTTACTGATTTTTTAAAAAGATCAAGCATATTTTATCTCTAAAAATTACACTTTATCTCCATGAGACAAAAACAGAATAAAAGTCGAGATTGCATTCATATCTGTTCTATTTACAGTCTTCAAATACTCAAAACCAGGGATTACAAAGCTGGCATCAGGTTAAATGTGTGTCACAACAAATAATAAAAAAGTCAGAAGACATCAATAAATCTAAGCTTAGAAATCAACTATTTGGGGAAAGGAGATGAAAATAAAATAAAATTTTAAATTAGAAGAAAGTGATAGATCTGCCCAATTCTATAGAAACAGAATAATAAATTAAATATAATGAGCTAAAAATAAAATGAAGTATATAATGATTAACATGAAAATACATACTTATTAAATCCTCACCCAAATATAGGCTTATTGATTTGAGAGGGAGAGGAATTGTGAGAGAGAGAGAGAGAGAGAGAGAGAAACTTCGATCTGTTACCTTCTGTTTGTGTCCCTATTGGGGATCTAACCTGCAACCCAGGTATGTGCCCTTCCCTGGAATCGAACTTGCAACCTTTTGGTGTAGGGGACGATGCTCCAAATAACTGAGCGACCTGGCCAAGGAAAGATATTTCTATAATAAATGTAGATATTACTAATAGAGATATTGACCCATATGTCAAATTTATAAGAAGTCTTATATGAAATGTAAAATATTTTAAATGGCCCATAATATGGAGGTAAACAGACCAAAAACAGAGAAATAAAAATTACATAAAGAAGACTTGAGTCTGTCCAGTGTTTTGATCTTCATTGGATATATAATATCTGTACAACATAAAGTGATAATGTGGTTCTTAATTTAATGAGGAAGGCTTTGTTCTTACCTCCCAAATCTGAAAAGTACACATACACACAACATTTAGGACCAATGTATCTGTTAAACATAATAAATATGCGGCAAGAGGGGCGCCGGAGGGGAACAGAGGGATGGGGGCGGCGGCGGAGGAGGAGAGCTGGGGAGGCCGCGGCGGCACTGGCTCTGGAGCTGCCCTCGGGCCGCGGACCCGGAGCGAGCACGTGGGGCCGCGCCCCTCTGCCTCCTGCTGCCTCCCCTCCCGGACGCGGCGCCAGGACAGCGGGAACTTCAGTTTGGGGAAGATGATTACAGCTAAAGCAGGGACAACGCCGGTTCAGGTAGTACACGAATACGGCGTGAAGACCAAGAACATCCCCGTCTACGAATGTGAAAGATCCGATATGCAAAGACACGTGCCCACTTTCACCTTGTGAGTGACAGAACCTGCGCAGGTGAAGAAGGTACGAGGAAGAAGCTGGCGAAACATGGAGCCGCAGAGCTTGCCATACGCATTTTGAAAGCCGATGAAAGTATTTGCTTCGCAGTTCTGGCCCCTTGACGTCTGACCCTTCCCTGCAGCCAGAGCACCAGCTCAGTCCTGTCGGCTGATTGCAGGGGTCAGCTGCGCAGCAGGCGGGAGACTTCCTGAGCACGCTCTGTGCCCGGAGGGAAGATCCGTGCATAAGAGAGAAAATACCACAACCTGCAGGCTACAGTGCTGTATAACAACTGGAAACAAGCCGAGAGAAATGTCGCTGAGAATTTTCTCGCCAAATTCAGTAATATTTCTCCAGAGAACCATGTCTTTAACAGATGTGGTAGGACGTTCTTTAGGATGTGCTTGAGGAATTCTCCTGGTGAAAAGATCAACCAACTGCAAAGAAGCCTCCTCAGTCTTCCAAATCAGATTCCATCCCCACTGCTCAGGGGAGTCGCCAAGTAACCAGGTTTTAATGTGACATATTTGGATACAGAAGAACTGAGTGCCCACGGGCAGTACCAGTGTCTCGCCGAACTGTCCACCCGTCCCGCCTCGCTCGGCCACGGCTCTGGGATGTCCTGTGGCAGTGGACACAGTCATGCTGCTCACAATGCTTTGCAGCATTTAAAGATAATAGCAGAAAGAAAGTAAACTTGGAGCAACTTAGAAAACCCTTCAGCAGCAAAACCAAACAAACAAAAAACCCAAAACAAAAAAAAACAAAAAACTGTCCTTTTTTACCCCTCCGCAAGTAAAACGTTTCAGTTTGTGTGTTGTTTTTAAATCTCTTTCACAGATTTCATCAACCCTATAGATTTAATTATCTCCTCGTTGTTATTAAACTCTTTTTAGCTTTGTATTGGCATTCTGTATTTATAAACTTTGTACCAGAGGCAGAGTGTAGCACCCATTTGACGACGTCATGTACACAGAAGGAAGAAACGGAATGTGTATTGATGAGGAGGAGGACGATGAACTAAAACTGCTCACAGTCTTTCTTACGGGTGCTTAACTTGTTGGTGCAAGCTTTGGAACGGGGATTCGGAGCGAGCCCGTCGGAATTCAAGTGCTGAGGAACGCACTAGCAGGCGTTTATTGGACGTGATTGTTAGATGTCAGGGAACATTGACTGGTCTGCTGCGTATCTGAACCCATGGAATAAAGACCTGTTGTTATAGTGGGTTCTACTCATTTTATTAAAGTGTTCCTGACTTGAAAAATTTAAAAAATAAATAAATATGCTCCTGGACAACATTTTTATACCATGAAAGAATAATTCACTATAACTGAGAATGAATAGCCTAAGAAATTGAGGCTCATATTACACAGGAAAACTTGTCAAAATAAGACTTAGGTAAAAAAAAAATTATTTCACCATCTTAATAGCTATTTAGAAGCCATTCAATAAATTTCAAATTTTGTTTCAGATTAAAGTACTAAAAATAGTACTTTTAGGAGGCAATTTTTTAATATGACAGGAAGTATGTGTATGTGAGAACTATTAAAAAAAGTCACTTTTTTCTTAAAAAGAGAAACCAAAAGATTAGTTGTGTAAAGAATGTGATTTTTCACTGAGAATATTTAGAGAAACTAACAAAAAATTACTAGGTGTAGTATATTTATTTAGCCAAACAGCAAGATATAAGGTGCAAAAATCAGTTACATTTCTCTTAACTAGCGATTACACAGAAAATAGCATGAAAGAAGTACCTTTTTAACCAATTGTATTAAAAGCACATAGGAAATTAAGTTAGGGATATATAAGAAGAAATACCTTTAACTCTGGTAAAATAAAAGAAGACATGAGAAAATGGAGCATTCTACTGTTAGAAATATTACTAGTTCATACTAATAACTGAATTAGCTAATAAGTGATTCATTAGTTAAATTAATATATACATTTTATAAAATATTGATGTTAGTATCTCCACAGAGAATTTATAGAACCTAAAAACTCTAGAGAATGAAAAGACAATAAAAGTCAAGAAGCAATGATTTTTAAACAATAAGAATTATGCCTCGTTCTTTTCTTTAGATTCGAAAATATATTTCAAAACACAGATAAAAAATATGGCTTGAGGGTTAAATACAGACACTAATCAATGCAATAAACAGCAAGTCCAGAAATGTTTCATATAGATTATATTATAAATCTAAAGCAACAAAATAATGGGGAATGAATTCAGTCCTAAATCAATGGTAGTGAAACAGTTAGGTAGTGGTATGAGGGAACTAACCTTAATCCAACCCTTCCCTCCCTTGTCTAGAACGGGCCAGGTGAGCTCTTAGCCCTGTAGTTACCTCTGCCCAACCTTCATGGAAAAATCCTCTTAGAGCTTTGCATTCTTTGCTGAGATAATGCCTCTGAGCAATTGAGACCCTATGGCATGTTTTTAAAAAATATTTATGATTCCCAGCATTATGGCCCCTTTATCTCTTGATTGTAATGTGGTATTTGGAATGGCCTCAGAGCAACCAAACTGAGGCAGCCCGGGTCAGTCTTCTCTTTTCATGCTGATAGCCTATCTCCAAATTCCACGGTCTTGGACAAAATACCATGTTTGATCTCTTGATGTTCAGAAGCTCCATGGGTCCCTATCAGGGCTGATGTGTACTCAGGTCACTGGGTGCTGAACCTGGGGCTCTCTCCCACCCAGCTTCAGGCCTGGGAAGCTGTAATCTGGTGAACTGGAAGTATCCACTGTTACTTAAGCTCTCCTGTTTATAGGATGGAAATCCCTGCCACCAAGAATATTCACTTTCTTTCTTAAAATAATTTTTATTTTCAATTACAGTTGACATACATTATTATATTAGTTTCAGGGCTACACCCCAGTGATTAGACAGACATTAAATAACCTAATAAGTGATCATCACACACCCTTCTGACACCATACATACTTATCAAACTACTATTGACTATATTCCCTATGCTGTACTTTACATTCCATGACTATTCTGTATCAACCAATGTGTACTTCTTAATCCCTGCGCCTTTTTTGCACCGCCCAACACCCCTCCCATCTGGCAATCATCAAAACATCCTCCGTATCTATGATTCTGTTTCTGTTATGCTTGTTCATTTATTTTGTTTTTTAGATTCAATTGTTGATAAATATGTATTTATTGCCATTTTATTGTTCATATTTTTGATCTTCTTCTTAAAGAAGACTCTTTAACATTTTCATATAATACTGGTTTGGTGATGATGAATTCCTTTAACTTACTTTTGTCTGGGAAGCTCTTTATCTGTCCTTCGCATCTAAATGATAGCTTTGTTGCATACAGTAATCTCTGTTGTAAATCCTTGCTTTTCATCAGTTTGAATCCCTTCTGGCCTACAAAGTTTCTTTTGAAAAATCAGCTGACAGTCTGATTTTTCAGGGAGCTCCCTTGTAGGCAACTAACTGCTTCTCTCTTGCTGCTTTTAAGATTCTCTCTTTGTCTTTAACCTTTGGCATTTTAATCATGATGTGTCTTGGTGTAGGCTTTTGGGACTCTCTATGCTTCCTGGACTTGTATGTCTATTTTTCTTCACCATTTAGGAAGTTTCTTGTCTTTATTTTTTCAAGTAGGTTTACAATTCCTTGCTCTCTCTCTTCCCCTTCCAGCGCCCCCATGGTGTGAATGTTGGTGTACTTGAAGTTGTCACAGAGGCTCCTTACACTATCCTCACTTTTTTAAATGCTTTTTAAAGTTTTAAAAACTTTTCTTTTCTTTTCTCTTAAAAGTTTTTATTTATTTATTTTTAGAGAGAGGAGAAAGGAGGAAGAAAAAGGGAGAGAAACATCAATGTGTAGTTGCCTCTTGCTGGCCCATAACCCAGGCATGTGCCCTGAGAATTCTTTTTTCTTGTTACTGTTCCGATTGGGTATTTTTTTGCTTCTTTATATTCCAAATCAGTGATTTGATTCTTGGCTTCATCCACTCTATTAGTGATTCCCTGCAAATTATTCTTCATTTCAATTAGTATATCCTTAATTTCTGACTGGTTCTTTTTTATGCTGTTGAGGTTCTCACTAAGTTCACTGAGCATCCTTATACCCAGTGATTTGAACTCTGCATCTAGTAGACTGCTTGTCTCTGTTTTGTTTAGTTCTTTTTTCCAGAGTTTTGTTCTGTTTTTTTCATTTGGGTCATGTTTCTTTGTCTTCTCATTTTGGCAGCTTCCCTGTGTTTGCTTCTAAGTATTAAGTAGAGCTTCTACATCTCCCAGGCTTGGTAGAGTGGCCTAATGTAGTAGGTGTCCTGTATGGTCTAGTGGCACAGCCTCCCCTATCACTCAAGCTGGGTACTCAAGGTGTGCCCTCTGTGTGGGCTGTGTACATCCTCCTCATGTCATGAAACTTAACTGCTGTTGGCAGATCAGTGGGAGGGATCTAGGCTGATCAGCTGTAAGGATCGGATGTGACAAATGACCAGTGACCTCCAACCACCATGGAGGATCAGCTGTTCAGGGGCCCCGCCCCATAGAGCAGGACTCACTTCAGTAGGGCTCTGGTGCCTGCTGAGTCCACTCTTTTATTGTGTTGCTTATGGATGGGTGGTGGTGCTTTGATGAGGTCTGAATCTCTCCACTGGGTATGCTGGCTCCGGGGCCTCCTGGGAGGTGCAGGCCAAAGTCAGACACCACATATGTTCTGTCCTGGATCAACCAGCAAAAGCTACAAAGCGATCTTCAGATGGCTGCTACTTGTGCTGAGCTTGGAGGTGCCCAGGAAAGGCCAAGCTGTGAACCAAGGCTGGCTGCTGCTAGTGCTGGGCCATGGGGCCACTTAGTGAAATGTACAGGGCTTGCTGAGGTCAGATGTATTATATCTAGTAATTTTTTATTAGATTTTCTTGATAAAGAGTCACATCCTCTACAAAACTAATTCTTTGGTTTCTCTTTTTAAGAGAAAAATGACCTTTCTGAATAGTCCTTCTTATATAACATATACACACACACAACACACAACCTCTTGTCATGTTAAAAAAATATTGCCTCTGCCTGGGCTGGTGTGCTCAGTTGGTTGGAGCACCACCCCATTTCCTGAAAGGTTGCTGATTCGATTTCAGGTCAGGGCATGTGCCTAGGTTTTGGGTTCCATCCACGGTCAGGGCACATATGAGAGGCGACCTATTGATGTTTTTCTTTGGCATCGATGTTTCTCTCTGTCTCTCCTTCTCTCCCTTCCCCTCTCTCTAAAGTCAATTAGCTTGTCCTCGGGTGAGGATTAAAAATAATGTCCCCTAAAACTAAGATTTTCAGCACTTTAATCTAAAACAAATTTTGGAATTTATTGAATCCTTCTCAATAGCTATTGAGATAGTAAAATAATTTTTAGTATTTTTTATTTTTTAAAGATCAAAAAAATATTTATTTTTAAAGAGTGGGGAAGGTAGGGAGAAGGAGAGGGAGAGAAGCATCAATGTGTGGTTGCCTCTCTTATGCCCCCAACCAGGGACCGGCCCACAACCCAGGCATGTGCCCTGACTAGCAATCGAACCAGTGACCCTTTGGTTTGCAGGCTAGCACTCAATCCACTGAGCCACACCAGCCAGGGCTATTTTTAGTATTTTTTTAACTGAAGTTTTATTTTTGTAAGTTTTCTTGTGTAATATCAATCTGCTTCTATTTGGTAGTGACATATTGTTTCCAATCATGGGTGAATTGCTTAATTTCAACATGGGTGGGGAATTGCAATCTTTTCTCATGCTGGAAAGGACAGGGGACTTGGGTTTTTGGTACAGAATAATGTCTACCACTGGAGGAAAGCTGGAACTGAGATTGGGAGTTCAGCAGGAAGAAAAGTGGTGTTACCAAGAGTTAGATACAGAATTTTCGGAAATATCAAGGAGGCCCTTGAACTTCCCACAAAGCACAGAAGAGCATGTTTAGATACCATTAACCCAAACAGCGAAGGTGAGCAGCTAAAAAAGGGTTACTGCCATCACAACTCTGCACTTTCCATCACATCCTGCAGCCCCTTTCCCTCAGGCACCCAGACGGCAAAACCGACTTGGCCAGGAACCCCTTCGACCTATCGGGAAGAAAATAAATCCTTGGGATCAACTGATCAGGAGTGTGGTGTCTCCTAGGAAACGCTAGGGGTGTTTTCAGTAGGAAGCTGCTGTGTGGAATCCGAAGGGGGCAATAATCTGGGAGAGACCGGAAGACTGATTTTAGAGTCACGGCTCACTGGGAGAAAGAGCGCGTTTTTATTCACGTTCCTGGTTTTATATTGTGTAAGTCTCCCCAAAGTGGCATTTGCATAATATCAATATGAAGTTCACTTGAAATGTTTTTCAAAATTTGTCTCCACTAGATGGCGAAAGGTGCTCACCTATTCTGAACTGACCTGCGGGACCTGCGCAAAGTAGGGGATGAAGAACTTGAAAGTATCCATCACAGTTTTGGCGCGGTGGGGGGCGGGGCATGAACTTCTCTAACAAGAAGCTTTATTGTAGTGCATTGAATGAGTATAACTTAATATCACTAGAACTGATTATGTGGTTTTCCTCTCCAAAAGCATATTTAAATCATCACATATTAAATCTATTGATTGATTTTGACATATAATGCATAATGAATAGACAAGAGTGATTTGTTTATAAGTATTATGGATACACTGTACTTACAAAGCAGGAGATATGGATACTTATTTGCAGTAGACTAATCCACCGGCCAAGCAATCAATATTACTGAACTTCTCTGTGCACAAAGCACGCTGTCAGGCCATCTGTGGCGTGTGCAGCAGCCGTCTAGGGGGGCCGTCAAGAGCAGAGTCTACGGGCCCTGGATTTGTGCCTTAGTTCCTACCCCGTGTTAGCTGTCACCTTGAAAAGTTACTCACCCTGTTTGGAATTCTTGTTAAGTGAAAAATAAACACCCTATGGGGTTGGTCACCGTTCATTGGGTATTCTGTCATATGCAGATGAACACATCCTGTCTGGTGGGATCACTGTTTTTTTTTTTTTTTTTTTTCAAATTCTTATCATGAAACATTTCAAAACATAAATAAAAGAAAGCTAGCATGAGTACCCATGAGGACCATTTTTCTCAAAAAACACAGTTTCATTATTTAATTATTTTCTTCCAGCATACGTGTATTTGTTACAAATTTATGATTCCAAGTTATCCTAAGAGTCAGTTCTCCATATTGGTGCTATTGGAGTATGGGGAAATTTTTTAAAAATTGTTTTTAGAAATGGAGATGAAGTAAGATAACACAAAATTAAGCATTCTACAGTGAACAGTTTGGCGGCATTGAGTACACTCACAAAGTGATACAACCTGCACTTGTACTGAGAATGGGGAAGTTGAGCAGAATTCAGCGGTAAGCATTGGGTGCTCCCACAGTGTCTGGGCTATGGCCTGTGGCTTGCATTAGACTGGGAAGCCCTCCGTAGGGGTGAGCGGGTCTCTTTCCCATTCCCCTTCCTTACTCCTGGTTTCAGGACTTCACCGGGTATGTCCTCTTGGGTACACAGGGAGAGAGAGCAGAGGTGAGGGCCAGGGAAGACACAGCTGCAACCCAGCAGAGGCTCTGACGGTTAACCTCGTATGTGAACTTGCTTGGAGCGTGGTGCTTAGATGTTTGACAAACATTCCTCTGTGAGGCTGTTTGGATGAGATTAACTTGTCAACTGGTGGGCTCTGGTGGGCTTCATCCAGTCAGCTGAAGGCCTGCATAGAACAAAAGACTCACCTTTCCCCCAAGTAAGAAAGAATTCTGGACTCAAACTGAAACTCTTCCTGCGTCTCACCCTGCAGATTTTGCCCTCACCGAGCCTCCACAGCCACGTGAGCCAATCCCTTACAATACACGTCTCTCCTTTGTACACAAATCCTGTTTCTCTGGAGAACCCTGACTAAGACAGGTGCCCTGGGAGCGGGGCTGATTTTGTTTCTCTCATGAACAGGTGGTCAGGACACTTTCTCCAGTGCAGGAATCTGCAACCACAAATCCCTTGGCAACAGCCACGTCTGTTCTGCAGTTGCTGAGTGCCCCCCTCAGCCACAGTCTTCCTGCTATCTAACCCCTTCTTCTGAGGTCATGTTGAGTGTCTCCTTACAGTCCTCATGCATGGAAACCAAGTGACTCCATCGCAGCTCCTTCCACAGGATGCTCCTCTATCCCCAGAATGTATGCACATGCACCCCCAGAAATATGCAGTTCACTCCTCAGTTTGCCTTTCCCCCTCAGAGATGGCTTCAGCCAGCTGCTTGGGGAGGAGAGACACCAGAGTGCACCAGACAACCTTCTCCAAAGGGTCCCTTACCTCAGTCCTTCCATCATCAGCCCTTGAGGAGGGTGGTGAGTGAGGAGGCACAAGACTGGCTTGGGGACACAACTTTTTAAGAGCTGCATGGAGAGTAAGGGTAGCACTCATTTTTCAGTGTGGTGTGACGTACCATTTTGTCCTTGATCTTTGAAAGAGCCCCTGTAGAAAATGTTTCTCTCTTTTTTTTTCTCCTCAGATGTGCAAAGTGTAGGCTCTAGGGCAGAATATCAAGTAAATAGAGGGTATGCTAGGCTGAATAATAGCCCCAAAAGATTTCTGTGTCCTAATCCCCACAACCTGTGAATATGTTACTGTACAGGGCAAAAGGGATTCTGCGGGCATGATCAAGTATTTTCAGATAGGAAACTACCTTGCACTACCTGGGTGGGTCCAATGTAGTCATGAGAATCCCTGAAAAAGAAAGAGGGCGACAGGAGGGTCAGAGTCAGAGAGGAGATGTGGCCGCAGAAACAGAGGTTGGAGTGATGCAGGACCATGAGCCAATATAGGTTGCCGCCAGGAACTGGAAAAGCCAAGAAAACAATTCTCCTCTAGAGTCACCAGAAGCAACATAGCCCTGCCAACCCATCTTTAGCCTTCAGACCTTCGGAGCTGTAAGAGAATACAGATGTGTTGTTATAAGCTGTTAAATTCGTGGTCATTTTTACAGCAGCCATAAGAGGCTAATACTGCTGCTCTCTTGGGCCATCTACCACCGGAAATATATCATGCATGCATAATACGAATACAGAAAAGATATTTCCCTGTTGTGATCATAAAATTATCTTGATATTAGGGGGACCTTATTAGTATTCCTGTTTGAAAGGTGGAAAAACCATGGCAATGTAAAATAAAAAAGATACTCCATTATGACGTTAATTGCATAGTCAGTGACATTTTCCCTGCTCTGTACAATGACTTAAACATTTAGAATGGAGAATAACACAGACCAAATATTCAGTAAAGACATAGCTGCCTTATGAGGAAATATAAACTATGTTGTGGTTTTAAGGTTCAGGTATGGATTTCTTAAATCCAAGCTCCACTATTTCGAAAGCTGGAGGAGTTACTTTATCACTTTAAAGTAATACTTTTATCTGTGTGATGGAGATTGCCTGAGGAGGAAGGGAGATATGGCCTGTACAACACTTAGGATGATGTTGACGTAGGGTTGGATTAAGGGGGGAAAAGGAGCTGTCTCTCTCGTGTTTGTGAAGTTGTCTTAGCAAGACTCTTGGCAGAAAGAGGACACCTAATGGCATTTCCCTTTAAATGGTGGGAAAACTATGGCAATGTTTTTTAAAAAGATACTTCATTAGAAAGTTACATTATGTAATCAGTGGCAAAGTTGAGAAATGACCCCATATAGTAGAATTTTGTTGGCCACCTGTTTCCTCTATGAGTTTTGTCATGCCTAATTGATAGAATAAGCCAAGGTAGAATGCCTTTCTTTATTCCCTATTTTTGAGTAACCAGGTAAAAAATAAAGGCGGTGACTATGGAATAAAGAAGGGAGAAGGTGACCACACACACACACAGTTGCTGGAAACTCCGAGAACAGCAGGAAAAGACCCTTCCCTCCTTTCCCTGACCTTTCCTCTACTAGAGTTCCATTTTCCACAAGGATGTAGGGTAAATTAAACTTTATTTTTTTATTTTAATTTTATCTTGAAATGACTATAGGTTCACAAAATATGGTAACAATAATACGTCAGGTCCCATGTACCCTTCACTCTGTTCCCCACTGGTCACATCTGACATAACTATTGTACAATATCAAGACAAGGGAAACTGTCATTGGGGCAATCCGCAGACTCACTCAGATGTCACCAGGTTCACATGCAACTTTGTCACATGTATGGAATCATGTAGCCACCAACTATCACAGCCAAGATACAGGACTGTTCCATCGCCATAAAAATGTCCCTTGAGCTATGACCCCTTTATAGTTACACCCAATCCCTCCCTCCTTCAGCCTTTTGCACTGTCCCTAAATGCAGGCAAACACTAGTCTCATCTCTATTTTTTATGATTTTGTTCTTTTGAGATTGTTATACAAACAAAATTGTTATACAAACAATTATACAGTATGTGAACTTTGGGAACTGGCTTTTTTTCCACCCAGCATAATGCCATGGCGTCCATCCAAGCTGCTGCATGTATCACCACTTTCTTCATGTTCATTGCCAAGTAATATTCCATAGGTTGAATGTATGATAGTTTGTTTCATCATTTACCCATTAAAGAATAGCTAAGGTGCTTCCAATTTTTGGTTTTTATGAATAAAGCTGTTATGAGTATTCATGCACAGATTTTTGTGTGGACATAAGTTTTTATTTCTCTGGCATCGATGCGCTGGAGTGGGATTCCTGGATTGCATGGTAAATGTATGTTTAATTTTTTTAATTGCCAAACTCTTTTCTGAAGTGGCTGTGCCACTTTCCATGTCCATCCTCAATTCAGAGAGATCTAGTTTTTTTGCATTTTTGCAAGCATTTGGTATTGTCATTTTTTTTAACTTAGTGGTTCTAATACGTGTGTGGTGATATTTCATCGTGGTTCCAATTTGCAGTCCTCTAATAGCTAACAATGGTGACTGTCTTCTCATCTCTACTTGCTAGTCATGCATCTTGTTTGTGAAGTGTCTTTGTATGGCTTTTGCTCATTTTCTACTCAGAGTGTTCGTTTACAGCTGGATTTGGAGAGTTTTTTATATATCAAAGGCCCCACATCCACATTGGAGGTGAGGAGCTTCAATGTAAAAATTTGGAGGGACGTGAACATTTAGTCCATAACACAGGTGATGACCAAGGACGAGTGTTTCTCCTCTCATTCCCTGGTGGCTCATGGCACTTAGAACCAACTGACAGATATGTGGGAAGACAAAGAACCTAAATTGAAAACAATTATTTGATTTAAAAATATGAATGATTTATCATAAATTGACAAGAGTGAAGTTCAGTCTACATGGGATCTCAGTATGGAGATAACCTTGTGATATTGAAAAAAAGGATCGTGTATTTTTGTCGGGCAAGTCCGCACCTGTGCAATCTAAACTTGCTGCATGCGACACAGACAAGAGGCTCTCTCCCTTGCCAGCCGGCAGCGAGCCCCGGAACACCACCAAAGCAACCTGATGACAGCTTTGCTGACAGGTCGTGATTTCGTGAACTGCGATATAGCTCTCAGCACCAACCACAAAACCAACACTTTGCTTCAGTCAAACCCTTCCAAAGGCACACCTGTGGCTTTTAGCAAACGCTCTCTGGCTATCGCTCAACATCTGGAAAAGATTTGGCAAGTCTTCAGGGACAAAACACACCCTGTGGATCAACTTCAGGCCTCTCTGGCTTCTGTCTTCGTGCCTGGGAGTCAGAGAAAGTAGCAGGGCGGGGCGCTCTCCTGGGCACTGAGGCAGGCTGCACCGAACCTCCCTCTCTGTCAGAGCATCGGCAAAGCCTCTGTGCTCTTCCAAGTCTCCTGTGGGCCCAGGCTAAAGCCAAGAGAACCAGGACACCACCTGTCCTTCTAGGCATCCTTCTAAAGGAAAATAAAAATGACTAAAAATAAAACATTTGATTTAAAAAAGTAAAAAGAAGAAACTGATTCTTTCTTAACTTTGCACTGAGATGGTTTGGTGTTTAATGAACATTTCGGTAGAGGGAAACCATCACTCATATCTATCAGTGCCGATAGATATACCTTCAGCACTATTTGCCTGGCCCTGCACCACACATGAATGTGGATGCAGATGACTAAAGACAACTATCCACAGCTAATGCCCAAGAGTGAAGAACTGGCTGTGATTTTTTGTGTGTGCACCTTCAGGAAAAGAGGCAAAATTAATACTCATTGTGTCCTCTGATGACTACAGGAATATTAATACTATATTGCTACATATTATAAATTTTCAACATTTTTCAGAGTGAGAAATGCTGTTAGTGTGTGTGGTTGGAGAAAGATTGTAGCAGTTTCTGAGCACCGACGTTTGAGGGGGAGGTCCTTGAAGGGGCGAAAGAAAAATAGAGCTAGGAGTGGGGAAGTTGATGGATCAGAACTTGCTTCTCATCAGGTAGAATACAAGTCTATCAGAAATCTAATACTCTGAGAGAAGATTAAGCACCACATAGAATATTGTATTGAGGGTCTATAATTCAGTTGTCTTTCCCTAGTTCTTATAACTGTAACAAAGATGAAAAAATAATGAAGGGGGATAACTGTGTTAAAAACATTTTTGACAGTTGAGAAGTCAATATTATGTTTTTCTTTGAAAATATTCACCTGCAGAGAGGTAAATCCTCTTTGTTTTTTAATATGTATTTATTTATTTATTTATAATATATATTTTATTGATTATGCTAATACAGTTGTCCCATTTTTTTCTCCCCTTTATTCCCCTTATTCCCCTCCACCCTGCAATCTCTCCACCTGCATTTCTCCCTTTAGTTCATGTCCATGGCTCATACATATAAGTTCTTTGGCTTCTCTATTCCTTATACTATTCTTAACTTCCCTCTGTCTATTTTGTACCTACCATTTCTGCTTCTTATTCCCTGTACCTTTTCCCCATTCTCCTTTCTCCCCTTTCCCATCCCCATTGATAACCCTCCATGTGATCTCCATTTCTGTGATTCTGTTCCTGTTCTACTTCTTTGCCTAGTTTGCTTTTGTTTTTGTTTTATTAGGTTCAGTTGTTGGTACTTGTGAGTTTGTTGTAATTTTACTGTTTGTATTTTTGATCATCTTCTTTTTCTTACGTAAGTCCCTTTATAGTTTCATATAATAAGGCCTTAGTGATGATGAACTCCTTTAACTTGACCTTATCTGGGAAGCACTTTATCTGCCCTTCCATTCTAAATGATAGCTTTGCTGGATACAGTAATCTTGGGTGCAGGTCCTTGCCTTTCATGACTTTGAATCCTTCTTTCCAGCCCCTTCTTGCCTGCAAGGTTTCTTTTGACAAATCAGCTGAGAGTCTTATGGGAACTCCTTTGTAGGTAACTGTCTCCTTTTCTCTTGCTGCTTTTAAGATTCTCTCCTTATCTTTAATCTTGGGTAATGTAATTATGATGTGCCTTGGTGTGTGCTTCCTTGGGTCCAACTTCTTCAGAACTCTCTGAGCTTCCTAGACTTCCTGGGCTTCCTGGAAGTCTATTGCCTTTGCCAGATTGGAGAATTTCTCCATTATTTTTTCAAATAACTTCTCAATTTCTTGTTCTTTCTCTTCTCCTTCTGGCACCTTGAGGATTTGGATGTTAGAATGTTTAAAGTTGTCCTGGAGATTCCTAAGCCTCTTCTCATGTTTTTGAATCCTTGTTTCTTCATTCTGTTCCAGTTGGATGTATATTTCTTCCTTTTGTTCCAAATTGTTTATTTGAGTTCTGGTTTCCTTCCCTTCACTATTGGTTCCCTGTATGTTTTCCTTTATTTCACTTTGCGTAGCCTTCACGTTTTCCCTCTATTTTATGACCATACTCAACTGTTTTTGTGAGCATCCTGATTGCCAGTGTTTTGAACTCTGCATATGGTAAGGTGGCTATCTCTTCACTGCTTAGTTCTATTTTTGGAGCTTTGATCTGTTCTTTCATTTGGGCCATATTTCTTTGTCTCAGCCTGCCTGTTACCTTGTAAGGGGCAAAGCCTTCGGTGTTTGCCAGGGGCAACCCATTTTGCTGCGTTTTGGTGCTGCATGTGGGAGAGGGGTCCTAGAGGGAACAATGGCTGCTTGCTTGGCTCTGTGCTGGCTTTCAGTCACTTCCCCTGCTACCCACAAGCTAATTGGGCCCTTCTGATGCTGATTCCCAGGTGGGTGGGTTTGTGTATTTTCTAGGCCACTGTGGGTCTCTCCAACGAACTCTCCTGTGAGGCTGGGAGTTTCTGCCACCACCACAACGCCCATAGGTGTTTACAACCAGAGGTTTTGAAGCTTTCTTTTCCTGTGCTGGAACCCTGGGTTGCACAGTCTGTCTCACTCCCCAGTTGTTTCTCCTGGTTTATCCATGCAAATGTGGGAACCCCATTCAGCCAGCCACTGCCTCGTCCACCCAGTCCTCTAGCCGGTGCCTTGCCATGTGTCCTTTCCATCCTGGCTCTTGGTCGCTGCCCCTCTTACCGGTCTGAATGAATGTTTCTTCTTTAATTCTTTGGTTGTCAGACTTCCAGACAGTTCAATTTTCTGGCAATTCTGGTTATTTTTTGTTTTTAAATTTGTTGTTGTCCTTCTTTTCGTTGTGTGAGGAGGCAAAGTGTATCTACCTATACCTCCATCTTGGCTGGAAGTCTCAGGTAAATCCTTTTTGTGTGTAAGGTCTTGCATCTAGTCAGTGACCATGCAGACGGGTATTCTAGACATTGTCAGTGGAAGCACAACGTGGAAGACACACCATTTACCTGAGACTTCCTTACTTATGAAAAAGCACTTCTCAGGCTCAGTGATGTGTTGGATGCTGACAAAATGTACGAATATAAATAGAATATGGAACCTGTCCTCCACCAGGTCTGGGTTTAGTGAGAAAAACAGACAGGTAAACAGAGAGATTAATCCTGAACAAGTACTATATTCACAGTGTTCAAAAACCAAATGTTTGTTTTTAATTTTAATTTTTTATTGTTATTCAATTACAGTTGTGTGCCTTTTCTCCCCATCCCTCCACCCCACCCCAGCCAAATCCCCCTCCCTCCCCCACCTCCACCCTCCCCCTTGATTTTGTCCATGTGTCCTTTATAGTAGTTCCTGTAATCCTCTCTCCTCACTGTCCCCTCCCCACTCCCCCCTGTCCATTGTTAGATTGTTCTTAACTTCAATGTCTCTGGTTATATTTTGTTTCCTTTTTTTCCCCTATTTATTATGTTCCAGTTAAAGGTGAGATCATATGGTATTTGTCCCTCACTGTCTGGCTTATTTCACTTAACATAATGCTCTCCAGTTCCATCCATGCTGTTGCAAAGGGTATAAGCTCCTTCTTTCTCTCTGCTGCGTAGAATTCCATTGTGTAAATATACCATAGTCAAAAACCAAATGTTAAGTGGAGGAATAAATCTTTCCCTTCCTCTGCTGGATTCTGCCCTGTCCCCACCCTCTCATCACTCCACCTTCCCCCTTTGCTTCATTGTTTACATTTCCTAGAATTTCTTTATGCAAGTATATTTCATTATGAATATGCTTTTTAATCCTCTTTCTTTCTTACATTAAAGACAACCGGCAGTATATACGACAATTCTCTTTTTTTTCCTGGTAATATAGTATTTTGGATGTCTTTCTATATCAATACATAGAAAGTTTTCCCATTCTTTCTTCCAGCTTCATAGCACTATGTTATATTTGACCAGACTCCTGTCAATGAACTTCTGGATTGTTTCCAATCTCTGGGCATTAGGAACAATGCTGTAATGCATAATTTTTACCGACATCATTTTGTATCTGAGCAGGTTCATTTGTATGATGAATTCCCCAAGTGGGTTTGATGGGACAAAGAATAGATATATATGTGCAGATTTGATAAAGATTGCTGCCAGAGGCTTACAGTAATTATTAGGCACATCATATTAATCTATAGAGCTTTCTACATATGTAATTACAGGCAGTCACTTAGCCCAGATGAATCCTGGGGACAGAGTTGATAGCACTGATGTCATTAAAAAGTATTTGTGTGCATCTACTCACTTTATAGTATTGATAAGGGGAATGAGCATGGGTAACAGAAATAGTAATAATTTCTATCATTTCCATGTATGCAGTGTTTGTGGGGTGTGCAGGCAGGATTTCTAAATCATCTGGGAGATTTTTCAAATGACATCTGTCACTCCAATGCCTTCCTAAGATTCTGGCTCACCATCTCCTCCCTCTTACCCCCAACATACACCCTCCCCTGGGGACATAACCCCCTTTCACTCTTCCACCCCATGGGCCCACAGTGAGATAGTCATGGATGGGAGGGAAAAAATCTCAGAGCAAAGGATAGTCCTTCAAATTAAAAAAAAAAGGCTTTATGGAAAAATATATCACAATGCCTTCATTTTTCTCCTCTTGCAATAAGTTGGGGAAAACGTCATGAGGCACCGCTGGTCAGCAGCTCGGCATTCGAGGACCCTTGCGCTCTCCTTTCCCACCTTTCAGCTCAAGAAAATGTACAGGTAGCTTCCCAAATTTGACTCTTCCCGCCAGTATTTTGTGTTGTCATTTCTACAACGTCAAAGCCGTTTCTGCTCGTGTACCCTGTCCTTGCCCTGTCTTCTTAATGTTCTTCTCCCTCTGGCTTTCAAAGTCTGATTCACGCAAAGAGTAATGTCTACTTCCTTCAAAAAGACTTCTTTAATTATTCTACTCCAGAATGACAATGTCACCCTCTTCTCCACTTAGCGTCCCACATGTTTGTTAGTTCCACCTTTAGATCTAAATGGTAAATTCTTCCAGGTCATAGACCTGTCTAAAGGTCTATGGTTATATCACACACAGCAAGCACAGGAGAGAATAATGGCAGAGACACATTCCCTCATTCATCTCTCAACATACTACATGTCGACTCTATTCTAGGCCTTGTGCCAGAGACTGGAAATATAAAAACATGTGAGATAATCCTTGTCCATGGTGAAATCAGAGTCTATTTACACAGATAATTAAAATAAAATATGATGTGTTGCAGTTTTTGAGTAGTTGATAAATTCAGCAAATCATCAGTCAGAAAAAGTTAGAAAACTTCATTCTTTGTTGCCTCTTCCACAAATCTTGTCTCTAGATAAAACTCAATGGTTGGTAAAGTAGGTGAAAAGCGGGTGTAACTAGACTCCTAGGATATTGTGGACTCCTGAGAAATCATAGAGATAAAGCCAAAGGAAACCCTTTCCTCCCCAATTTCTTTGATTCAGAAGGGGAAGAAAGCCAAGGTTGTAAGAAACTATAGCAATTATGCAAAACTGTCAGGGGTCCAAGAGAAACACAAGGTCATATAAGTAGATAAAAAGGTGAGACTGAGGGGTAACAGAGCCCAGAATAGAACAATGGCCTCACAGACACTCAGAAGGGAGCTAGGGGAGGGGGAGGATGCGACTGAGGGGGTGCCCAGAGAACTTGGGGAGGGCTTCAGTCTCAGAGCAGCTGGATATAGAAACCAGGGGGCATCAGGGCTTAAATTCGAGGGAGAGAAAAAGAAAACAAATGCACAAGCTTCCTTTTCTTCGTCAGTCTCTGCCTAGGCTAGAGTAGATGTCGTGTAGAAGCCTAAGCTATTTCAGTTTGCAAATCCTAGGAAGTTTAGAAATTCCCTCAAGCCATGTAGCTTGATAATGATCAAGGTCAGACAATAGCCCAGTCCTCCCCTTAGGTAGCACAGCCAGCCCAGGCCTCCTTGTTCATGTATGCAGACTCAGGGAAAAGCCCCAAGACCAAAAATCTACCTTCCTAAGCAGAGGGCAGGGAAAGAGCCAAGAGGGAGGCAGGCTACTCTGGCCTGGCAATTAACAGAGTTTATTAAGGGAAGCTTACATACAAGGTGTGTCTTGGGCAGTTGCAAGATAAAATGGATCTCTGAGCCTCTTAGCAAGGGCCAAAGAATGATATAGGGCAAAGGGAATAGTCACAAGTAGTAATACATGAATGCTACCAGGTACAGGAAGTTTCTTTAATGCTTGACCACGTCAGGACAACAACCTGTTCCAGGAAGGAGCGCATAGCAGAAGGCAAGGAAGGGGTATTGGTTTATGTTGGAATGAACATCTACTGTAGTCCTACAGTTTCTAAGCAGGGTTTGCACAGAACAACCTCCATTCTGGCCCTGGTCCAGCTTGCAGGACACACAGTGGTCATGGAACAGTCTCTCCTCCACACCCCCACCCTCAGGCCTAATGCTATTCATCAAATTTTCATTAAGTGATAACCGTATAGTCAGCAAAGTGCTACAAGTGGTGAAAGATCCTTGTCCTCAAGGAACTTCTGTTCCGGTTGGAGAGACTGGCCTTAAAAACAAACATTAGCGATGCAGAAGCACCGTGGTCTAGAGCAGAATTGGAGAAGAAAATGAAGGTGAAGAAAATGAAACTTTTCTTCATGTTGGACCTTTGCAGAAATCAACTGGGACAAATCGGACAAAGAACAGATTTGAGGTCAAAGACAGGGATGAATGGGAGAGGGGTGGTAGGAAGGGAAGACATGAAGATGTGGTCCCAGTTCTGTTGGAGGATTGAAATAACAGGGCTGTTACTGTCCCCTCTCAAATAACCTGGCTTTTCCAAAACCCAACTTTTAGTTCACAAGTAGGTATCTTTCTCTTGAGAAGGGAGTCCAGAAGATGTAGGACTATCTTCTAAGTTGGGCTGGGGCATGGGACACATTCATAACTCATGGTCAGATTCTAAAAATAAAGTCCTTTGACTTAGTTCAAAGCTCTCCTCTACCAGCGGTTTTATTGTAGAAATCTTGTGGGGCCAGGTACTGTCACTTCTTATTGGTTGCATGTTTTTTAAAAATAGTCCGTGGTTAAGCTATTAAATGATTAACTGCTAATGACAGAGATTTTCCTCTCATTTATTTCACACTAGCAGCATGTTCGTTTCTTTTATTTTCTCTCCCAATGTCTCTGTGGAACAAACAGCATTTCAACAAGAGTATATAAAATATTTTAGGAAGAGATACCACCAAAGACTAACACACCCCTTGTTTTCATCCCCCCCCTAGTTTTTGTGTTGATGCATTTGTATTTTTACCTAATTACAATCATTCTGTTGATACTATTATGTAGTCTGATTTTATCCTTTATACTACAAACATTTTTCATAGACCTTGTGATTATTATTTGATGGCTGCATAATATTCCACAGAACGGATGTTCCATTTTTTGAGTCAGCCATTTTCCCGTTCTTGGCCCCTTGAGGCTGTTATTAACCTGTGAGTGTTATTCAGCTTATCTATTTAGATGTGATTGTTACAACACATAAAAATGTCTTTGAGATGATTGTTTCTTGGAAGATGAAACAAACAAGCAGTTCCAGCTACACTGTGTATCTTCCAGATAAAAAGGTGGAGCCCAGACTCTAAAAGCCAGGCGTGGATAATAACTGGTGGGTAATTGGTTGGTGGGCAGACAATAATTCTTCCTATGACGGGGTGATCAAAGCACCAATAGTTTGTAACTAAGGTAACAATGACATTTATTTCCATGATTAGTAACTAAAACTGTAGAAATAGTGCTTGGTGCCTGTTCTAGCTTCCTCTTTCCTGTCCCTTAATGGCAAAACGGCATAAACGGACGGCACTGTTAGTACTTTTTCCATTAGACTACTAATTGGCATCTCTTAATTTGGCTTCTAAGCATCAGTGCCTGAGGCCAAGAGGACCGAGCTCTTTTCCAGGCAGAAGGAAGAAGGTCTGCTGTGTTTAGGCTAGCTAGCAGGTGGTGCGGGGAGGGTGGGAATTGCAACAGGTGGGCACTAGTATATATAGAAGGTGAGGGAGGCGGGCTACATATTGTCAGTCTGGCCCTTCCTGTGTCTTCCTGCAGAAATGAAAGAAGTCCATGAAGAAGCATTTCACACTTTGCAGGAAAGGAGGAAAGAGTTGGGGGAAGGGGGTGGCAGCTGTCGCCTGCGCTGGTTGGAGAAGGCTGCGATGAAGGCGAGGGAGGGAGTCGTGGAGAACTCCCCCTGTTGATGAGTTAGGGGGACTGACTGAAGGGTGGGCCGGGGAGGGGACCCTTGGAAGCAGTCGCGCTCTCAGCCCGCGCGCCCGGAGCGGGCGGGGGAGGGGGGGCGCGGGGGGAGCTTCCTGGACCAGACAGCGCAGTGCGGGCGCGGGGCGGGGCGCGCGGGGTGGCGAGGCCCGAGGGTTGGCGGGGAGGCGGGGCTTGCGTGCTTGCTGCCGGAGCCCCGGCGCTGTCCCCGGGGTGCGTCCGCTGCCTGAGCTCTGTGCCGTTCCCTGCACGCGTCCAGCGGCATCCCAGTGCCACCATGCTCCTGCTTCTGGGGCTGTTCTTGGGACTGCCGCTCCGCGCGGGGTCGCTGGAAGAGGCGCGGAGCTGGGGTGACACTTTAGAGCAAGTAAGTGGAAATCTGGTGGGACCCAGGGAGGGACCGGGCGCTGGCTGTGGTCCCTTCCCACGGCCTCCTGTGGGCGAGTGGCCACTAGACAAGCTCCTTTGACTAGTGGTGGACGCCAGGAAGGGAGATACGACCCCATATCCTGTCACTTTGTCCCCCGCTTTTCTTCTCTATTCCTCAACCTCCAGTGCGGGAGCTTCCCCCTCTATTTGTCGGGCTCTGTGACAGAGTCTGAATGGGGAAGTTTCCTGCAGAACTGTGCCTGGGACTTCAGGTCCTGCAGAACCAAATCTTGGCTGCTATTACCTGCGCAGATTTCTGCTATTTTTTGTTGTTGTTGTTGTCATTTCTGAGCCAAAGTCCTCAGTTAATGAATTACAAGGATCTTCTTTAAGAGGCTGTGTGGGGTAGTGTGATGTTACTATTCCTCCTAGCTGTTCAGAGAGAAAGCACAATCTAGGGAAAGTTCCGAACTCCGGAAAGCCTTGTTTTTTTCCATCTGAAAACTGGGAGAACACCGACATCCCACCAGGTGGTCGAGGACCAAGAACCAAAGGGCCTCAATTCTCCTAGTTAACATTCTGTGCATATCCCAGGGTTTGTGTTTTAAGTGGCTTAATCTCACAGATGGGTAAAACCTGCAAACATGAAACCTCAATACGGTCTGGTGAACAGAAAAGCTTTTTGCAAACTATCGAATGAGTTCGCATGAATATCAATATAAAGACCTTAGAGGGAGCAATGGCTCTGTCCCAAGCAGATAGGGCATCCCTACGCCTGCGGGTGCTGTTTACGCATACAGCACCTAAATCATTTTCAAGTTGTTTCGTCTGAAGCATGTTATCACATGATGGGAAGAGATAAGTAGGCGTATGCCCTCCTCCCCAACACCTTGGTTTACAGAGCAGATCCAGAAGGTGGAATCTGCCTAAACATCGGATGATCCCTTTCTTGTTGACTCTGCCTCATTGATATGCTTCCTGCAAAATGGAAGAAATGGTCTTTTTTTTTTTCTTTTTTTGGTAGGGCTGTCAGAAGGAATGACCCATCAAAATTCCTGGAGGCTGTGCATGGAGTAGGGGAAGCACAGGCTGGGAACCCAGAGAGAAAGGCTGGCCTTGGCCATTTGTAGTTGTGTGGCCTGGACGAGGGGGTCCAATCTCCCTGCCCCTTTCTTTCCTGTTGATCACAGCAGGAAATAGGTCTCCTTCTGACAAAACTTGTAATGATTCAGCTGCTGGTCTGTGGAAGGTATTCAGTAGGTACTCCATAAATGCTAATGTTTTAGTAAGTGGTTAAGGGTGTGCGTGTGGTGCCAGGCAGCCTGCATCTGTCCCTTATCAGCTCTGTGACTCTGGGCGAGTTACTCGGGGCCACAATGTCCAATTCTGTTAAATGTGGGCAATAATGCACCTAAAGTGCAGGGAACCGTGTCAGCACTCTGTGTCGCAGGCTGGTGGGCCTGGGCAGCTGAAGTGCTGAGAAAGGAATTTAGGGTAGAGGTCGTAAAACGTGTCTGGGGGGATGGAGGAAGGAGAATGTGGGAAGAACTGAAACAAAGATTCTGTTTATGGACTAGGAGGAGGGCTTAAAGCTCTAACATCTGCAAGTCCAAATAGGCTTTTAACACTCTCTGAACTCTCCCACATAAAATATGAAGGGTTTGGCCCATTTTGGTGATTTCATGCTGTCTTCAACCCATGGCCCTATTTATTCATCTTGAAAATGACTAAGTCAGAAAAAAATCCAAGATATATAGCCCTGTGAAAATTAACAATTTTACCTCTTTATTACGGCTCTATTAAAATGTCTATGCCATCTATCTATCTACCTCTCATCCATCTCTCTATCATCTATCTCTCTATCATCTCTCTATCATCTATCTCTCTATCATCTATATATCCATCTATCTATCCATCTATCTATCCATCTATCCATCTCTCTATCATCTATCTAGTGTGATGTAGGATTTAAGAGCATGGGCAGCAGAGTCAGGTTTTCTGGGTCTGGTTCTGCACTTACTGGAGAGTTAGTGTCTGTGAGCCTCTATTTCCCCATCTCTAGAATGTGGATAATGAGATGACTTAATTAAAAGGACTTTGAAAATTGAGAAAATTAATAGTACACTTAAACCTGAGACAGTGCCTGGAAATGTACTTTGTCCTCTATTCGCAGAATCATGGTCTTCAAACTTTTTGTAAACTCGATTTTTTGTATGTAACTCAAAACTGTTTGCAGTTTCTGACAAGTTCTCCTATTTGTCTTTTACCTTTAATTGGAGGTATTACTAATACCATCTCAGGAATGGATTCAGATTCCTTTCTGACTTTCCCTCCATCTCATCTGTAAACAATATTCCTCACAGCAGGACTGCTGTAAGCAGTTTTTCAGACTTTGGTGAGTAAAGTGGCACTCCAGGCGCCCACCGAACATTCGCGTTTCTGAGGCCTCACTGCCGTCAGTTTAGATGCATCCGGTCTGGGCGGGGCCCGATTCCCTCTGGGTGGGGCCCGGGTGACCCCGATGATGGGGGTCTGCGGACCATAATTCGAATAATGCTGCTCTCAGACTCTTTCAGGTGATTAATATTAAAAAGGAGGTTTCTTGTATAAAATCAGCCTGCTACAAATTTATCTGTTGTGTAAGTTGCAAGTTATTATGGTTTCTTGAAATAAGGATAGGTTTGTATTCCTGTTAATTACAAAAGTAGTTTTTAATTTACAAAATAATAATAACCATTAATTATTAAGGGTCCATATGTCCCAGAGAGTTTGCTAGGACCTCTGTGTAAAAATAATAAGAAGCAATTAGGTGTGTGGTTAAGAGCACTCCAGGTGGAGCCAGACTGCCTGGGTTCAAATCTGGACCCCACCACTAAGTGGCTGTGTGCACTTGGGCAAGAAACTTAAACTCTCTCGGGGTCGCAGTGTCATCACCTGCAGGACAGAGTTGTTGCTGGCTCCTACCCACAGGCAGGGGGGCAGACCTAGGTTTCGAGAGGTGAGTAAAGGCTTCACAACTTGCAGGGCCCTCTTGGAGAAAAAAAAATCAAACGATGACTACAAAACTAGATGCCAAAGTGAACATTTATTTAGGATGGTATGCAAATCACGGTAAATGACACAGCTGACAGGTTCCCAAACACAAACAAGTATCGCTTATCGATGAGGAACTGTACAAGGGAGGTTCCCTGAAGCTTATTACATCTTATTAGTGTCTAAATAACAATAAAATATTAAATAAAAATAGTACACCCACTTCTGCTCTTATGATTCTTGTGAGGATTAAATAAGTTAATTCAGGCAAAGCACTTGCCTATAGAAATAGTCACTATTTTTAGTACTTACGTTCAGCCTGGCTAAGTCCCCGCGTCCTCTGCAAGGAGGGTCTCAGTGTGCTACTTTACCGGGGAAGCACGGAAATCCACGCAGAGAAGTGGCACCGGCGCTGCTGTGGGCGCAGCCTGGGTCGGAACGCAGGTGTGCTGGCACCAAAGGCAGCACTCATGACTCTGCCAAAGACCAAGCCACTTTCACATTTCCAACCCAATTAATTTGTTTCAGTGCGATTTTTACTTGTAGCCCTGTAACACAGATGGTGTTCAATGTGTGCTCGCGATACATTGCAACGTATGATCGCAATGTATGCAGTGTGTACCTCTGCAACTAATGTATGTCCATTGGTGGCAGAGGCACATTCCTAATTCCCTGAACTGAGAATTTCTGGAGTTTTAATTTTTCATGATCTATCAGAACCAAACCTTCGCATTTGGGAAAACACACAAAACAAAGACAACTGTTTTTTTCTTTTTCTTTCTATTTATTTATTTATTTATTTATTTTTATTCAGTTACAATTGTCTGCATTTTCTCCCCATCCCTCCACCCCACCCCAGCCAGTCCCATCTTTTTCTTTTTAAAAACTCTTTGAAAAGTAAGTCAGTAAAAGATCTGGTGAGTTCCAGACAACTCAGTAATGTCTCCTTTATGTGTGTGCGTTGGATTGCTGAAACAGAGGCATAGAGCTGAATGGGGAAGGAGGATACTGTGAGAGAGATTCCAGAGATCTGCTCATTCCCTAGCCAGCATATCTTGTTTCTCTGAGGGAGGTGAGAAAGGGGGGTGGGGGTGGGCGGCAGGACTCCTGAGGATCCGTGTTGTCAGTTCCAGTGGGAGACCCCAATAAGCTTTTTGCACCTAAGGAACCATAGAGTCTGTTTAAGAAGATGGGGCCACTGCATGGGGACCTGAGCTTTCTGGGGTAGGACAGGGGGTCCTGAACCTCCTTGTTATTTTCCTACAAGCAAGGCCATTTCCTTTGCTTTTCACAGTTAAAAGAAACAGCGACTTCCTAAGGCTAGTTGATTTTCTTTTTTAAAGTTGCCTGGAAATTGTTTGGAATTTAAGCCTTAAAATGAAGTTTCTTCTTCCGTTACTGAGATTTTAGGCATCCCAAATTGCAAATGGTTAATAGCTGAACAACTCACAGCATAATTACTCCAAAGGAAGGAAACTTTTGTGCAAGTGATGTAGAATTACCCAAATGGAGATCTTCCCAGGCCAACTGTCCTCAGCCCAGGTGATAGATGGCATCTCCAGTGAACCTGTAGCCTTCGGTTTTGTTTCAGGTCCTATAACACATCTTGAGGCGACTGACTCCTGAGTTCCTGGGTCTCGGTGTCAGGACTTTAGAACGCCCTCAGAAGGTGGGGCCAACCAGTAGATGAATTCTCAGTACAGAAGCCTCTAGGAACTCACGACCAGTCACCTGATGGTATGTGGCTGAGCCAAATGTAGGGTCTCTTGGCTCTATTAGGGGACCTGCAGACCCAGTGACAGGGCACAAAAGGAAAGTAGGGGGCATGAACCCTGCCTGTCAGTGAATCTGGGCCATTAAAGCATCCACACTACAAGGCAGTGTACATGTCCTGTGTCTTCAGGGTGTCTTTCACCATGGGTAGACCTAGGGTTCAGTGCTCGCCCTCTTCCCCTGCTCTCCCATTTATGGACACTTTGGAATGCTTTCAGGATGTTTTTCTTCTCTTCTGTTTGTGATCCAACACTGCGATGGATCCTAGGGAAAAATATACATCTTTGTTATCCAACTTATAAACATTTAAGCAGTGCCTGCTATTTTTGACCTATAGTTGGCGTAACTAATGATAGGCTGGATGGGGAGACTGTAAACTCTCTATCTGCATTCCTTGTGCAAAGGAAACATTTGGCCACCCTCTACCTCCTGGTGGTGAATGCTGCTTGGTCCCTATGAGTCAAAGAGGTAGTGGCAGATCGATGAAACTGACCATTTCTCACATGGTGCCTGTACTGAACTTGATTCTCTTAAATTTCTCCTTCCCTTTCATCCCACTTCAACAGATGTCCTACACAACTAGTTGTGGCTACTCCTTCATCACGAAGCCTCTTACAGTCACTCAACCTAGTACATTCTTGTTTTCATTTCCTTTATAACTTATAAAGAATTACTTGGTCCATTAAAATTTCATGAGTATATTTCTTTCTTTTAACTTAGATAGTGTGGTCCTTGACAGCAAGTGTCACAGCTTATATTTCTCGGTAATTGTTGTGGCCTGGACATCTTCTGTTCTGATGCTGGAGAGAGAGGCTCAGTTCAGGAACAGCAAAGAATTCTATCCTATTTGCTCCCTCTCTTAAGTCTATGATTTGGGGCCCCAGGCAGGTTGGTGGAAGCTCTAAGATTACTAGTCATGGCAGTCCTTGACATTAAGCTGGAGTCAGTTACTTATCTGTCCTTATACCCCGCTCCCAGATTCTTATAATGCAATGGGATCAGGGATGCCTGACTGAAAACAACGATGATGACATTGGTGTTATTTCCACTCAGTCCTGGCTGGCCCCAGGAATCGGTGTGTACCGGGAAGTTTGTTCTGTCTGAGTTTAAACTTGGACTGAAGTGTAGCCATAGCGATCCCCTGAGACATCAGATAGTCATCTCAAAAATGAAAAACCAACTTCTCTTGTTCTCCTTAAAGCTTATTTATTTTCTTGGAAAACCTATTTTACAAAGGAGGAAACTTCAAAGAAACTTAGATCAATCAGAGAACATAATACCTAAGAGGGGCTGGGTTGTTCTTCTGACCGTAGCTACGGTAAGTGGTCCCCAGGCAATTCTACAGTTTTGGACGGGGAAGGCCAGGAGATGAATTTGCAGAACTGATAAAGACCTTCTCCAGGATGCTTATCATGGCTTTTCTTGAACAGTCTCATACATACCACCTAATTTTAGAAATACAAGCTAGTATTCTCTAGTGTTGTTTGGTTCTCATTTGGAGTCAGGGCAGATGTCAACCTAAGTCCTATATTATTTCCTGCTATCCCATGTTCTACAGAATAGGAGGCTCTCTATTAGCTTATAATGGCAATTTACAATATTATATTTTTTGAGAGGAGAAAAAATCAGGGAGAGGATGGAGATTAAAACCTTTTTTTATACTTTTAGTTTACAAATAGAAATATCTTTCTTTTTAAAAAATATTTTATTTATTTATTTTTAGAGCAAGGGGAAGGAAGGGAGAAAGAAGAGAAACATCAGTGTGTGGTTTCCCCTTGCACACCCCCTACCAGGGACCTGGCCTGTAACCCAGGCATGTGCCCTGAATGGGAATTGAACCTGCGACCCTCTGGTTTGCAGGCTGGTGCTCAATCCACTGAGCCACACCAGCTAGGGCAGAAATATCTTTCTTGTGTTTTCTTTTATTGAAAGTAGTAATGGCTAATTCATCGAAAACTGAAGTAATATGGCCCGACTGATGTGGCTTAGTGGGTTGGGCATTATCCTGCAAACTGAAAGGTTGCCAGTTCGACTCCAAGTCAGGGCACTTGCCTAGGTTGCGGGCCTGGTCTGTGCAACAGGCAACCGATTGGTGTTTCTCTTGCACATTGATGTTTCTTTCCCTTTCTTCCCTGCTTCCCCTTTCTCTAAAACTAAATAAAAATCTTAAAAAACTGAAGTAATACAGAAAAGTTTAAAGAAAAAGAATTCAACCACCCAAAGGCAACATCATTAGCATTTTGGTGCACATTCAAACATACAACAATGAGGTCATGTTAGAGATAGGGCTGTGTTACTTGATTTAATTACTTAAACATGTGTCACTAATATATTAGTCAGGATGGGCTACACTGTACTGTGGTATCAACACCCAAATCCCAACATCTCTGATGACAAATGTTTATTTCTTGCTTATACGACTTGTCTGTTTTGGGTTAGCAGTGGAGGAGGTGTGCATGTCGTGGTCATTGGGAACCTGGACTTGACAGAGCAGCTACCATCTCAACACTGCTGATTACTGTGCCATAAAGAAAAGACGTTTCTGTAGTGTCACACATCTGTAATTAAATATTTGGCCAAGAAGTGACAAATGTTACTTGCATTTATACCTTATTGGCAAGAACCAGTCACAAGGCCCTGCCTTGTCACAAGGGGACCAGGAAATGCAATACATCTGGCAGAGAGCTAGAGAAATTTTTGGTGAACAGAATTGAATTCCAGCAAAATGAACATTTATTGATGGCAATAAACATAGATCTACATTATCATATTTATTAGCTGTATTCTAATTAGTCTGTATATCACAATATATTTAACCAAACCACTTTTAAGGGTGGTTTGTGCAATTTCCAATTATTAACAATTGTTTTAAAAGTTGTGAAGAATTTTCTTGTGCATTGATACAGTGGGAATATAAAATCTTATAGCCATTTGGAAATCAGTTTGGCAATTTCTTAAAAGTTAAATTATCATACAACCCAGGAATTCCACTCCTACGTATCTACCTGAGGGAAATAAAAACATATACCCAACATCAAGACTTGCATGTAAATTTTCAAGCAAGTTCCACATAATATTCAAATAATAGTTCCTAAGCAGAAATAACCTAAATCCATCAGCTAATGAATGGATAAACAAAATATGATTTATTCATACAGTGGAATATTATTCAGACACAAAAAAGAACAAAGTACTGATACTGGTACAACATCAGTGAATCCTGAAAAGATTTTGCTAGTCAAAAAAGGCCAATCATAGTGGGGGTGAAAGCAAGGGAGGGAGGTGGGGAAAAAAAGCCAGCCATACAAGACTGCATATTGAATGATTCCATTTATGTAAAATGTCCAGAATGAGCCGATCCACTGAGACAAAGTTGATTAGTAGTTGCCTAGGGCCAGCAGAAAAGCAGGGGTTGTGAGGTGACAGCTAAAGGACACAGGGTTCCTTCTGGGATAAATAAAAACGTTCTAAACTGATGTGATCATTGCACAGCTCCACAAATATACTAAAAACATTGAATTGTGTACTTTATTTTTTAATTATATTTTATTCATTATACTATTACAGTTGTCCCATTTTTACCCCTTTGCCCCCTCCACCGAGCAACCCCCCCTCAGGAAATCCCTACATCATTGTTAACATTCATGGGTCAAGTGTATAAGTTCCTTGGCTATTCCATTTCCTATACTGTACTTTACATCCCCATGGCTATTCTGTAACTACCTATTTGCTCTTTTTAATCCCCTCACCTCTTCACCCATTCCCTCACACCCTCTTCCCTTCTGGCAACAATCAAAATGCTCTCCATATCCATGATTCTGTCTCTGTTCTTCTTGCTTGCTTAGTTTGTTTTTTTAGATTCAATTGTTGATAGGTATGTATTTATTGCTATTTTATTGTTCATAGTTTTGATCTTCTTCTTTTTATCAAATACGCCCCTTTAACATTTCATGTAATAACAGTTTGATGATGATGAACTCCTTTGTTCTTTCTTGTCTGGGAAGCTCTTTATCTACCTTTTGATTCTAAATGATAGTTTTGCAGGGTAGAGGAATCTGCTTTTCATGACTCTGAATACTTCTTGCTAGTCCCTTCTAACCTGTAAAGTTTCTTTTGAAAAATCAGCTGACAGTCTTATGGGAATTCCCCTGTAGATAACTAACTGCTTTTCTCTTGCTGCTTCTAAGATTCTCTCTTTTTCTTTAACCTTTGGCATTTTAATTATGATATGTCTTGAATTGGGCCTCTTTGAATCCATCTTGTTTGGGACTCTCTGTGCTTCCTGAACTTGCATGTCTGTTTCCTTCACCAAATTAGGGAACATTTTTTTCATTATTTTTAAAAATAGATTTCCAATTTCTTGCTGTTTCTCTTATCCTTCTGGCAACCCTATGATGCGAATGTTAGATCTCTTAAAGTTGTCCCAGAGGCTGCTTACACTATCCTCATTTTTTTTTCTTCTTGTTGTTCTGGGTTTTTTTTTTTTTTTCTTCCTCACATTCCAAATCATTGATTTGATTCTCGGCTTCATCTACTCTGTCGTTTCCCTGTAAATTGTTCTTTATTTCAATTAGTGTATCCTCCATTTCTGACTGGATCCTTTTTATGCTGTTGAAATGCTCACTGAGTTCCTTGAGCATCCTTATAACAGTGTTTTGAACTCTGCATCTGATAGATTGCTTATCTTCATTTTGTTTAGTTTTTTTTCTGGAGTTTTGATCTGTTCTTTCATTTGGGCCATGTTTATTTGCCTCCTCATTTTGGCAGCCTACCTGTGTTTGATTATATGTATCAGGTAGAGCTGCTATGACCCCCTGTCTTGGTAGCATGGCCTAATATAGTAGGTATCCTGTAGGGTCTAGTGGCACAGCCTCCCTTATCATTCAAGCTGGGTACTCAATATGAACCCTTCATGTATCCGAGTACATCCTCCTCTTATAATTGAGCCTTGAGTTCCATTAGCAGATCAATGGGAGGGATTTACCCAGGCCAGTAAGCTGCAAGGACTGGCTATGACCACTGACTACCAACCTCTGCCCTCTGTGGAGGATCAGCTGTGCAGGGGCAGGGTGGTAGTGCTCCGATGTGCTCTGCAGTTCTCTGCTAGATGCATATGCTCTGAGGTTTCCTGGGTGGTGCAAACCAAGGTCAGCCCCCACCTGTGTTCTGCCCAGGGCCACCCTGCATGAGCTGTAAAGCAGTCTGAGATGGCTGCTACTTATGCTGGGCTTGGAGATTCCCAGGTGAAGGCAAGCTGTGAACCTAGGCTGGTTGTTGTTAGTGCCAGGCCTGGGTCCACTTAGTAGGAGGTATGGGGGGCTGGGGACTTAGTGAGGCCTGCTGTTGCTTGTTTGAAAGGATTTAGGAAGTTGTGAAGCATGAGCCAAGACCAGCCAATCATATGGAAAAGTCACAGTTAACAGTTTGGGTGGGCCATAAATTGAGTGAGACAGAGTCTCAGTGGATCTCCAGGGAGGGACAGACTATGTTCACCAAGTTGATGGAGTGTCAGATATGGCGCCCACCTGCTGGCTCTGTGACTCTGTGGGGGAAGGCTCAGAGAAGGGACAATGACCTCTGCTCACCTCTCTGTGTGGGAGAAAGCTGTACCCCATCTCCCACCTTGATGCCAGTCAGTTTAGTTACTCCCCATATGCCACTGGTGCCTTTCAAACTGCAACCCCTGTGCTAGAGCTCAGAGAGAGTGAGTTGAGTAAGCCTGTGTATAGTTCTTTAAGGGAAACTGCCCGTGACTCCAGAAGTTTCTTCCACTGACTCAATCCCTGCTGGTTTTCATGGCCAGAAGTTATGGGGACTTATCTTCCTGACATTGGAACCCTGGGCTGGAGGGCCAGATGTGGTGCTGGGGCTCTTCATTCACAAGATATCCCTCCCAAATTTTTATCCACCTAACATGAATGTGGGACCAGCCCATTCGACGTCTCTGCGCCTCCTACCAGTTTGGATGGAAGTGGTTTCTTTAATTCAATAGTTGTCACACTTCCATTCAACTTGTTTCTGGTGGTTCTGAGTGACGGTTGTTCTATATTTTGGTTGTAATTTTGATGTGTTTGTGCGAAGAGGTGAGCTATGTTTACCTATGCTGCCATCTTGACCGGAGGAGCATACTTTCAGTTATTCCTCATAAAGCTGTCAAAATAAGACATACATAAGATTTAGGCATATTTTTTCAAGTTTTTAATCTACATTGTGAAATTGCCCTACAGAAAGGACAATTTATTACAGCAACAATAGTTCACACTTCAGTTATTTAAACAGTGATTTTCCATGAGTAAAGTTCAACAATAAGCTAGGACTTTTAAATTAGTCCAGAGTGGCTGGCTCATTAGTATAATTTTTGAAAGTGAGTATCTTGTCATCTTCCCATGGTCTTCCCCTTCATGTGGTAAAGCACAGGAAATCATCAAGAAAAACAAAAGAAAATTCAAGTTCAGTTCGGTTTTGCTTCCAGAGTTTCCTAGAGTTTTGAGCTGAATAATTGAGTAAGGCCAAACACGTTTACTATGGTAATGGGGACAATATCAAAGAGCTTATTTTCAAGCCCAAAATAAAATAAAATAATGCAGATGAACTTTTTATTCTTGTCAATTCACCCATACTCCTCTAACAGATTTAAAGACACTCAGACGCTGAGGCAGTGTGACCTTGTGGGTTCAGCAGTCAACCAGGTCTAGGAGGGACAAATTCAAATTCTGGCTTAGAAGCTTTCTGATTAAAGATCAACACTGATTTTCAGGATAGATAGTCCTTTTTGTGAATTTAAATCGATTTTAACTTCCTTATGTAACTAACTTCTTTGAGAATAATCTCACAGTCATGTTTCATGACTTCTCTTTTAGGTTGGAGTCAGGGTCCCGAGGCAAGTCCGGCTGCTGCAGAGGCTGGTACGTATATACGTGGTGCACCTTACGTCTGGCCCCTCACTAGTCTGGGTATTTTGAACCAGGCACTAACTTTGCTTGCAGCTCCTCCAAAGTTTATACAGCTGCTTGTAGAAGGATTCTAACATGAAACAGAGTAGCTTTTATAAGGTTTTCTTTAAGTGGATTTTTCTTTCTGGAGAGAGACTTGATTATTTCCGTAGGACTATAAGGACACAGTGTGAAGTTCTAAAGGCCTTCTTAAGAAAAACACACACCTAAATTGACCATTACTTTTTAAGACATTCTTACATGAAAATAAAGGCTGTCCTATGAAGCAAACAACTAAAGCAAATGAAGAATTCAGATTTGTAAAATAAAGCTTCACGTGATACACGTTGGGCAAGGCTCTCAATGCATGTTGGAGACTAATAGGTGGGAGTTCAGGCATTTAGTCAACAAATAATTTTTTTAACGCTTCGTATCTGCCCCACACTGTTGTAGGCACTGGGTACACAGCAATGAACAAAACAGACCAAAGATCCTGCC
Organism: Desmodus rotundus; assembly: GCF_022682495.2. Classification (NCBI taxonomy): domain Eukaryota; kingdom Metazoa; phylum Chordata; class Mammalia; order Chiroptera; family Phyllostomidae; genus Desmodus; species Desmodus rotundus. Next base: position 112,810,632 of record NC_071390.1, read on the forward strand.
CATCACAGTGCTGGAATTCTAAAGCGGTGCAGTGATAAAATAAACAAATACATTGTACGTGTATTAGTAATGGAGAAGATGCCGAATACCACAACAGAGGAAGATGGGGGAAACTTACTTACATTTGCATCTGTGAGATTTCTGGCTATTACTTTCAAACAATGGGATCCCACAATGACAGCTAATATGTACTGAGTGCTTACCATGTGCCAGGCATTGTTCTAAGTGCTTCGTGTGTCATAGCTCAGTCACCCTTGTCACAATTCGTTGAGGCATTTTACAGATGAGAAAAATGAGCTTCAGAGAGATTGAGTAACTTGCCCTAAGCCACACAGATGGTAGGAGGTGGAAGAGCCAGGATTTGAGTCCCAATAGTCTGGCTTTCGAGGCCATGCTCTTAACTAATACACCAAACTACCTTCTCAATTATATCTGATTTTCTGTTTATTATTATTTTCACTCAGCACTGCCTCACCTGGCCTAGCTCTATCCATTCTTTTACATGGGGAGAAATACTCCATGTTGTTGGCACACTGTAATTTATTAAGCATTCTACAACTGATGACTTTCCAATTTTTTCCTCTATGAACACTGCTGCAAAAAGCTTTCTGTTTATTCTGTTATGTGGGTGGTTTTAATATACTATAGTCCAGATTTTTCATTAGGAGGGTTCCTGGATCAAAGTGCATGTACATTTGAAATTTTGATAGATGTTTTCAGATTACTTTTTGGATACTGTTACTCTTAATACTATCTGTGTTAACTTTATTTCTGTCAGCAATAGAAATAACTCTTTTTTGACTTGCCAGTCTCTTAGATATAAAGTGATTTTTCATTGTTCCTTTAATTTGCATTTCCCTAATTATTTATGAGCTTGGACTTTTTTCCTATACATTTCTTGGCCATGCAGAGTAGTTCTGTGAATTGGTTTTTTTCAGGCCCTTCACTCATTTTTCTCTTGTTTTTTCATCCCCTAGTTGTTAGTGTGTCAGGTAACTTTGTGTGTTACTGATACTCTGTCCTCTAAGTTGGAAGAATTTTCTCCTAAATATGTCACTTGTCTATTACCTTTGTTTATGGTGTATTGGGCATTTGAAGGTTTTAAGTTCATAAGTAATAAATAAGTTTTTCTTTTCTTTATAGCCTTTGAGTTTTCATTCTTGGTTACCAAATTTTCTTGACCCCCATGACTGAGACTTGTAATCTAATTAGCACAGATTTTCTTAGAAATCTCTAGAAATTTTAGAACTCTTACATGTATTATAATTTTTTAACACGAACTTCATTTTCCCATTCAATGGGTACCAGAATGATCTTTCCAGGAGTAGACCTGATGCTCCACTTTCGTTTACAAATGTCTTCAATGATTCTGCATCACCTAGAGCAGGGGTGTCAAACTCATTTTCACCGGGGCCACATCAGCCTTGCAGTTGCCTTCAAAGGGCTGAATGTAATTTCAACCCCTTAACAGTTAAGGAGTAGTTACATTATTTATACAGTCCTAAAATTATTTCGGCCCTTTGAAGGCAACCACGAGGCTGATGTGGCCCCCGGTGAAAATGAGTTTGTCACCCCTGACCTATAGGATTAACTCTAAGAACATACAAGGCCCTGAGTAATCTGGTTCCTTCCTGGCTCTGTTGCTTGTCTACCCCAGAAGTCTCCTTTATTTTATACTCAGCTGTATCACACTGACCTGAATGTTCTCTATTCTCATTAATGAATAGAATGTGGGTGGTAACAGTTGGTATTCATTATCACTGCCACCTCGTGGACCACAGGGGTTTGCTTGATTTTATTCTCAATTAGATACCCTTTTTGTGAAGCTCTCTGACATCAAATACACAAAAAAATGTTTGTAGTTTGAAAAGCAGGGTGTCTTTGTGTCTGAGTCTCCATGGTGCTTAACATATATTGGCCTGGTTTTCCTAAAACAATTAGCCTGTCATCATTTAAACTACCGATGGAAAGGGCCACGGCAGGCATCTTATTCAGAGTGGGTTTTCTAAAATTTGTACACTGGATTTGTTTTAAGCAAATGTGGTGAGATTCATAGATATGGAAATGATTATAATGAAGGAAGAAGTTTATACTTACAGATTTGTAGGAACAGGAGGCATAGCACACCACACAGGGCCACTTTGGGGAATACCAGGATCAGTAAGGAGGCAGAAGAAGCAGAGGAAGAACATGGCCAGAGCCTTTATTGGGTTTTTGCAGGAAGGAATTGGTAGGTAAGCTTAGGATTGGATAGTTTGAATAATTTTGGCTGGCTCTGGGCTATATATAGTGTTGGTCCCTGGTTGTCTGGGGGTGTTTTAGGGCAGATGAATGTTGGCTGGGAGTATGAGAGTTTAATAAAGAAGGTGGTTGGAAGTATGGACTCTAGACTGGTTGGCTGTATATCAAATATGTGCTCACAGGGGAGTTGTTTGTTGACTATATGAATTAGTTAGCCCTGGGACCAAGGCCCCCAATGCCAGAGCATCAAGAATATAGAAAATCAGAAAGTATAGTCAATACAGTGGATAGCATGGTGCTGGGCATCATTACCTCATAGAGGGTTGGTTATATGTGTGTCTGTCTCTTTACTCCCAACTCTAACCACCATGGTTTATTTTTTTTAACCATGGTTTATTTATTTATTTTTAGAGAGAAGGGAAGGAAGGGAGAAAGAGAGGGAGAGAAACATTGATGTGCAAGAGATACATCCACCAGTTGCCTCTTGCATGCTGCCCCCAACTGGGGACCTGGCCTGCAAGCCAGGCATGTGCCAGGACTGGGAATTGAACCAGCAACTTTTTGGTTTGCAGGCTGGCACTCAGACCACTGAGCCACCCCAGCCAGGGAACCATGGCTTATCTTTTTTTAGGGGGTGTACATAGCTTTATCTTCTACATAAAGGTGATAATTGTATTTTATCTTTCCTCTCTTCTAAATGTAAGAAAATATTGCTAAGTAAGTAGTATTACTGCAGATAGGCAATCCTGAGCTGATATAGAGGGGTACATTATTTCTCCAAGGTGATAAATACAGGTGCCTTGTCAGGGCGGTACCCTGTGAGCGAGGTGCCTCATCTGGAGGTCTTCTGCGTCATGTGATAACAACATGGCTATGTTGTTTTTCTCAGCCAACTGCCAACCATCACACTTCTCCTTTATTAAGTGAGGGGGAGCCGAATTAGATGATTTCTAAGGTTCTCTACCACCTTCAGAATTATTTCTCCTAATGATCACTGAATTGTGAGGCCAGAATAGAACAACAAAATGTTAATCTTCTGGGAAGAGGCCTGACTTCTGGCAAATGCCGATGCAAACATTCCTCAGTTACATTTCCAGATGGCATCTTGGGTAATTCAGGACATCCTCTGGGTGACTTGATGTTAAGTGACTCACATGAGTCACACAGACACGTTTGTTCCCTTGAGAAGCTAATTAAGACACTCCCTGCCTCAAACTGCTTTTCCAACTGTTTAGCTTTTTTATGGAAAATAATGAAGAAATTATTATGTCATAGGAAGACTTGACTTTTGCCCCCTATTTTCCAGTTGACATTCCCAAACGAAGTGAGTTAAGTATAAAAATGGAAAGCATGTTGAATTTTTAAGAAGTGTGCACTGGGAAAAACTGAGGCAACTGTTTTATAGCTTTCTTTTTATGACATACTTTCATGAACCTTGGCCATTCCAAGTTCTGTACTTGGCTTTTGGGGTTGTCCATTTCCTGACAACTTGACATACCTGTCCAATATTCTTCTCACAATGTATCCTTCTTTCTAATTAAACTGTTCTGTTCTTTGTCCCAGGAATGTAATGTTGTTCATTCCTACTTCCGTAAATTTTGTGTTTCTAGAATGTTCTTTTTGTTCTCTTTCACCACATACAAATTCTATGTCTGTTTTAAAAATCTTTCTTACTTTTACGGACCTCACTGATTTCTCTTTCATCTGAAAACTATATAGTATATATATACATATGTATATGCATATATGCGTGTGTGTGTGTGTGTGTATATATATATCCCTATACCTCCCTATATTGTACTTTCTTCCCAAAGTGATCATAAGGAGTGCCTTGAGAGAAGGAACCATATGTAATATTTTTCCCAATCATTCATAGAATTTAGTCTATCATAGTGTTTAATAAATACTACTTTATGTGGACAACCTAGCAGGGGCAGGGATAAGGCATAGGGAGCCTGAGGGGAGTGGGGGACAGAGTGGGGCACACAGTTCATTTCAGTAGATTGTACACCGAGAGTGCAGTAACAGAAAGGCAAGGCCTATGACCTGAGAGTCCCAGCAGACGCTCCTATGGGAATACAGTTACAGAAGGAGCTTATAACTAAAGCTCCTAGAACTAAAATAGTTTGGTGACACTTGCCTCAGCCTGTCTGTTGGATCTATAAATTATGCCTCCTATTCATGACGTAGTATTGTGGGGAAATCTACTATATCCATAACCTTAATTTAAGATAAAAGAAGGTACTATAGTATATATAGGTAAACCTAGCCTTTTATCAGGTGTCTCTAATTTTCACATTTTAAGTTCAATTAAATTGTAATGAATAATTATGTCATAAATGACAACAAATCAATGACATCAAAAAGAGTCATCAACGTACCAAATGAAGAAGATTTTTAATTATTTTAAAAATAGTACTGGGCAAGGACTATCTACTGAAGGCTACATTATTTGGAAAGCTGTGCAGCTCGAGCTGTACACTCTTACCTAAGATGTGAACTTAAGCTTTTTCCCTAATAGTACTCTACTTTCACGTAAAAGAGTTAAGCAATAGGTTGATAAGAATTTGGGGGGCATTTGTGCTGGGGGTCCCGCGGCCACAGCGTGGTTAACTCTCAGTGGCGCGGGGGCCCAGGCCGAGGAGGGCGCCCTGCGCCTTAGCGCCTTAGCAGCCACGGAGGTGCCCCGGTGTCACCCTGGATCCCTCGGTTCTGCCTTCCTTTGTTAGCACAGTGACTGGGAGCACATTGCTGAATTCAAGGAAGCTTTCTCCCTGGTAGAAAAAGATGGCGATGGCATCATCACAACACAGGAACTTGGCACTGTCATGACGTCACTGGGTCAGAACCCCACAGAAGCGGAATTGATCGGAGAAGTGATGCGGGCGGTAACGGCACCATTGACTCCCCAGAGTTTCTGGCTGTGACTGCTAGAAAAATGATAGATGCAGATAGCGAAGGAGAAAGCCACAAGGCATGTGGAGTCTTTGACAAGGATGGCAATGGTTACATCGGGGTGGCAGAACTTCGTCATGTCATGACAGACTTAGGAGAAAAACTAACGGATGAAGAAGTAGATGAAATTGGCAGAGACACAGATATTGACGGAGATGGGCAAGTCAACTATGAAGAATTCACACAGATGATGACAGCAGAATGAAGACCTACTTTCAACTTTTCCTCCTATAGAAGAATCAAATTGAACCTTGCAAAAACATAGTAATAATAACTTACTCATTCTCTTCTATATAGCAAAGCTGAATGTCAAGATTACATTCTGTCAACACACAAAAAATCTGCATGTATTGGTTGGTGGTCCTCTCCCCTATAGATCAAGCTACACATTAGTTTTACAATATAAATGCTTGTACTACCTTAATAATAGGGAAGCTCCTGGTGGACTGCCTGCAGAAGATCCTTTTGCTAATGATTAACACACTGTTTGGACTGGCCAGTATTTCATGCATACAGCTTGACCATTGAGCATAGTCAGGGATTTGTATTAAAAATGAAAAATGAAAAAACAAATTCAAAACGTATTCAAATGGGTTCTAGCTCAGTGTGTTAGTATAAGTGGTCGTAGCTGGTTTACTGAAAGCAAACACATTTAAAACTGGTTTCCCCCAGGATGTGTGTAGAAAAGTGGGTGATGGATAAACTGTCTAGACATAGCCCACTAGCCGGATGGTCCTCTTGTACTTTCATGTGCCCCGACTCTCGGTGACAGTGACACATCCTGGTGGCATGCCCACGTGTGTTGGTTTGGCATTGTCTGCATTGTACTAAAGCAAAATGGTGTCAGGCTGTCAGCATTTTACCAAGGAAGCGTCTTTGGACCTTTTGTTCGTAATGCCTTCTGAAGCATGGCCTGGAGCCAGCAGAGGTAGGCTGTGGGTATGGGCTTTGGTACAACCATCAACACTGCTGTTCAAGAAATTACAATTTACATCTAGTCCAAGTTGTAAATGCTAGTCTTTTTTTAATATTTTCCAATAAAAAGACCATTAACTTAAAAAAATAACTTTTGGAAAATGTCAGAATATGACCTCAGTGCAGAATGGGTTCAGCTTAACACCCTATGTCTTGAATGTTGACAATTTAGTGGATGATAACTGAGGTTCACAGGTAGGTTTTGAATCAGCAGCAAAGACTGAGTTATATTTGGCATGCTTTCAGAGTTCTACATTTTATTGGCCAGCTAACAATGATCATTGTGCAAAGCCTAGAATGGCCAGGCTCCTCAGTGAACCCTTCGTAACTGAGGCAGGATTGGAAGTCAGAGACTCCAGGCTCCCAAACTGGGTCTGTTACTTTCTTTGGCCTACATTGGTAGACTGAGGGGATCGGACTTAAGAATCTTATTCTTTATATTTTGTGTTTACACTCTAACTTCCTTTGGCAGGATTTCAAGGGTTTTTCCAATAAGCACAAATCTAATTCAGAAAACAAAACAAATAAAACGTAGTGATCAGAAATAGCATAGAGTTAAGAATACTGGACAAAATGCCTAGATCTCCCTCAAACACTAGTCACACTACAGTAGGGTTGCAAACTCTAAAATGTATTAAGAGATGAGGCAGGCATTCCAGTTTTATTGCTGCATAAATATTTTCCCCCAACTCAGTGGCTTTTAAGTGACAACTGTTATTGCACCATTTGTGAGGCAGAGTTTGGGCAGGGCTCAGCTGAGTGAGTCTTCTGGCCACAGGATGCTGGTGGAGGTCACTCGGTGCTATTTAGGGGCAGATGGGCTGGTCTGGAGGACCCACTACAGCTTTGCTCCTGTGCTGGGCTCCTGGGCAGGAATGGCTGCAGCTGGGCTCCACTGCCACAGCGACGGCATTGCCTACACATGGCCTCTCCAGCACGACAGTCTCAGCCTAACACGGTGACTCAGAGCCTCCAGAGAACGTGTTCTGAGAGACCTGGACGGACGTGGTAAGGCTCCTGTGACCAGGTCTCAGAGTCCCAGGACATCACTTCCAGTGGGTTCTATAGGTGAAGCAAAGTTACTAAGGCCCAGATTCAAAGGGAAGCATGTTAAACTCCTGCCATTGAGAACTTTCTCAATGACAGGAAAAACAAAGAATTTTGGGCATTTAAAAAAAATAGTTTTTCTTTCATTCTTTTGTTATTATAGTAAAATACCTGTAACACAAAATTTCCCGTAACACTTTAAAGTGTACAGTTCAGTGGTATTCAGTACCTTCACACTGTTGTGCAACCATCATCAGCATCCATCTCCATAACGCTCTTCATCTTACAAACCTGAAACTGTGTGCCCATTAAACAGGAGCTTCCCACTCTGCCCGTCCCTCAGCATCCGGAAACCACCATGCTGCTTTCTGTTTAGTAAATCCCTATACTTGGAATCATACAGGTATTTGTCCTTTTGGGTCTGGTTTATTGCACTTGGCATAATGTTCTCATGGTTCATTTGTGTTGTAGCACATGCCAGAATTTCCTTCCTTTTTAAGGCTGAATGGCATCCTGTTTACACATATACCACATTTTGTTTGTCCATTCATCCATCAGTGGATGAATTTTTGTGACAAATGCTGCTATAAATATAGGTGTGCAAATTGTGGCCATTTTTAATCTAGTAGAACAGAGGACATCAATGAGTGAAATAGGCTAGGAATAAGGAAAATTCCAGTAAAAACACAGTGAAAATGGCTGCCCACTTTCAGTCTCGGCATCAATGACACAGCTGGGCTGGGTAAGCCGGGGGAGCTGGGGGTGTGGGCTGTGGGGTCTGATCTACGGTAGCAGCTGCCATTAGTGCCAACAGCTCCTGGGCACACGGGGGCGCACAGCCAGAGTGGCCCCACTTTATGTTTCAAGGAAAATGGGCATTATGAGTTTTTATGTGACCTTTCCCAATTTTTAAATGTTGTCACCTAAACTTGAAAAACTTTTAAAGATTGTCAACTCAAATAAAAAAGTTTATGGGCTATATAATTTGAGATCTCTTCCTAAAACACACCAATCAGTAGAGATATGTAATGATGGATATCAGGGCCTTGTCTGTTTGTTTGTTTGTTTATTTCATTTTTATTTTTAAATATATTTTATTGCTATTACAGTTGTCCCATTTTCCCCCATTTATTCCCCTCCACCCTGCACACCCCTCCCACCCACATTCCTCCCCCCTCCTTTAGCTCATGTCCATGGGTCATACATATAAGTTCTTTGGCTACTACATTTCCTATACTATTCTTACCCTCCCCCTGTCTATTTTCTGCCTACCATTTATGCTACTTATTCTCTGTACCTTTCCCCGCTCTCTCCCCCTCCCACTCCCCTGTTGATAACCCTCCATGTGATCTCCATTTCTGTGGTTCTGTTCCTGTTCTAGTTGTTTGCTTAGTTTGCTTTTGTTTTTCTTTTAGGTGTTGTTGTTAATAACTGTGAGTTTGCTGTCAGTTTACTGTTCATATTTTTTATCTTCTTTCTTAGATAAATCCCGTTAATATTTCTTATAATAAGGGTTTGGTGATGATGAACTCCTTTAGCTTTACCTTATCTGAGAAGCACTTTATCTGCCCTTCCATTCTAAATGAAAGCTTTGTTGGATAGAGTAATCTTGGATATAGGTCCTTGCCTTTCATGACTTGGAATACTTCTTTCCAATCCCTTCTTGCCCGTAAGGTCTCTTTGGAGAAATCAGCTGACAGTCTTATGGGAACTCCTTTGTAGGTAACCGTGTTCTTTTCTCTTGCTGCTTCTAAGATTCTCTCCTTATTTGTAATCTTGGGTAATGTAATTATGATGTGCCTTGGTGTGTTCCTCTTTGGGTCCAACTTCTTTGGGACTCTGGGCTTCCTGGACTTCCTGGAAGTCTATTTCCTTTGCCAGATTAGGGAATTTATCCTTCACTATTTGTTCAAATACATTTTCAATTTTTTGCTCTTCCTCTTCTCCTTCTGGCACCCCTATGATTTGGATGTTGGAACATTTAAAGATGTCCCGGAGGTTCCTAAGCCTCTCCTCATTTTTTCGAATTCTCGTTTCTTCATTCTTTTCTGGTTGGATGTTTCTTTCTTCCTTCTGGTCCACACCATTGATTTGAGTCCCAGTTTCCTTTGAATCACTATTGGTTCCCTGTACATTTTCCTTTATTTCACTTAGCATAGCCTTCATTTTTTCATCTAGTTTTCGAACAAATTCAACCAATTCTGTGAGCATCCTGATTACCAGTGTTTTGAATTGTGCATCTGATAGGTTGGCTATCTCTTTGTTGCTTAGTTGTATTTTTTCTGGAGCTTTGATCTGTTCTTTCATTTGGGCCATTTTTTTTTTATTGTCTTGGCGCACCTGTTACATAGTAAGGGGGGTAGCCTTAGTTGTTCACCAGGGCAGGGTAACGGTGGTCGCTGCACTGTGATGCTGTACGTGGGGGAGGGCCTGAGAGGGAGCAATGGCACCCGCTCCACTCTCTGCCAGACTTCAGTCACTGCCTCCGGTACCCACAGTCAAAATGGGTCCTTTTGGTGCTGATCCCTGAGTGGGTGGGCTTGTGCACACTCTAGGCCTCTGTGGGTCTCTCCAAAGAACTCTCCTGTGAGGCTGGGAGTCTCTCCTGCTGCCGCCTCAACCCCCACAGGTGTTTTCAATCAGAGGTTTGAGGCTTTATTTCCCCACGCTGGAGCCCTGGGTTGTGCGGTCTGTTTCACTCCCCAGTTGTTCCTCCCAGTTTATCTGCACGTGAGTGAGGGACCACCTGCTCCACCAGCCACCGCCTAACTGGATCCCCCAGCAGCTGCCTTGCCCTGAGTCCTCTCCGCCCAGCTGCCCATCTCCGCTCCTCCTACCAGTCTGGATAAATGTTTCTTCTTTAACTCCTTGGTTGTCAGACTTCCATACAGTTCGATTTTCTGTCAGTTCTGGTTGTTTTTTGTTTTTAAATTGTTGTTGTCCTTTTTTTGGTTGTGTGAGGAGGCACAGTGTGTCTCCCTACGCCTCCGTCTTGGCCCAGGGCCTTGTCTGTTTAAATAGTGTAGACCAGAGATCAACAAACTTTTTTTTAAAGGAGCAGATACTACCCTTATCAGAGGCTTTTAGGACAAACTTAATTAGCATAAGCTTTCCTTTTTCTGGGTTCTAATTCCTCAAATACTTTCTTAAGCTCAGTATTGATCCCCATTTTATAATAATGTGATCATAGTCCAAATGGAAAGCCCAGAGTACAGCGTCTCTAAGTGGATATTGAAATTAATTTGAAAATGAGAACTTCTTTAGGCATGCTCTGATTTTTGATCAATTTGGTGATCCTATAAATGTGATTGGAACATTTATAACAGAAAAATATATTTCACATACTTCTAAAATTCCCATAATTTATTAAGCTACTTAAGCAATGCATAATCTCTGTCAAATTGGAAATCTTAACTGTGTGCATTTGTTACAGTTAGGTGAGAAGATGTGCTTCTATATGTCGTAAACTGGTTGTTTAGCCAGTTTTACAAGTGGAGGGAGTAAAAAGTGGGAACATCAGGGAAGACAAAAAAAGGAACTAAAGAATCACACATCAAAGTCTCCCAAATTAAAGATTATTTCTTATGGTGAAAAAAAGACCCACCTCTATCCCAAATGATTGAATCATGCTTTCCCACATCATTGAAAATACTGTGTGTTTTAATTTCAACAGAAAACCAAACCTTTGATGACGGAATTCTCCGTGAAGTCTACCATTATTTCTCGCTATGCCTTTACTACGGTTTCTTGCCGAATGATGAATAGAGCTTCTGAGGACCAAGACACTGAGTTTCTGATGCAGATTCCAGCCACAGCTTTTATCACCAACTTCACTATGTAGGTGACATTGGTCAGAGACCCCAGAATGAGGATATCAATGCAGGGTGGTCAGGGTGAGCCTGAGATGATGTGTGGCCCACAGCCCTTTGGCTGGGAGAATTTCTTTCCCAGTTGATGGTATATGATATGGGTCAGAAGGCTGATCCTTCTTTCCCTCGCTCCGTCCTTCTCTCTCCCTTCTCCCTCCCTCTCTTTTGTGTTCTTACTCCTTTCTATGACCTCTTCTTTTCTTCTTCCTTTCTCTCTTTCCCTCCAACAAGGCCAGGCACTCTTCAAAGTGACTGTACACTTTTAAGAAAAAGACAATGCAGTTCTGCTTCAGAAATTTTATAATAGTAAGTAAACAAATCAATAAATGATATAATTTCAGACAGTAGCCAGTGCTGTAACAATGGCAAACAGAACTGAGAGGGGCTTGTTTAGGTAGGAAAATCAAGGAGGTAGCCCAGAAAAGGCAATGTTTAAGTTGAGGTCTGAATAATGAGACAGCATGAAACCTCTGCTATGTTAGTTATGTTTCTTCTTTTCCCAGTAGATGGTAAAGATATGCAAAAGAGGGAAGGTGCTTGATTTGAATTTTAGGCCTGGGCAAGATTCAAGTTTGTGACATGTCTTGGAAGTTTGAGCAGATTCCCTGATTTCTTCTTGAAGAATCATAGAGGCACTGTGGGCTGGGTCTTACCTTCTGTACCTATTGGAAATTGCCCTAGAATGAAATGAATGATTCAAAGGTAGTGCCCTGGTTTGGAATGTAGGTTCTGCATATCCAAGAGGCAATTAAAAATATTTTTTTATCATTGTCATGGTTATGAGATCTATGTTTGTATTTGTCTGGGAGCTGCAAGCTGGTAACACAGCTGTCTCTGGTTTACAGGCTAATTGGGGACAAGGTGTATCAGGGAGAAATCACAGAGAAAGAAAAGAAAAATGGTGATAAGGTAGAAGAGAAAAAGAATAAAACCACAGAAGATAATGGGTAAGTGAATTTAAAGGAATATTAAATTCACTTTAGCAAAATGTCAAATTTTCTACCTCTTTGCCTAGCCACCTGGATCTTTTTTCTTCCTTTAAGTATTTATTTTCTTTTTATTTTTTACCATAATAATAATAAAACATACCTTGTTAACAGCATAGTAGAGAAGGATTTATAGTAAAAAAGGGAACATTTTAGCAGTCCTATTTCCCAGTTCTCACTCTCTAGAAACATCCACTTCTAATATTTCCATAGTTTTTTGTTGTTATCTCCCTAACTCTAAATATTATGATAGTCTTTGTTTTTACAAATTTCTTGATAAAAATCAGATGTTATCCATTGATTCTCTGCTGGGAAAACACAGGATTCAGCAAAATTTCAATGCTTCCATTCTCCCTCTGCATTCCAAATTTTTACGTAATTATTCCTTCTTACATCAGCTGAAGCATTTGCACCATCTCAGACTGGACCCACCATCTTTGACAATACTGTTCCCTCTCCTGCGCTCTACCTTACCTTTCGGCTTCCATTTCCAGCACCCATCTTTTCTTATCTAATCATTCACTTTTGCATTCCCAGATTTACTAACTTTTATATTCTGACCTGTTGTGATATTTGTATTTTTTGTTTTATCTATAAACGGACACCAAACACTGAAAACCAAGAAATAGCACTTACTTTTTAACGATACATAAATAACACTAACTGCAGAGCCATCTAGTATACGAAGAGAATCTAGCATACTAAGATTCTCTTTCCCTCTTTACCAGCCCATGTGGAGAAAAATGATCTTAGCATCTAGATAAAATGTGAAATGTTGTGAACGTGTGAATCTGCTTTTGGTTCATTAATAAAAGAATATAGTTCTGAAAAAGCTTGTTCTCTGAAATCATAGACTGTCAGACACACTGCTGTTGGAAATCCTATTAGAGAGAATGGAACATGTGAGTCATGGGTTCACTTTGATAATGAAAAGCAACCAAGGTCCACAGCTTCAGATGAGGGGTTGTCTGCCACGGAAGTCCACATTTATCTTAATTTTGTAGTTCCTAAGGACAAGGAACCTTGAGTTTGCTTCTCGGTTTAGGTCGATATTAAATGCTTTACACACAGCCCTGCTCTTCTTTGACCTTCCAAACACTGCTTCCTTTGACTTCGCCTACACTCCCCCTTCCCCCAACCCTGTAATAATCTTCTGCCCCCCTTTGTTTGGCAAGATACTCCGTGCTGCTTCTGGTATATAATCTCCCTTGCCACAGCAGGTTATTAAAACCTAATTTTGTGGGTCTATAAGTGGTCTTTATCAGATGGGCTTTATCAGGATTATCTTTTCTTACAATTCATAAATTGTTCAGAATCATGCCACAGTTTTGTTTAGTCAGATCACAACATACACATACCTGTTTTCTCCTGGAGTTTCTAATTGATTTTCATATGAGATAAAACTCAATTTTGTCCCAATTAACATGTGGCAAGACACATAACTCATTTGAAATGGTGACTAAGTGAACAGCCATGACAGTGACATCCATGTCATTGTCAACAGCAACTGGAAGGCATCACTAATTGGGAGATAATATCCTCTTTTCTGAGCTGTTTTTTTTTAAAGATTTTATTTCTTAATTTCCAGAGAGAGGGGAAGTTAGAGAGAAAGACAGGGAGAGAAACATCAATGTGTGGTTGCCTCTCACGTCCCCCCCCACACACACTGGGGACCTGGCCTGCAATCCAGGCATGTGCCCTTACTGGGAATTGAACTGGTGACCCTTTGGTTCTCAGGCTGGCCCTCAATCCACGGAGCCACACCAGCCAGGGCTTATTTCTAAGCTGTTAAACATGACTGAATAGGTATCATGGAAGACTCATTGCTTTGCAGCTTTAACACATGATGTTTATCTTGGGATACCTTTTCATTTTTATCTGCCTTGGTTTAATTACTTCTTGTATTTCATATCTTCCTCCTTCTTGATTTCACCCTCACTTTGCTGGAATATATTCTGAAGTAACTTCCTTAGAATAAGTGTGTGAGAGGCAAACTTTCTGAGACCTTGCTTAAAGTGTTGACTGTGTACAGAATTTAAGATTCAGAATAATTTAGCAGCCAAACTTTGAAGACATTGCTCCAGTGCCTCACAACATCCAGCATTACTGATGATACATTTAATTTAGTCCAATACCATTTCTTTTATTTGTTTTCTCTACCTGATACTCTGAAATTTACAGTAATGGGTTTAAGTGTCAGTCATTTTTTTATCGATTCTGCTCTCTCTCAATAAAACTTTTTCATTTTGACACTTCTGTCTCTTTTTAGCTCTGGGAAAGAGGAGTATAGGAAGCCCGTCATCTTAGCCACTCATTCATTTACACATAAACTTGGACTTCTCCCTGTATTTGGTCCCCTTTCTCACTCTCATCTTGTGGTGTCCTGCTGAACCAGAGCCCGGAGTCTCTGCGATTCTGCTTTATTTCTCTACTTTGCTGCAGTCCCTCCCCACATAGTCTGAGCTGTAGAGTTCTTGGTCTACTGAATATCCCAAGTCTTCCAGAAATGTTTTCCAATGTCCTACCTGCTGATGGTTGCCCCTAACCACTCCTATTCCTTTTGTTTAATCCTTTACTCTCCCTGTTATGGTCAGTCTGCCACCTTGAATCAGAGAACTCTCACTCCAAGTACTGAAAACATTTAAAATTATTTGTATTTTTATATGCTTTTCAATCCTTTACTTTTTACCCTTCCCTTAAACACATCCATCAAACTTTACCAAGGTGTAAAAACCTCACAGGTTAGCTATTTTAAAGTTACATAAAATGTCTGGTTTATATGGCCATCCCCACAAAGAAGTGAATGCAATTTACATCTTGACCCCAATGCTCTCTTTTCCAGCAGTTCACCTATTTCAGTGTCCCTATTCCCCTTTTCCCCCTTGGGGATGACTCAAGGGAGAGGTAGGAGAGTTCAGTACTGTTTGAATTCTCTACTCCTTAGTACCCTTTGAGCCTTTGCAACCTTCCTCTAGTGTAGGTCTTTACTTCTCCCAATGCTAACTTTTACTTTCAATTTCTAAGGACTGTTACAGAGAGTTTGGCTGTGCCCCAAGGAGACTTGAGGCAACCTGGCTTTCTCCAACTCTTTGTTCCCATTTCTTTTCCTCACAGGGAGAAGGGGACTGAAACGTTCAGGGCCTCCATAGTTATTCCCAGCAAGGACAAAGCTGTCTTCCTCCTGAGCTACGAAGAGCTCTTGCAGAGGCGGCTTGGGAAGTATGAGCACGTCATCAGTGTGCGGCCCCAGCAGCTGGTGGGGAGGCTGACAGTGGAAGTGAATATTCTGGAGAGTTCAGGCATCACATCGCTGGAGGTGCTGCCTCTACACAACAGTAGGCAGAAGGGCAGCGGGAGGGCGGAAGGTGAGTGGTGCTTGCTGGGTACATTGAGGTATTCTTGGGTAACTCAGAGCTGGGCATTGGCTTTAGAGCAATTTATAAAACAAATGGCACTTCTTCGACAAAGGCTCTGAGTGTTTTTCAGGAATCTGAATGATTGCAACAAAACAAAGACAGTTCCCTGTACAATTTTTTAAAGTCAGTCTTTATCAAGAAATTTTTTAAATGTTTAAATTATTTGACAGAGTAATTTCACTTCTTGGAACCTAATCTAGGTGAAACACCCAAAATATTGGAGATGTTTTATGCATGAACCCATTTGATAATACTTGTAGTAGCAAAAACATCCCATCATTCTAAATATTCAACCATACAGACATGATTAGTAAAACATTGTTGCAAACATGATTTGGGATGTTACGGGGGAAAAAGACACAACTGTGCATACACCATAATGTTAAATATGAAACCTTTGTTCAGTACAAATTTGACAAGAGACTAGAAAGTTCTGTAAAATAATCATTTTGCACTAGGGGTGAGGGATTATGGAGTCATAAAAAGCATAAAAATATGTTTTAAAACTAATAGTTTTAAATTAAAACTAAAGGCCCAACACAGGTGAAATTAAATATTCACTTGTGTTGGGCCTTATCCTACAGTGCCAGTAAGGCTTGGGCAGATGGGTCCACAAATTGCAGCAGAATCAGAATGACAAGATCTCAGATCACTGTGACATTTAGGCCCAAGAAATGCTGAGTGATAAGTGAATATGGAGAATCTTAATTCAGCGCCTGTGATTGCAAGGAAAGTGGCCCAAGAAGGCTTCTTGTGCGAGAATATTTAGGAATGAGATTGGAAGGGGACAGGACAAATGACTTGACAAGGGCAAGAGGAGAATGTTGTGATTTTGCATAATGCAAAAACAATCCAGAAATGACTTCTTTGCGTGAGAAGTGGTTACCCTCAAACACTGGAGTGTGTCCTGGTCTGTGAGGGACTCAGGCCTTCTGTTATGTATTAATTACAAACATTGAGTTTGACCCTGTCAATCCAGACTTAATTGAAATTTTAACATATTGTCAAGGTATCTGACATTCAGAAATGGCACAAGATGCAATACACCACATTCTTATGTCATATAAGTGGTCATGTGTATGGTTAATGGGTTCTAGTGATTGATATGAACTATAACCTTGAAAAAACTACCCAGGCCCTGTAAGACCCAGCTTGCACATCTGCACATCAGGGCTGATAACCACCTCATAGGGTCACTAGGAAGTGTTAGTGTGTATGACGTGCCTGGCCCAGAGGAAGAGCTTAGTAATTGTTAAGTGTTTCTATTATTATTATCATCTTATTTTTTCTTTGCAAATCAATACTCTTATTAGATCATAAGTGTGATTTTGAAGGCAGATCTTTGTCTGATTAACCTTTATCTCCTTAAAATGCCTTTTAGAGAGTAGATAGCTAAGTAAGTAACTGCAAATTAGAGGAGAAAGAAAATAACATACATACAGGGCTCAGCACAAATAATGCCCCTTTTTTATGACCTGGTACTCTACACCAAATCTTCTATTACAAAATCATAAGCATGTAATTCTGTAAAATAACAATATCACACTCAAGCACACCGTAGGACTTTTTAGGTGAAATGTTCAAATTGCTGTCCATCTCGTGTGAGGTATTCACGTACCCTACCAACCACACTCAATGGTGTTACTTCTGCCAGGCCCTGTGTATATATATACATATATATGTATATATGTGTGTATATACACACACACACACACACACATATATACACACACACACACACACCAAAACTAATAGCAGAGAATGTTCTTCAGTTTTGTTTCTTCCCAATCATAATTTTTAGGGGTGTTTTCTTATGTACAACTGTGTGAAGGAGATCTTTCTGGGGGAAGATGCTTTGAGAGTTTGTAGGATCTCAGAGAGGGCCGAGCAGCTGTGCCGTGTGTCTGGGGTGAAGGCCCCGGGGCTCATGAGATGCGTGCGGGGCCCCCGTAGGAGAATCTGAGGGCCATGCTGCAGTAGTGGGATGTGCGTGTGTTTTGCCCTACTCTCAGAACAACTGTGACTCCTCGGAGTTGTGTGCAAGTTGTGGTGTGTGTATTATGCTTGGAGGGTGAATCCAATTGCTGACCTGAAAAGTTGCTTACTGTTTATATTCAGGGCCTGAGAGAATCTCAGAGGAACTTTTCCAGACCATTGATCTCTTGGGGCCTGTTTATTTTTAAGAAAATTGTTTTCTTAGCTCCTTGCAGCAGAGCAGATATTTTCCCTCCAGCGCATGGAGGTTTCACAAGCGTTTCCCCGGGCCAGGTGCAGAGGACAGATTTCCTTTTTGCTCTTCATTCCCATCTTTCAGGGTTCAGCTGTTATTGTTCCTGCAAAATGGAAGCCTCAGCAGGAGCAGCACACATGTTGTGATTTAGTCTGGACGCTTGCGTGTTTCTGAAAGAAATCTGGGGTAGAGATCAAACTAGACTTGGCTTTGCAC
Organism: Desmodus rotundus; assembly: GCF_022682495.2. Classification (NCBI taxonomy): domain Eukaryota; kingdom Metazoa; phylum Chordata; class Mammalia; order Chiroptera; family Phyllostomidae; genus Desmodus; species Desmodus rotundus. The sequence continues at coordinate 112,828,567 of NC_071390.1, forward strand.
CAGCGTGAACTGCGATTGCGTGAATGTGGATCCACGCCAGTACATTCCTCTGTTCGAGCTGGCTGTGTTCAGAAGTCAGAATTCTGGAGTTTCTCTAGGCAAATCTCAGACCACTGGACCCATTTTCATCTTTTAAGGAAACAATTCTAGATAAGGGTTACTATGTGCTAGATACTAGGCTTGGCACTTTGCATGAACCATTATCTCATTCAATCTTTACAACAACCCTCTTAGGGAGTGTTTTGTAAAATATTGAGGGTGTGAGTTCAAATTTCGTCTCTCCTTTCGCCTCTACATAAAAATACAAAAAAGAAAAAAGCCTAAAAGCAGTATCGCCTATCTTTGCCTCGGTTTACTTTCCCACTGTATCATGATTGGGCCCATGGCTATTGAATTGTAAATTAACAGGCTCCTTCTCAATCCGTGAACTAGTTCTCTGAGGTGTAATTTGGAAGGAAGCCAAAGTGTTATACTTTCTAGATTAGTAAAATGTCAGCTCATGTACTCAGAACTCATGGTCCAGAATCTAAAAATGACAAACTAGTATACACTGAGAAACAAGACTCCCTCTCCTGCCCCCAAACCCCAGTTCCTCTCCCCTAAATATTTTGGTACTTCATAGGCTCAATGAAAAGAGTATTTGAAATTCAGACTTCCTAGGACATCCTTGGGATGTGCTATCACGTGAAGGCATACGCCACGATAGATAGGCCACGGGTATGATTGGTTCCGCTTATTTCACTCTCTGTGTTAAAATCTCAAACTTCCTATTGTCCCATGAGCCCAAAATTTCTGCCCCTTTCGTGACTACAAATTTTTTTCCGACAGAAAATTTTCATTTGTAATGAGATCCCTAATGGATAGGAGTAGAGTAAAATGAGATAAAGTAAGAAATAAGGTACCTTGCCTGTTTTATCTATTCCCTTTTGCTTTACATCAGTGACTCTTGAACTCGGCTACACCTTTATAGACACCTGGAGAGATTTTAAAAAATTAAATATAGATGACCAAATTCTACGTTAAACACTTGAATTAGAATTTGTCAAGGTAGACCTAGGTAGCTGTACATTTTGAGGTGTGATATTCTATGAATTTACATGAGAAACTAAGAATTTGTAGAGAGAAACTATAATGAGTGCTTTAAACATGTTCATGTTTTATTTGTAAAACTAAAGAATAATACTGAATTTTTTTCTACTTTTCATAGTTTATTAGAGCACAGCCTTATTGGGATTCAGTTTATGTAGCTTAAAATGTACTCATTTTAGGTGTCCAGTTCATTGATTTTTAGTGCATTTGTAGAGTTGTGCAACCATCCTCACAATGTTGTCTTAGAACATTTCTATCTGCCTGTGACAATCCTTGTATATCGTTGCAGTCACTCCCTGTTCCCACCCCAGCCCCAGGCAACTACTAACCCACTTTCTGACTCTAAAGATTTCAGATAGCTCTATTTTTAAAAGCTCCCCCTGGAATGCTCAGTAAATGTTGAGAACCCTTACTTTGAACTTCCCAGCAGAATTTAGGGACATTAACTATGCCAGGATGTTGATCTACAGAAGCAGTTTAAAATTCAAAAAGATTATTTCTTTAACCTCACAGGCCCTCAGAATAACTTTTGAACCTTATTAAAATGTATATGTTCCTCTTCTTACCAACATGTTTTTACTGTTGGGTGCAGGCCAACATAGAATTACTCACACGGTTGGTGGGAAGTAGCTTTGCCCCATATCCAACTTCTGCTCATCAACATAGAAAGTTGAGATGGAAAAGTACCAACAAGCCCTCTCTATGGGGCTAGTGCATATTTCTCAGACTGTCTCAAGCTCATTAAACTAGGTACCCCATCTTCTCTTGGAAAAGACAAACATGATTGTTCAATGCATTTTGGTGTCAAAAGAAGTTCTCTACTCTCCTCAGTTCCCACCATGGCTTCCTGGACCCGTGGAATTGTTCTCCTGCTCTTCCCACTCTTCCTCCCACCATGAGAGAAGGTGCTCTTACCACTTCGAAGCCTGGCTTAGTGTTTGCCTTCATCCTGGCTTTTTCACACAGCCTGACTTCTCATTTTCACGCGTTCTTTGGCATTAGTTCCCTTTTGTTCCCTGAGATTTCCCTAGGCTGCTGACTTTGGTTCCAGGCCTCCCAACTGGAGTTCCCAAGAAATCTTAACTTCTTAATCTCTGTCAAAACTGAGGGGCCCATGTGATGTTTGACATTAAAGGAAAATTTTAGTTTCAGGAATGAGCGGACTCTCATAAATGTCTTCATGTTCTTTCAGTGGCTGGCTCATCATTAAGGGGTGCTCCACACTCAAGAACACAAAAGAAAGACAAAGACTATCAGCTGGCCATTAAAAAAATATTCTAAAAAGACAACCTACAGAACAGGAGAAAATATTTGCAAATCATATATCTGGATAAAAGTCTAATGTCTAGAATATATATAAAATTCTTACAGCTCAAACACAAAAAAATGTAAACAACTCAATTAAAATATGGGCAAAGGACTTGGATAGACATTTCTCCAAAGCAAACATACAAATGGCCAACAAGCATATGAAAAGACATTCAAGACCATTAGTCCTTAGTGAAGTACAAGTCAACCACAATGAAATATTACTTCAAACTCACTAGGGTGGCTATAATAATAAAAAAAGAAACAAATGGAAAATGAGTTTTGGCAAAAATGTGGAGAAACTGAGACTCATGTACATTGCTGATAGGAATGTAAAATGGTGTTAGCAACTGTGGAAACCAGTTCGGTGGTTCCTCAAAAGGTTAAACATAGAGTTACTATATGACCTAGCCATTTTCCTTAGCATATGCACAAAAGAATTGAAAACAAGCAACCTGTGTGCCCATTGTAGATAAGTGAATAAAAAAGCTGTGGTACATTTACACAAGGGAATACTACTCAGCTATAAAAAAGAAGGAAATGTTACCTTTTGGAAGAGCACAGATGGACCTGGAGATTATTATGCTAAGTGAAATAAGCCAGTCAGAGAAAGACAAATACCATATGATTTCACTTGTATGTGAAATCTAATGAACAAAATAAACTAACAAACCAAGTAGAAACATAGTCATAGAGGGGAGGATACAGGGAGGTAGGTTAATAAGGTGGAGAGATCAAGCAAAAAAAAAAAAAAACCCTCATAGACACAGACAAAAGTATGGTGATTACCAGAGGGAAAGGGGAGGGGAGAGGGAGGCAAGAGGGGGTACAGGGGGGACAAGTGGTGATGGAAGGAGTCTTGCAATGGTGAACACAATATACATGTGATTATTATAGAATTGTACCCCTGAAACCTATATAATTTATTAACCAATGTCACCCCAATACCTTTAATTTTAAAGAACTAAAACTGTTACAATTTTATGAGCTATTGGGATAATCAGTGAATATTAGCTTAGAGACCCAAGTGATAAAAGATGCGACGTGTGCTGGCTTTGTTCTGGATTCCTGGACATCTGCGGTGGCAGTGTTTCAGGATGCCTGCCTACTGTGCTGCTCCATGAACGCGCTCATTTGCATTTCACAGTCACGACAATGTAGTTTCCGGTGTTTGCTCTGAACGCCTGTTTGCTGCTCTGTAACACACTGTACAATAACTGTTTATCAGTCTCCTGTAACTTATGGAATCATTCTGTAACGGAACTGGCCTTGCTTTCAAAGCACTCTGCACCTAAGACAATAAAAACATCAAAGATAAAAAAAGAAGAAAGCAGGTATCAAATACTCGTACATAAATGTTCACAGCAGCTCTATTTACAATAGCCAAAAGGGGTGAGCAGTCCACCTGTCCATCAGTGGATGAATGGATAAACAAATCGTTGTACGTCCATACAATGGAGTATTAGTCATCCATTCAAGGGATGAAGTACTGATACATGCTACAGCATGGACAAACCGTGAAAGAAGTGAGACTCTCAACATTCCATGTTTATGACCCACTGATATGAAATGTCCGGGATGGATAGGTAACTCCGTAGAGATGGAAAGCAGATGGGTGATTGCCAGGGCCTGGGGGAGGAGGGAATGGGGAGTGACTGCCTAACGGTCACAGAGTTTTCTTTGGGAGAGATAAATACGTTTTAGAACTGGATAGAGGGAATGGTTGCATGACATTGTGAGTGTACTAAATGTCACTGAGGTGTACCCTTTTGAGCAATTACTTTTATGTTATATGAATTGTACACATTGAAGTGGCTAAGTTTATGTTATGTGAATTTTACCTCAAAAACATAAATTGAAAAAACCTAAATATTGGGTTGTTAGAATCCTATTTCTTCAAGTGCCCTCGAAGTAATGTTTGCTGTGCTCTCCAGCAATTAGCTACACATCCTTTACATGCCTAGGAAGGCACATAGTAAGACTAGGTGGAACTCAAGCTGTGGCTTGCTTTGTAATCGTTGTCACTCCTATGTAAACTTCCTGTAAAATGTTGACCTTCAGGTGATCCTGAAGACTGAGGAAGCGTAATTAGAAAGAAGAGAACCACTCAAAATACAATTTCCTTACCTTCTACGTTAGAAGATGAGGCTGGTGACACGCAGCTGTCTTTGGGAACAGGTTAACAACCAGCCACAGGTCCTGCAAGATCAAGTCGCCTCTGACTGGAGAGCAGCACAATGTCTTGTATTTCAGCGGATGCCCAAGAAGGGGTCAGATTAAATCCGCTTTAACATCTTATGTGTTTCTTTGTTCGGTCTGTTAGCCTCATGACTCTGCCTTTTGTTGTGAAGGTTTTTAAGGATTGTGTTCTGGGCACCTACCATGGTGCCTGCCATAGAACAGGTGCTCACTAAAGATTCGTAAAGTGAACTTAGGAATGATAGCTGTTGGCAATGGAAAAGCTGTTAGGTTTTCAACATTTTCCTGGTGTAAGTTGGCTAATTTTGCCAGATCTTGGGTGTAGATATTATTTTGCTGTGCAGGAGGTATTAGGAGACAGAGTTTGGTTCCACAAGACTGGTTACAAAAATCTAGATCTCACCTTCCTTTGCTTGAATTGCAGGATAAACTATAGGTCCCTCAGTTAAATTTGAATTTCAGATAACCAATATGTTCTGTACAATATCTGTGACATACTTATACTAAAAAAAAATCATTTGCTGTTTATCTGAAATTCAAATTTAACTGGGCACCCTGTCGTTTTATTTGCTAACTCTGGCAGCTCCATGCTACCAAAGGGCTATATGGAGACTGACTGACCCCAGGTCCAGTTCCCTGTGGCTGTGTCCTCTCCCCAACCCCTGCCCGCCCCTGATTCAGTGTCCATGCTGCAGCTGGAAGGACATGGCCCTGTTTGACCTTTGTACCTTTGCCAGGAAACAATCTGGTTGTCATGTAGGGTTTCCAGCATTGTTCAGTGCAGAAATTGTTCAGGTATGAATCATTTGGCTCCACAGTTGGTTTTGTTCGGTTTGGTTTTTAATGCCTACATGAGAACCCATTTTATCTTGTTTGTTCGGACATTGGCTGTAGTTAGGTCAGGGTCAGCTATGACCAGGATGACTCAGAGGGACCCAGGAGGGTGGCTTTCTCTCTTTAACTTGACGTTGGTGAGGAACCTCCTCTTCACCGGGAGACCTCTCTTTGTTTCTTCCTTTTTCTTGCTGTCTTAGTTGGGTGTGTGAAATGGGATGTCACCTGGGCCTAAGGCACTGTCCACTAGAGCTGTGGCGGAAGCCAGTGGTGGGTCCAGGACATGTGACATGGGTTACAGAGAGCATCGGCCACACCCACCAAAACACTTTTCAGGTGATCCCCTCAAGGGGCTCCTCTATCCATCCACACAACTGCACGCCAATGTGTTGAGTCATCTCCATGTTAAATGTTCAACAAGCTTATCTTAAGTTCTCACCACTTTCCTGGCACTATGCTAGATGCTCGGAACCTAAATACATCAAAGATGTTTTCACTGCCCTTGAAGAACCTACAGTTGTCAGTCTTTAAAAATTAAATGTGTTTTTCATTATGATAAAAACACATAACATTAGATTTACCATCTTAACCATCCACTTCTGGGAATATATCCGACGAATCCCAAAACACTAATCAGAAAGAATATATGCCTCCCTATGTCCATAGCAGCATTATTTACGACAGCCAAGGTCTGGAAACAGCCCAAGTGCCCATCAGTAGGTGAGTGGATAAATAAGCTGTGGTGCATTTACGCAATGGAATTCTATGTAGCTGTAAAAAAGAATGAACTCTTACCCTTTGTGACAGCTTGGATGGAACGGCAGAGCAGTATGCTAAGTGAAATAAGCCAGTCAGAGAAAGACAAATACCATTTGATCTCACTCATATGTAGAATCTAATTAACAAGACAAACTAATGAACAAAATAAAACCAGAGGCATGGATACATAGAGCAGAATCTCCAAGGGGGGACTGAATGAGTTTAGCCCATATATGCATATACGAGAGAGAACCCAAAAAACAGAATTTATTTATAAAAAATTGTGTATTTATTCTTACATGCTTAAACTTCAGTCACCTTCAAAGTACTCTCCATTTGATGCAATATACCTATCAAGATGTTTCTTTCCACTGCTCAAAACAGTGTTTGAACTGGTCAATTTTGATACCTTTTAGTGCTCCTGCTGTTTTTTGTTTCACCTTTTCCACATCAGTAAAAAGTTTCCCTTTGAAGACTTTTTTCATCCAGGGAAACAAAAATAAGTTGCTTGGGGTGAGATTGGGTGAATAGGGAGGGAGGGGAATGAGAGTCACGCTGTTTTTTAAAAACTGCTGAAAGAGCAGTGTGGGCAGGTGCGCACGTAAATCATCCATCATGAAATGGGCAAATGCATTGAAAGTCCTCAAAAAAAAGAGAAAATTCACTGAAGCTGAACTTAGCCTCTCACAACAATGTCAGCTGGTGCACTGATGGGTTCCCAGAACACTGTCCTAGCGAGAGAAGCCTGTCCTACAAGGGGCTGCTCTTCAGAAGATAATGCCAGGTTTTGGGGGGTCCCCCCTTGAATGCATAGCCCATAGACACAGACTATAATGCAGTGAAGGCCAGGTGGGAGGGCAGGGACTGAGGGGAGGAGGACAAAAGAGGGGAAACAGGGGCCTTCTGTAATAGTGTCAAAAATAAGTAAATAACCATTTCTTAAAGTTTTTTTATTTAAAAAAATTCTTAAATTACAATTTACATCCAGTATTATTTTGTATTAGTTTCAGTTGCATAACATAATGGTTAGCCAATCATATACTTTACAAACTGTTCCCTCAATATTTTCAGTCCCCAGTGGGTGCCATAGTTATTACAATGTGATTGGCTATATTTCCTATGCTGTACTTTACATCCCCGTGACTATTTTGTGATTTCCAATCTCTACTTCTCCATCCCTTCACCTCCATCTTAGCCATGTCTAAATTCAGTAGTCTTTTTTATTCACATTGATAGGCAACCAATCTTCAGCACTTTTCATCTTCCCAAACTGAAACTCTATATCCATTCAACAACTTCCTGTTCCCCCTTCCCCTGCCCCCGGCAACCACCATTCTACTTCATGTCTGTGTGAGTTTGACTACTCTGAGAACTTCATATGAGTGGAACCACATAGCATTTGTTTTTTGTGTGAATGGCTTATTTCCCTTAGCATAATGTACTCAAGGTTCATTCATACTGTGGCATGTAACAGAATTTCCTTACTTTTATGGCTGGATAACATTCTGTGGTATGTACAGACCACATTTTTTTTTTTTTTAATTTTTTTTTTAATTTTTTTTTTTTTTAATTGTTATGCAATTACAGTTGTATGCCTTTTCTCCCCATCCCTCTACCACACCCCAGGTGAACCCACCTCCCTCCCCCCTCTCCACCCTCCCCCTTGGTTTTGTCCATGTGTCCTTTATAGTAGTTCCTGTAATACCCTCTTCCCACTATCCCCGCCCCCACCCCCCACCCCCGCCCTGGCTATTGTTAGATTGTTCTTAACTTCAATGTCTCTGGTTATATTTTGTTTGCTTTTTTCTTCTATTGCTTATGTTCCAGTTAAAGGTGAGATCATATGGTACTTGTCCCTCACTTCCTGGCTTATTTCACTTAGCATAATGCTCTCCAGTTTCATCCATGCTGTTGCAAAGGGTATAAGCTCCTTCTTTCTCTCTGCTGCGTAGAATTCCATTGTGTAAATATACCATAGTTTTTGGATCCACTCGTTTGCTGATGGGCACTTCGGTTGCTTCCAGTACTTGGCTATTGTAAATTGTGCTGCTATGAACATTGGGGTGCACAGATTCTTTTGGATTGGTGTTTCAGTGTTCTTAGGGTATAATCCCAGCAGCGGAATTACTGGGTCAAAGGGCAGTTCCATTTTTAGTTTTCTGAGGAAATTCCATATTGTTTTCCACAGTGGCCTCACCAGTCTGCATTCCCACCAACAGTGCACAAGGGTTCCCTTTTCTCCGCATCCTCTCCAACATTTGTTTGTGGATTTGTTTATGTTGGCCATTCTGACTGGTGTGAGATGATACCTCATTGTGGTTTTAATTTGCATCTCTCTGATGGCTAGTGATGCTGAGCATCTTTTCATATGTCTCTGGGCCCTCTGTATGTCTTCCTTGGAGAAGTGTCTGTTCAAGTCCTTTGCCCATTTTTTAATTGGGTTGTTTGTCTTCCTGGAGTGGAGTCGTGTGAGTTCTTTATATATTTTGGAGATCAGGCCCTTGTCTGAGGTATCGTTGGCAAATATGTTTTCCCATATTGTTGGTACTCTTTGTAATTTGGTGCTGTTTTCTTTAGCCACGCAGAAGCTTTTTATTCTGATGAGGTCCCATTTGTTTATTCTTTCCTTTATGTCCCTTGCTTTAGGGGATGTGTCTGTGAGGATGTTGCTGCGTGGAATGTACAGACCACATTTTGTTCATCCACTTACCTGCGGAAGGACGCTTGGGTTGCTTCCACTTCTTGGCTATTGTGAACAGTGCTGCTACGAACATGGGCCGTGGGATCTTTGAAAGCCCGCCTTTAATTCTATTAGGTATATACCCTGAAAGTGGAATTGCTGGATCACATGGTAGTTCTATTTTAAATTTTTTTAGGAACTGCCATACTGTTTTCCTTATTGCTATAACATTTTACATTTATAACAGTGCACAAGTTTTCCAATTTTTCCACATCCTTGCCAACAACTTGTTATTTTCTGGGTTTTTAAATATTTATATTAGGATAGTACCTATCCTAATGGGTGTGTAGAGTTGACAATTTTGAATAATAAAAAGAGAAAACCCCCTGGAAGGTTGACTCTATAAAATGACACCCAGGTTCTCTAAATGGTTGGGCCGTGTTTGCCTCCACGCATGAGGACAAGGTAGAGGGACTTCACAGAAATCTCTCAGTCTTACTCCTGTGCTGCCCTACTCTGCTCGTGGTGGGCCTCCATTCGGTTCAGTTGCAGGTGCTTAGAGCAGCAGTGTCAAGCACTTGAGGTCTTTGATGGACACAGATGACATCGGAAGGGATAATGCGTGTTGGTAGGGGTTAACTGCTTTCAGCATGTGTGAGGTAGTGCATTGTTTTCATGCATAGTTCTCTGAGGATGTCAATCAAATAGGGAAAACAGACTCAGTAGTGTATTTTAGCAAAAAAGAGCATTGCGTAAGTAGTGAAGAAAACTGATTTGCTAAGAAGTCTGGCCCAGTCCATTGTGGCTCAGTTGGGCACCATTCCTCAAAGTGAAAGGTCAGCAGTTTGATTCCTGGTCAGGGCACACGCCTGGGTTTCAGGTTCAGTCCCTGGTCGGGCGTGTACAAGAGGCAACTGATGATGTTTCTCTCCCTCTCTTTTTTCCTTCCTTTTCCCTCTCCCTAAATAAATAAATAAATAAAACCTTTTTTAAAAAAAAGAAATCTGGGCAAATACCACAACTATAAGGTGATAAAGTTGACTATGAACTACTTCAGGTGTAAATCTACATAATTATTCTATGCTGTATATTGCTACCATATCTATATGATGCTATTTTCCTAAAGAATATAAAATACCAAATGTCAATATAGGGAACTTGAATAGATTCAAAAAGATAATCAGATGCTTTGCAGCAGTTTTAAGCCTAGTTTTGATTCAGTATCTGGATAAAAAGTCTCCACATATACTGATATTTATGAATTCTCCACTTTGTTTTCATATTCTCATTGTGTATGCAGACCTCAAAAATAAACCCTTTCCAAGAAGAAAACTATATATATAATAAGGGACTTATGAAGGTATTTATTGAAATTATTTTTCATCTTCATCACCTCAACTTTACCACTTTCTTTTTCTTGAGGCCTAGCCAGTAGTTGTTTAAATTGAGGTGTAAAGGAATACAACATTATACTAGTTCTAGGTGTACAACATAATGACTTGATATTGTATACATTATAAAATTGTTACCACAGTAAGTCTAGTTAAGATCCATCACCACACATTGTTACAGAATTTTTTTCTTGTGATGAGAACTTTTAGGATCTACTTTCTTAGCAACTTTCAAATATGCAGTACAGCATTACTAACTATACCCACCGCACTGTTCATCACATCCTCATCCCTTTTTCTTCTAATATGCTTCTGATTTGCTTGACTTGTGTCTTTATTGCTACCATCAAAAGGCGGTTGCCCAATTATTCACAGTATTTTTGACAGCTGTATATTTAAAAGACCTCCCGACTGGAGCGCAGGTGAGCAGGTTACATAATCAAACATAGACAATTTAGGCTCTTTTCCAAGGGGAAATGAGCAGGCAGTGTTTGTGTGGAAATCCTTTTGTAAAATCACCTGGTGTTGGCTGCTTTTCTCCAACTGTCCCCAAGGTCCACAGGAAATAGAGGCCAGGAAATCCCTCTGTCAGGTGACCCCAAGCAGTGTAGCTTTCAGCTGATGTCCTTGTGCGTGGTTCTTTGCTCCCAAATCTTGTCACCTTTAGACATTTACACAGCAGTTGGCTTCTTTTTTCCCCATGTAGCTGTTTAGGAAGAAAACGTTTCCTTGTTAGTAACACCCATGTTCCAGGACAAAACGAAGGACGTGTGTTTTGTTTTCTTCACCACATACACGAAGTGGTGCGATAGGAAGTGCCTCGCCATCACAAGATGGAATTGACAGGAGGAATGTTTAGTAACACTTGTGTGCATGCTTTTTAACATTATGTTGACTCCTTGGAGAATCTGGAGAAAGCTATAGACACTCTCTCCAGAAAAAAATAAACATGTATATGCTTTCATGCAAAGTTCTGTATATAATTTTAGAGGGCTCTTGGACAGCTATTGACTGCATTATACTTTATAAAGCTTGTCTCTATATAAACATTCTTAAATTCCTGTTATGAATGTTTACTATGATGTGCCTTTTTTCCTCCAAATAATAATTTTTTTTACTAAGCTCTCAGTGGTGTGGAGAAACGTGTTATGGCAAAACGTAAATTGTATGTTATCAAAGAGTGTTTTAAACTCATGAGTTGCCTTTCATCCTAGACAGAGAGGACAAGAAGCTACCTCTGAAGGGGAAGAGGCTGGGGGAGAATATGTGCTCAGTGCCAATGCTGTGCCAGGCACTAAGCTCAGTTCCTTTTACATAAGTGATCTCACTTAATTCTGACAGTGATTCTATGTGTGATTTACTCCAACTTAACAGATGTGGAACTGAGATTTAGAGACACTAAGTCAGTCATTTTGAGTCTGTCATGCCCCAGAGTGCACTTTCTTCAGTATTATGTGGCTTCTAAAATACATATTTCTTATTAAAAAATACCGGGCTTTAGACAGAAAGAGAGCATCATGGGGATGCTGGCGACCTGACAGGCAGGGACGCACCGTGGATACTGGAGACAGACACGTGCCACTGAAGGTCGTCTAGCACAAGACCACTGGTGTCTGGATTAGAACAGGAGGATGGCATTGGAAGACTCAGCTTCCTTCAGTTCAGAGCGATGGCCACACTCCTGCCCCGAACCAAGTTGGCGTGAAGGAGAGAAAAGCAACAGGAGGGAGATATGTGCGTTCTCATTAGAGAAGTAGGTCAGATTCTCAGTCTTTTGGTCTGCTCCCAACCTCTTCATTTGCACTCTTCATTATCTCTACAGCATGTCCCATGACTGCTGAGGGCCCTGCTAATAAAGCTTGTTGTGCTTATGAACTATTTCGTGGGGGTCAGCAGCCTGAATCCCAATTCACAGCGAGGAAAAGCTGAATAGTCTTACTCTGCTTTGAGATTTTGATCAGTAATGGTGGGACAACTTATACTAACCTCATTAATTTATTTCCTCCTCTAATAAAAAGAGGATTTCTGTTTTCTAGAGAGATTACTCTGCGATATTTTCTAGCTCACTTTTTTTTTTTTATAAGGAGTGGAAAATTCACTGGCTCACATTGACTATTTGGTACTTAATGGGTGGAAGTCAGTCTCAGGAGCTAGGCCTCTCAGTGAGTGACCAAATTGGGAATCAACCCACAGTTTGGGCGTATAAAATAAGCCCATTTAGAGGAATCTCATGAATTTTCATCATGAACTAGCAAACATTAGAGGTCAGTAGGAAACCAAAATAATAATACACTATCCTTTCTCATGGATTATATCAAAGAGCCCAGTCAAATGAATTATGAAGAGAGGAATTATACTTTTTCACCCTCAGTGCTTGTATTCAACCATGAATGGTATTAATTCAGGGTGGTTGTGAAGAGCATTTCTATGAGAGATTTGAAACAGGAAAAGTAGGTACGTGCGGACAGAATGGAGTCAAACTGAACTACAGGAATGCACAAGGTGAGTGCCGCCCAGTTACATACATCAAAGGCACGTGACCGTTGTCTTTGTGCAGGAACCAGAATCATCTGGAAAACTTGCTAACGTAGAGCCTTCAGGTTCCCACCTCCAGAGTCTCTGATTCAGAGTTTCTAGGAGGGCCCAAGATTTTATGTTTCTAGTAAGTTCCCAGGTGACGCTGATGCTGCTGGGCCAAGACTGCATCGTCAGAACTACTCCATACCATCCCTGCGGGTGCTGAGTTACCCCGGGCGGCTTCAACACTTGATGAGCTGTGAAGGCAGCCTGTGCCAACTGGACATCTTTCCTGGAGCTTCCACTGATGCTGCATGAAAAGTGCTTCTTGGTGACGCTGTCCCTAATGTAGTTCTGCCAGCTGGAATTACTCTGCATATACCTAATCTATGCTGCTATTCAACTCCCAATGACTTTACATTTTTTAAAAGTTGGGGAATGCATAGGGTATAGTACATACATCTTATGTGTGCAGCCTGCTGAATTTTTATATATGTATATACCCATGCAACTACTTCCAGGTCAAGACAGAATATTTCCACCACCCCAAAAGGCTCCCTTACACTCTTCCCCAGTCAGTCCTTACTGCCCCCCCAAAAGTAATCAATATTCTACTCCAATTTACATGAATAAGTTACAGTGCTTTTAAGTTTTATATAAATGGAAACAGAGAGAGTATATACCCTTTCGTATTCTGTTTTACTCAAAATGCCTGTGAGATTCAACCATGTAGTAAACAGCAATAGTTCTTTCCTTTCCATTGCCTGCAGTATCCCAGGTGTGACATGTTGAATTGCCTTACATTTAATTCCCTGGCTCTTCTTCTGTTTTTTGTGTATTTTAGGTTTATAATAATATTCACAAGCATGATTGCTTACCATGAATCAGAAAGGTACTAAGTACATTGTACTGCTTAACCTTTTCAATAGTGTGAGTTTGGTAGACCATTAATACACTTTATAGGTGAGTTAACCCAGGCTCAGTAACTTGCCCGAAGTCACCTAGATAATAAGAGGCAGAGCCAGTACTGAATGCAGGTCCTTCTCATTCATTCATGATCCCGAGTTCTTAGCTATTGTATTAGCATCCCTCTCACTCTTGGTGCTTTACCAATAATCACCAATGAAATGAAAGACTGAGTTGGGAGAACAGGCAACTTTCCTTCTATTTTCAAGGATCTTTCATTTTCAGCCTCTTTTCCTTCTTCCTGTCTACTGGTTCTAAGGCATCATCAACCAGGCTGGTGGATTGGAGGCTGGCATTTGTCAATGAGCCATGGAGATTTTCCCAACTCCTTCAGATGAGCAAATCTGTTGGAACCATGTGATCTTCCATACAGTTGTCTTTCTACAGTAATGGACTTTCTTACTTGCTAGCTCTCTGGTCACTCCCCCAATTTCTGCCTTTGATGAGTGCAAATAATAGAAGATTCAGTTTTGCTCTGTGGTCCCTGCTCAGGTTACACCTAAACTGTTTCTGAAAAACAATTGTCTGGTCTGTTGAAGGAAATGTTTAGACTTCCTTTGATTTTAATATCTAATAAAACTTTAGCAGAAGGAAGTATATTCTCAAATACAAATACCATGGGTAATTATGCTTCATTTCCTTTTTTATTTTGCTAATTAGGGATGGAAAATTGCTGGTCAGCTTACTCCATGGTATCAACTTGAATAGATTTAAAAAGATAATCAGATGCTTTGCAGCAGTTTTTAGTCTGGTTTTGATTCAATATCTGGATAAAAAGTCTCCACATATACTGATATTTATGAATTCTCCACTTTATTTTCATGTTCTTTGTTGTGTAAGCAGACCTCAAAAATATGGACTTCTGTTGCTGAGTATAAAGACATGGTGGTGTTTGGATTTGTAAAGGCAAGGAGTCTGCGCGATGATTCTTTGTATTCCAACGGGAAGTAAAGGTCAGGGTGACTTTGCTCAATGTCACTAACTTTTCTTAATCACATAAAATACATTTATCTGTTTATCTTTCTGGAATTCAAATTTGTACTCTAAGATTCATCCCAAAGCTTTGGGGGTTTTGTTTGTTTGTTTGTTCGTTTGTTTTTGAAGAGCCATAAACTTTCTGGTCAAACCAAGAAAGTTTGGTTGCCATGGTAGGGCAACCAAATGATTGATGGGGAAAGGTGTTCTGTATGGAAGAATTCCACATGGAAGTAAGGATAGAATCCGAAACCACCCTTTTACAACTGTAATGAAATGCTGGATCTAGACAACCATTACCAGCAACTGATAGAACTGTTAAGTGGAAGATTGATGAGCACTGCGGCATGGGTGATCAGATTGAGACAAGTAGACATTACGTACCTTCTGATATGATAAAGCAGTAAGCACTCGGCATCACCTCTGAAGTGTTCTTACAAATAGCGTTGATCCTGAGTCTCACCAAGCCTTTGGCTCCAGCTACAAGAACACAAAGAAATACAGGGGACTGAGCCTTGACTGCCCAATAGGCTCACACGGGGGGTTCTAAAGTCCTGATGCACAGGCTGTGTCCAAGACCAATTAAATAAGCTCTTGGCCTGGGAATCGGTATTTTTTCTAGCTCCCCCAGATGTTACTTACAGTACAAGCCAAGGTTGGAAACCAGGGGAATGGAGGAGCAAGTTAAAAGTCAGGGCACGAAAACAGTCATGAAATGTGGACTGTGAGGAACTTTGTAATATAAATGACCAGAGTTTTACAACACATGTATGTAGTGGTAGAAAAAGGTGGTGGGGGGCGGGGGCAGTGACACAGATGAAAAGAGACTTAAGAAACAAACCAAAAGTGATGTGGGGACTTTGTTTTGATACTGATTCCAACAAACCAACCATTCCAAGACACTTTTCCTTAAGAATCAGGAAAATTTAAATACAGCCTGATGATTCAACCATAATAAGTCATTGAGCATTAATTTTGTTACTTGTGATAATGGTTTTATGTTTATGCTAACAAAGGTTCTTATAGTTAGAGATTCATACTGAAGTATTTATGGATGAAATACAATGTCTGGGATTTGTTTTTAAAATACTCTAGCAAAAATTGGTGAGTTGATACATAAAAACATACAAAAAACTGGTAAAAAGTTGATAATTATTAAAATTTGGTGATGGGTACACGAGGGTTTATTTTACTATTCTCTCTACTTCTGCATGTTTAAAGGTTTCTCATGTGAAAAGATTAAAAAGGAGGCATGAAGGTGAATTATATGCTAATATATCTCATGCACTGTGATACATTATCAATAGGAAATCCAGGAAGTTCATATGGAAATAAACCTGTGATAAAATGAAGTTTAACCCTCTGTGTCACTGCAAAACAGTTCTTTTTTTTCAGAAAAATATTTATATATTCTGTTATTAATTATGTTTATATCTTGTATGCAGACAGTGCCGGGCCACCTCCTTCTACTCTTATCAACCAAAATGAAACTTTTGCCAAAATCATTTTTAAGCCTAGCGTGGTACAACAAGCCAGGATTGCTCAGAATGGCATTTTGGGAGATTTTATTGTTAGATATGATGTCAATAGGGAACAGAACATTGGAGACATCCAGGTAGGTGGTTATTGTTACTCTTTCATGTTAGTTGCTTGATACCTTTCATTAGACTCAGAACTGGGGGTTCTAATACTTACCTAAGGGAGAGAGAACTTTCTGACTTTTAGGAAATTTGCTTTAACCCAAAATGTGTCTCCAAGGAGACCAGTGGTATTCCCCAGCTGGAGGCTGAGGGTATGTATATATTTCCTGCTTCAGTAATCTGGAGAGCAAGTGAAATTTACAATTTTCCCTGTGGTGTGTTAGATGAAGTTAGAATTTTAGTTCTTCTTCAATTTTAATTAAGAAAGACTGGTCCCTGGCTCATTTCCCCGTAGGTTTTATTGCTCCAGAGACAGGATTGGAATATTAAAATGTACTAATGTGCACCCAGAATGGCGAGTCTTCTTCACATCTCAATTTGTAAGATGCTTGGTAAAAAAAAAAAAAAAAACAGATAATTAAGGAGGCAGGTTCTCAAGTGGTAAGTGGCAGAAGGGTATGGATAATTTGAATTGAATCAGTCAATATAGTCGATAAAATTTTAAGGGATGATTTTATCCCTTGTACAGCTTAGATTAGCAAGCCGTTCTCTTGGAAGGGTCAGGACTATGAATACTTTGGCTCTGGGTATGGAATCTGACCCTGCTTTCATGCTCTCTTTGATTTTTTGAAAGTTCCATATACTGTCCGTTTTAGTTCATTTCTCTGCCTATTCTGGATACTACCATTTCTACTTTCTTTTCCCTCCAACAGGTTCTAAATGGCTATTTTGTTCACTACTTTGCCCCCAAAGACCTCCCTCCGTTACCCAAGAATGTGGTGTTTGTGCTTGACAGCAGCGCCTCCATGGTAGGAACCAAACTCCGGCAGGTGAGCGACAAATGCCCACTTTTTCCTCTCTCACTTTTGCCTGGGACAATGATGTGCATAAAATTCAATTGATGCCAAATGTCTGCTTTACCATCCAGCTGTTGCTGCCTGCAGAGGGCATTCCTAATCTGATTCAGTTAAACCATTGACATAAACGCTCATTTCAGCATGGTGGTTTCAGAGAACAGAGGGGCGTGCTATAGAAACATCTTGAAGTAAAGGAGACTGCAGAGTGGATAATGTGAGTGAGACAGGACTATACTGAGAGAGCCACTCAGCAACACCATTGTTGATGGAATGATTCTGTTCAGTAGTGATGCCCTTTGAGAGCAATGGAAGAGATTCATTGGCAGCCCCGTTGACATTCTTAGAACAAAGGATGTATCTCAGTATCTTAGACCTGTATCTCAGTAATTCAGGACTGATATTTTCACAGTACTTAGGATGAATCTTAAGATTTTAGGGATGGGAGGAAGCTCAAGGGTACATGTGGCCTGTACTGAAAATTTTAATGTATCTTGAAAGTACAACTACATACTTTTTTAAAAAAACAAACCACTGGAAAAGACTTTTCCTTATCTTACTCTGGTACGCCAAATATCAGAAATTTGCATTTATAATATATTTTCCACTCATATAACAGAAAATGGAAAGAGCTACTGACTGCCAGACCAGTTAATATCACTCCATTTATCAAAACCTTAGATCTCAGCTTTTCTTTTTTAACTAATATCTATTTTACCAAATAATAATACACATAATGAGTAAAACAGTATCTTGAACCTCATGAGAACCTTCTATCCCACCTGTTTCCACTCCTAGGTCCCACTTTATAGGCAGTTGAAACCGACTCTAACTGATAACTATTGTACACATTTTCTCTATTATCACTTATAAATGGCTTCTTTGGCCATTTATATTTTTTAAATCATGTAGTATAATATATTGATCTCTTTATGGCATTTGATTTTTCTTTATCCCAAAATAGTAAAAAAAAAAAAGCCAAAATGTGATATGAATATTAGGTTTAACTATTTTCTTTCAGAGGACAGTCAAATATAATTTATAGCTAATATGGGAGGAAGACAACCTCACCTGGAAGTCAGCTTCTTATAGTTCTTCAACATCACATTCTTGTGCAGAATTCAGCCCACCGATGCTTTTTTATTGCTTTCCTTTCCTTTTGCACATCTAACCTTCCATCTTCCATCAACCTGGGGTTACTTTTTTTTGTCCTGAAGAACACTGATAGGTATCTTTTTAAATATAAGTCTACTGGTAAAGTATACTGTCCACATTTGCCTGGAACTTATTGATTTCACTCTCATTTTTTAAGGGTACTTTTACTGGTATGGAACTCTAGGTTGGCAGCGATTTTCTTTCAGCCCATTGAAGATAGATTCCACTGTCCCCTCTCTCAGCTTCCATTGTTCTGTTGAAAAGTCAGTTGTATTTTTAACTGTTGTTCCTTTAAAAGTAACTTTTCTATCAACTGCTTTTAAGATTTTCCTTTTTGTCTTTAGTTTTCTGCCTGAAGTTTCTAGGGCTTCATGAATTTGTGTATTCAAGGGAAAATCCCCAGCCATTTTTCTGAAATTGCTTTGACTTAACTTTCCCTTCCTAGCACTCCAATGTTGGATTTCTCTCTCCATGCCCTCTGTTTCCCATGCTCTCTTCTATTTATTCCAGCTTTTGTCTTTTCATATTTTATTCCAGACCTATCTTTCAGTTCACAAATTCTTTCTTCAGGTATGTTTGAACTACTGTTAAACTAATTGAGTTATTTTAGTTATTATATTTTTTTAGTTCTAGAATTTCCATTTGTTTTTTTTCCAAACCCTCTCTGTCACTTTGTAGAATTTTCAGTTATTTTTCAAATTTTTAATAGTTAAAGAAAAATTTCTCAAGCACAGTAAACATAGTTATTCTAAAGTCTGTATGCTGTTATTTTAAACTCTGGAGCTGCTTAGGAGTTGCTTTCATTGTTTCTCATCTTCTCTCCTTGTGTGACTGGTTATCTTTGATTGCATGATGGACATTATATTTTAAAGCTTGTTTGTAGAAATATTTTGAGGCCTAAGATGATGATCTATGCCTCTAGAAAAAGTTTTGGTTTGTTTTTTTGAGTATCTGAGGAAATTATAATCTGGGATTACGTTAGCCCATTTTCAGGGCTTGGGGTCTTCTAGGTGGCCCCGATGGCTCACAGCTGAATTGCACCTGTCATTGGTGGTCTCTGGATCTCAGCTTTTGGATTCCTGAACTACTAAATGCTCAGCCCTTCAGATACGTCTTGGGCCTTGGCAAACATCCCGTAGACAAAAGGGATCCTACAAGCTGAGCCTACCTCTTTATATTTTATCTTCTCTCAGATCTTTTTTCTTATTATTTTGTTAACTCTCTGATACCTCAAAGATTAAAAAAAAATAGACATTTTGTTTAGCTTTTTCAGTTGTTCTTGGTGGGAAGGTTGAGTACAAATTACCTGTAGGTTTCCTTTACGGGCACCATTTCCCAAAGTTTTATTCACTCATAGTGAAGCAGTCTTTCGTAGTGGTTGATTATTTATTGATCTTTGAGAGGACTTACAGCCTTTCTGTATTTACAAATGTGCTGAATTTCTTTGCTTTATGTACCCCAAGTTCTTAACTGTCATTGTGGGCTAAGGATTTTTGTGCCTTTGTTACCTGGATGATAGATATTGACAGAAAAATAATCATGGCTTCTTTTGAGACCACTGTCGGTCACAGAATACAGTGTTAGTTAGGCCTTGCATCTGATTCCAGTATGATGATTCCCATTTGGATTTTGTATCAATTAACAGCTACTGAGTGGGTGCCATCTACTAGGTTTCCCCATGTATCTCAATACATTTCTATACACCTATAAAGCTTCGGATTTTCTTTTCTTTTTCTTTAAGGCAATGATCTTAATGAGGGCAGTGTGTGGGTTTTCTCTGAAAAAAACATAACTTGAAGATATTGATGATTAAGTTACTGCAACCAATCAGAACTCCTGTTACCACCAAATATTTTGTATTTTGACATTTTTACTTTCCATCACATTGTGAATACATCCAACATTGTTAAATATTTTTTAAAAACCTGATTTTAATGGCCACAGAGCAGCACTATTTAATAGAAACTTCTATGAGAATGGGAATGTACTATATGTCTGTTATCCAATATGGTAGCCACTAGTCATGTGTGCCTTTGTGCACTTGAAATGTGACTAATGAAACTGAGAAACTGCATTTTTAATTTTATTTAATTTTAATAAAGTTGAATTTCAAAAGCCACATGTGGCTGCTGTTTACCATGTCAGACAGTGAAGCCGAAGAACATTTACTCACTCCACCGTCCTTGAGAGACTTTTAAGTTATTTCTGTTTCTTGCTGTTATAAACAGCATTGGAATGACCATCTTTATGTAGAAACCCTTGACCGCATGTTCAATCATTTTCTTAAATTAAATTCTTAGGAGTGGGGCAAAGAATACCAGCTCATATGTGGTTTTTACAAATATTACAAAAACATTTTTTAGAAAGTCTGTACCAATTTATAACTTTTAAAACTGTTACCAGACTAAGAATTCCAAATGGATTAAGCAGTTAAAAGTAACCAAGGACCCACACTCCAAAATATATAAGAAAAGAGAAGTGTGCATTTAACTAGTTTTAAAGTATGATAATCATACTTTATGGTTATCCCTTTATGGAAGGGAGGGAGAAAGAGAAGGAGAGAAATATCAATGTGTGAAACATTGATCGGTTGCCTCTTGCATCTGTCCCAACTGGGGAGCAGACCTGCACCCAAGAATGTGCCCCAACCAGTAATCAAACTGGCAACCTTTTGCTTTGCGGAACAACACCCAACAACCTGAGCCACACTGGTCAGGGCTAGAGTGATGTTATTTTTAAACATAAATCAGATCACACCATCCCCACCTCAAAACCCACTCATAAAATCTAAACATAAAATCCTTAAAAAAATAAATGAAATAAAGTTTGAAAGGCCTCTTTTAAGCCTAAATGCAATGAAAGTAACTAAAAGGGAAAAAACTTAATAACTTCACCTATATAAAAATTAAAAACTTTTGTTTTAAGTTAAAACAATAAAAGTGAATAAAAGTTGGAAAAAAATTATGCAGCAAAAAGATTTTCTTTAATATATAAAGAGCTATTCCAAATCAATAAAAATTAATCCTGTATAAGAAAATGGTCAAAGAATATGCCATAAAGAAATTTACCATAAAGAAATAAGAAGATTCAGTAAGATTATGAAAAAGAGTTAAATGTATTAGTAACTAAATAAATTCAAATTTAAAAAATACAATCTTTATCTTCCTACTGTGAAACTTTAAATAATGTACATTATTTATAATGAAAATTTCTATAGTATACATCTGTAGAACTCAACAAAATATTTACATTATTTCTCAATAAACATTAAAAAACATCAAAATGGTAAAATGTATGGTCAGTTCTACTGCATCATCATGAAAAGGCATTAGTCACTCAAAGGCCACACCAACCTAGAGGACTTACTTCTTTAGGTGCCTGAGTCACTTCAAGGTTTAAACCTCAAACCCAGTCTATACCAGTGTACAGGGTTTTCTTCCACTTCTGATGGGAGAACTATCAAGAATTTTCTTACTAAATAACCCTCGGAGAGACAAATCTTACTCCAAGTTGTATAGAGAAAACCAGTGAACTAAGTTGAGATCTCCTAGACTTGCCATTAATGATAAAATAATTTGAGTAAGTATTAAAAATTTGGCATGGAACATTTTCAATATGTTAGGCATTATGTTAAAGGTAGTACATGAATTATTGAATAAAAGGATATTTAATCTCTGTAACAATTTAGCTGTCATTCCCATTTTACTGATGCAAAAGCTGAGGGTTTGCAAAGGCATGTAGGTCAGTTAGGACATGGCAGAGGGAGGCTTCAAAGCCAGGTCTGACTCTGAAGTCCTTAAGTCAAACCATACTCCTGTGGTGTCTTAGTGCAAGGAACAGTGCGATGAAGCAGCGGTGTCTGCAGTGACAGAAGTGCCAATGGGTACAGGGTCAGGGCAGTTCGCCATTTCAAAACCCAATCGACAAGGCTGCGTTTCAGAAGGAGGGATTTCCTCGCATTGTGCAAGAGCAATATAATGATAGATATCACTCCTTCGTTATTCTCCCCTCTTCCTTCATTCCTGGAAATTAAAATTCCGTTCCTTGCTAGGCACTTAAAGTCTGGCATGCATTCTGCTGGCTTCTGCAGCATGGCCTCTTTCCAGGAGTACCCAAGGACAGCCAAACACATGTCAGAAGCCTCTACACAATTTCTAATGTCCATTGCTGTCTTGAGTGGTTTTGAAAACTGCTGACTATTTTAGCAGCTCTCAGCTTCTCTAAGACCACAGCACTGAGTGAAAAGCTAAGTTGGCTCTTTGCAGACTCTTATAGGCAACATCATGTCCACCGGTGAAGAGGAAAATTACCCCCAAGCACAGGGCTTTTGTAATGTGTCAATGAATTTGGCAACATTGGACATTAGTCATGAGTCCCCTCAAATTCTCTGAAGGATCATTCACTGTTAATATTTCATGTTCTTGGCTCTGCTCATCTCTGAAATACTCCACTGTACTCATCTTGATGTAGATCATAGTTAGTATTTAACAATTACTTGAACAATTGATTTATAAAGAATTGTAAAGGTTATTTAACCTTAAAAATGTATACTGAGTACCTGGGATCACTCAAAGCTGTGTGCATCTGGCATTTTCTGGTCCTGATCCTAATCTCAGTGGAATGAGAGTCTGGAAGCCAGATCTAACCAGCAGGGGGACAGATATCTGCCCCCACCCCCCACAGCCACACACACTCACACGCACAGGTTGCTGGCACATGGCTTGGCTCTGTTTTCTCCCTTGTGCTTTTACTGATGAGTGTGTTCAAAGACGGCTCTGGCGCTAGATCAAGCTAGGTTTTTGCCTCTCAATTTGAGTTTGGAAAACTTCTCACTGAGAAGAGAACTGAGAAGAGCAACAAAATTTGTGATTAGGTCAGACCGTTTTCTTGTTAGTTGCATGTTTAAAGCACTGGCACCAGCAAACACATGTTCTCGGGAACATTGAGGAGAATGTATCTATTAAATACATTTTTCCTTGATCAAGGTCTACAGGTTTTTCTCTTTCTTTTTCTTAATCTATATAATTAGGTCTGCTACTTTTACCTTCATATTAAGGTTCTTGGCTAAGGTCCCCCTTTGGCAACCCAGCAGTGACTGATGTATCATTTACCAGATGCCTTCGTGCTATAACTTTCGTAGATTCTTCTCAGAATCTGCTGTCCTCTGCCAATCCTAGATTCCCATGTAGTTTTTGGAGGTTGTCTTCCTTTCTCCACATAATTTAGTCAACAGTTTCAGAGGGTAAAGAACAAGCATTATGTTTCTTTTTTTTAAGTATTTAAAAAACTTATTTATTTTTATTATTTATGCTATTACAGTTGTTCCTGCTTTTTCTCCATTGCCCCACCTCCACCTAGCCCCACCCTTCCCCTCCCTAAGTCAATTCCCAAATTGTTGTCCTTGCCCATGGGTCATGCATAAGTGTTTTTTGGTTAATCCCTTCACCATCTTTCATCCCATCCCCCACCCTCCTTTCTAGCAGCTGCCAGTCTGCTTTATGTTGCTAAACTTCTGTTTTGTTTGTTAGTTTATTGTTTCGTTAGATTCTACATATAAATGAGATCATGTGCTATTTGTCTTTCACGGACTGGCTTAATTTGCTTAGCATATATTCTCCAGGTCTACCCATGCTGTTGCAAATTGTCAGAGTTTCTTCTTTTATACTGCTGCATAGTAGTCCATTATGTAAATGTACCACAGCTTTTTTATCCACTCTTCTATTGATGGGCACTTAGGCTGTTTCCAAATGTTGGCTATTGTAAATAGCATTGCTATAAATATAGGGGTGCATATATTTTTTGTATTGGTGTTTCAGAATCCTTATGATATATTCCCAGAAGTGGAATTGCTGGGTCAGAAAGCAGATCCACTTTTAATTTTTAAAGGAAATTCCATACTGCTTTCCACAGTGGCTGCACCAGTCTGCATTCCAACCAACAGGGCACTAGGGTTCCCTTTCCTCCACAACCTCGCCAGCACTTGTTGTCAGTGGATTTATGGATGATAGCCATTATGCCGGGGGATAGATATCTCTTTGAGGTTTTACTTTGCATTTTTCTAATGGTTAGTGATGTTGAATGTTTTTTATATATATATATGTATATATATATATACACACATATATATACACACACACATATATATATATATAGGTGGGTTCCCTTTTCTTTTTGTTGATGGTTTATTTTGCTGTGAAGATTTTTTAATTTGATGTGGTCCCATTTGTTTATTTCCTCTTTTGTTTCCAGTGCCTTAGGAGATATGCTGGCAAAAATACTGCCACGTGGGATATCTGACACTTTACTGTCTATGTTTTCTTCTTAGATTTTTATGGTTTTGTAAGTTACATGTAAGGTTTTTATCCATTTTGAGTTTATTCTGGTGCATGGTATAAGCTGGCGGTCTAGTTTCATTATTTTGTGTGTACCAGTCCAGTTCTCCCAACACCATTCATTGAAGAGACTGCCTTTGCTCCATTGTATGCGTGTGCCTCCTTTGTCAAATATCAGTCGGTCATGCAGGTGTGGGTTTATTCCTGGGCTCTCTGTTTGGTTCCATTGGTCTATGTATCTGTTCTTATGCCAGTACCAGGCTCTTTTTGTAAGTGGCCTTTGTTCTTCTTTCCCAAGATTGCTGAGGCTATTCAGGGTATTTTTTGGTTGCATGTAAATTTTTGGAATATTTGTTACAGTTCTGTGAACTGTGCCATTGGTATTTTAATGGGAATTGTGTTGAATGTGTAGATGGCTGTGGGCAGAATGGGCAGTTGAAGGAAGGCATCGGGGTTCCTATCTGCAACTGCCAAACTGAAATGAGGAGAAACGGGAACTGGATTGGAGAAGCGGCGTCTGAAAGCTGCTGGACTTCGCTCACTGGCGTATTTCGTGCTTCAGGACATGAGTTTCTTCTTCACTGTCCAAAACTGGGCTTTCAAGAGCTATTTGACATGTTACATGTAACCTGACAGGCAAGCAGTCTATTACTCCACAGATCTGGGCACCATCTCGTTTCTTTATCATGACAGTGTATTTCCAGACCCTACACAGCACATGGTACATAGTACGGTAGGTAATGATTTTTGGTAAAAAACATACCGGCACATAAACATGAAATGTAACAGGCATTTCTAAGGCATGGCAGCTACCATTGCACGACTAGCACAAACCAAGCACTCTAAAGGTTTCACATACGTTTTCCATGTAATCTTTCGGCAATCCAGTGAAAGGTTATCCCCATTTTATAAATGAGAAGCTGACGGGCAGGAAGGTGGCACAACTGTGCTGAAGTACACAAAGGTATAGGTAGAAAAATTCATAGTCAAGCCCAGTCTACCCCACTCTAAAGTTCTTCACCATAACGTTCTTCACTGTGAGACCATACCATAACTTCAGAGCACCTCTTAATGCCAAGTGCTACCTGTTCTTATGCCAAGTGACATAATGTGGAAAGCTGCCTGTCTCAGGTGAGGACTCACAGCTGTCAGCTGCTCTAAGAGGCCTCAGCCTGCAGCTTGGTGTTGTGAAAAACCAGTGGAGCTGTTCTCCACTGATGCATAGAATTAACTACCAGTATTTAATTATTCACTTTTAAGCACACCTTGGGCACGTTTGTGGATACGGACTTCTTTCCACTTTACGACTGGGATTGGATAGGCTGAATGCAAGCGTGGGGATGGCACAGGTGTAGAGTGAAGGTGAGGTGGGTGACAGTGAGGTCTAAGGATGTCTAATGGTATATTCACTCTAGCTGTCCTCTTCCAGAACATGTGAGTCTGCCACATTTTCAGAGGGAAGATGCTGGAAAGTGGGGTATAGAGAAAGAAGTTTTTAAGTGATGGAGACCAAAGGGAGGCAGTCTCAGGTCCACTGAGCCACCTGGGAGGAGGCTAGACAATGACAGCAGAACCCAGAAGGGCCTCAGGGAGTTGTGATCTGGTCGGGAGGCCAAAGCTCCCCAAACAAATGAAGGAGCTCAGCAGAGGAGGGATGCAAGCATAACAAATGAGATCGTGTCACAGACATTTGGAGGGTCTCTGGAGGTAGGCACTATGCGGCTACGGTACAAATAAAAATGGACAATGTAAGTTTTGGGTACTCCTGGTTTACCTTTTTGGGACACAGACCTTGTATGCATCTGACAGCATGGCTCCAGTTAATAATAGAAACGTCTACCTCCCCCCTTTCCGGATTTCTACAACAGGGTCAGCAAACATTTTCTAAAAGGACAGATAGTAAATATCTTAACTTTTGCAGGCTAGATGGTCTCTGTCATCACTATACAACTCCGCCATAGTAGCACAAAGGCAGCCATAAGCAATTTGTAAAGAAATGGGTACGTGGTGTTCCAATAACACTGTATTTATTAACACCAGTCAGTGGCCTGGATTTGAACCCCAGGCCGTAGTCTGCTGACCAGAATGGTTTGCTGGTCTAGAGTGATGACCGTTTGATATATGCCTAGAGATCATTTTAGTTGATAGTATTTGTTTTCATTTACTGAGCTGCTCTTGTCCACACATTGCCACCAGCAGATGTGTTTTAGAAATACATTGCAAAACGGAGATCTGGGACGTGGGGCAACGAGCAGCAGGCCATAGGGAAGGCTACATTTTTTGTCTCTGACTCAGAGTATCCCAAGGCCGCCATGAAAACTTGGATTTTTTGTTTAAAAGAGCTTGCTCTTTAATAATTATAATGTAGATGATTTAAAATAAATTGGAGGTACTCATTCAAATTTTTTTTGTTGAAGCCATTAGGGCTTTCCCAAATGAGGTCACGTTTAAAACATTTTGAGGATCTCTGAATGAAGGCTTTCTGTGGCTCTCGTAGAAAGAAGCAGTGAACAATACAGAGCTTTGAGTACCCCTGCATTGTCTGTTCAGGTTGCAGACCATGTGTGCAGCTTCTGGACCTGTCGAAGAGCCTAGCTTCCCCTTTCAAATGGCTTCCTAATTTTGCCCTCAAGTCTTGCGTGGAGATTGGCAGACTTTCCCAGTACAGGGCTGGATAGGGCCCCAAAGGAAACTTTTGCTACTAGTAGCAACAAGATAAACACCGTAAGTCAAAGAGAATTGAGTGAGATAACAAATGTGGAAGTGCTTGAAGTGCTTATCAGAGTGTCAGAAAGCGGTGGCATTCCTGGGATGGCCTCCCCTTGGCTGGCATCCCCTTGGCTGGCTGGCCGAAACTGCACCGAGGTGAGATTCCTGAGGGCTGCCGCGCCTGATATCGGGGCCACCCTTCTCTTCCTCAGCACACCCGACTGTCCCTCAGGATTCCATCTTGGCTTTGACTCCAGACTTCAGGTTCTCAAAGAATGCAGTAAATATTGATTGCATGCTGTGGGAAGGCACTAGGCATAGGGGATACAAAGATAAGTAAAAGACACAGCCTGTCCTTTCAGGAGTCCCAGGGGAAAAGGAAAGTCATGTGAAAATCACACGCAAAGTGCTGCTATAACAGAGATATAGTCAAGGCACATTTGGAGTATCGATCAGTTGGTTTTACAGGTGGAGTAGGGGATGCTGAATGCTATCAGAAGAGGGAATATAGGCTTATGAGACCTCTGCATATAGCCGGTTCCTTTGAAGGACTGTGCCCTCCGTGCATTACTGGGCAGAAGAAAACTCCTGCCAGTCTCTACTCTGGACCTGCTACTGTCCAACAATTAAGTTCATCTGGCTTTAGAATTTCTTCCCTCTTGCAATGAAAACCTTACTTTCCAGTCTCACAGTGTCCTGAAGAGTAAGGGAAGATGGAAAGAGACACGGACATAGTCATTCTCCCCGTCTGATGGAGGCTGACTTTGCTTCCTCTAAGTATTTTCTTACGTATACAGTCTACAGGTGCTATGTTGGCTTCTTTCATAGTTGTTCCCTGTTTCCTACTTAGCGTGACTCTTTCACATCCCCTTCGTATCTTTCTGTTATATCCTTGATGTTTGTCCAGGCACATCCCTGGGGGTGTACAGTGGGTGGCACAGGGCACACTCACACCAGGGAAACAGAGCTCATGAGGACTCATACATAAGGGAAAGTTGAATGGGTGAAAGGACGGTCGGGGAGTCAGCCACCAGAAAGCTCTGTAGAATGAAACAGGCAGGGCTCCAGAAGCCAAGTGTGCAGTTGGGCAATATGAACTTCAGCATTCGGACTGGGCACTGGGGACCAACAACTCAGTCATGTCAGTCAGTAGATGAGTCAGAACATGGACAAAGGACACCAGTTGTATACTCAGGTGAACTTCTCTGGGTCCACATCTTCTTATGTACTTCCTGTTGGAGCATGAAGCCAGCCTGCTAATGACCACCTGGAGCCTACAGATTGAAGTGACGAGGCAGTATATTCTTGGCTCTGCTCTAGAATGAGAAGCATCAGACCGACACTGGGGGGCAAATCTGGGTTATGTACTAATCCTCTACATGAAGAGAAGTGAAAAGGAGACTGTTTGGAGTCTTGTGTTGTTTATACACCAAGCATGAAAAATGAGTGTGCTTTGTATGGCATAAAGAATCAAAGATATGTTATTGGCAAAGGGCTTTTTAGGAAAATGTACAGTGATATTATTAGGTACATGTTTGATACATTTGTCAAAGCAAAGTCAAAACATTAGGTAATGAATTTTCACGTTAGCCAGAATGGTAACATGAGAGAGAGTTTGCTTCTCAAGCTAGAATTATGTTATCCAAACTCAAAGACTCGTGAAGTTTAGTTACATTTACGTTGCAGAAGATGTTCTAATATGTTTACTCATTCAGATTTTCTTAAAAGTAAGGCTGAATTCGGCCAGAATTTGGTCTTTAGCAGACATTCTCTTTTAAAGCCAGTCCTGAAGTACTGTTGGTATTTAGATCTGAGCCTTTACTAAAAAGGTGCTTTTCTTTTGATTTGAAGAAATGGCTATTTTGTATTTTTAAACAGGTCATCAGAACCAGAATTGTATTGCAATACAATCTAGCACAGTACTACCTTAAAAGAGCATGTGAAATTAGAATTAAAATGGTAAATGAAATTATAATAGCTTTAAAATAATGTATTTTTGAGTACAGAAACCCTGTGATTTTGCTTAATTTAAGAAATAGGCTCTTTATAATTTGTGAACATTAAAATGTAGAGACTGAAGAAATAGTGTTTTCTACATTAAGGTGAAATTTCAAGTTAATATTTAGCATTTACTGAACTGTTTTAAAATATTAGAAGATATGATGACTTCTATCCCAAATTTTCTAGGTATATAAAGAAAGCTTATTAATTTCTGATCTTTCTTCAAAGAGAACATTTTGACCAGTAGAAAGCGAGTTTCTTTGTCTTTTAACAAGATTCCTCAAATTCAGTTGAGCCACCTCTTTTGGATACTTTGTTTCTTGCATTATAGTTTTAATTTTTCATTTTTAACATAAATTCTCTAAAGTGGTTCATTTTGGGAGATATTGACAGCTGTAGCAACAGGAGGGACCCGGGCACTGTGAGAGCGTTACCACTGATTCCCCTTCCAAGCACACAGAAGCTCAGAAAGTGTACTTGGTAATCTGTGGTAGTCTAACATTATTTTTTAAGGTTTTAGTTTCTTTTCTGAAGCCAATCTGTTGCTAGATTTTTTAAAAAAGTGTAACATTGATATATTGGACAAATGGCCTTTTTCACTCAATTTATCACCTTGTTCCTCAAGTTGGAATTAAAAAAAAAAATCTGATTACATGGTGGGTCAGTTACGACAAGCTTTCAGAAAAGTTTCTTTCAACTTATTGTAAGACTCGCAGCATGTAAACATAAGGTTCTGCTACAGTTTACAGAATAGTTGTTTGTGGTACTGAAATGTTACAATCTTGAAATACTCCCGGTGTAATCGATACCCACGGAGTCCAGGGTGACTCGAGGCAGCGCCTTGTCTGGATGCCCGTGGACTGTGTGGAGAGACGCTGGGGTGGGGGACGTACCCGTGCTCCTCGGCGTGGACTGTGGTCGTGTAAGGTTGCGGGGGGGTCTGATGCGGCACACTTGGAGTCACAGGCTGTTTTTGTTTTCATCTGTCCCTTCAAATAGAGTGACCACAGTGCCATCCTACACCTAGCAGCAGGACGTGCTGGGCACTGAGGGTTCCCCTACTGGCATCAGGAAGGACTGCAGGCTTACAATGTAGATACACCGCTCCCTTCCTCCCACCAGTGTGCATTAACTCTGCCCACTTAGGAAAGAGAGAAGGCTGAGCTGCAGCTCAAGTTGATGTTGGGCATATTCCTTTCCCCCATATCATCTCAGAGACCTGGGGCTCTTTTCATGGTCTGTATGTGTTGATCATGATTCTCCTTCATGGCTCAGATGGTCTTAGATTTCATTGTTGGATTATTTTAAGCTTTTCATCACAGACAGTTTTTCTCTTGGATTCCTTTAAAAGGACTGTGTAGATCAATGAATGAGGAAATGTCAACTCCATGGTAAACATTTTAGAATGAGGCAAATGCTAGGACTGCTTAGGAGAACAGTACAGGCATTCTGCTGAAAACATGGGATGGCTCATATCTAACTAATACCCTTGAACTTGAGTTCCTTCTGTGATGTCATGGGCTCCCCTTGTTTGTGGTACAAAAGCCTTTTGTGTCAGAGTGTGGTTTGATGCAGATGCAGAAATATTTGAGAAGCGCTGGATCAAATGGGTACCCTGACAGAAGTGGTAGCAAGGAGTGGGCAGCAGCTGGGTTGTCGATGGGCTCCACTGACAGTTCATTCTGAGAGTCTGATTATGTAATGCTGCTCCACTTGGGGAATGTTTCATGGACATTCCCGCCAGCGGAGCACTTACCCCCTTGAGGGCTGTGCCAAGAGCCTGCAGCTGCTTGGGCTCAGTCAGTTTTGTAGGGAAGGGGGAGAGGGAGGCAGAGGAAGGTCCCATCTCCTGTCCCAGCAGGGCTTAATTCAGGGACCCAGAGTGCCCAGGACAAAGCTGTCTCCGGGACACTCCCTTTCCTGCAGTAGTACTTCGAGGGGCCTCGTGAGTACAGAGTGGAGAGGGAGCTGCATCTCCGGGGCCCAGCTCTGCTCCTTCCTACAGACGCCATCAGAGGAGACTACTTCCTGTTCTTTCCTGAAGATCCACTAGAACAAGTAGAACCACTGCCAACCCTACTGCATGAATGGAGAACCTGAAACAGAGAGTTTATTTTTGTTTGTTTATGTCCTGCTTTGTTCCTGAAGACATTTAAATGGACAGAGATTAAAAGACTTAATTAATAATAAACCTAAGGCAGAGCTGGAATTAACTTCTGAGGCATTGTTTTTAAAGGGGATACTTCTCCCCCTTTTAACCCAAGGAAAGTACATATAAGAAGAGGAATTCATCACTGTAAAATAATTTCAAACAGAGAACTGTCCCTATTTTCTATGATTGTAAACAGCCAGGATTAAAAGGATTCTTGCGTAATACTTGTATTCAGGCCAAGGTACTTCTTTACTCCCTAAATAGTAAAAGAAATACACATAGGTCCTTTTCATTTATTAGTTGCATTTGTGTACTTTTTTTTCCTCCCTCAGTCCAAACATAATCCGGATGTTGTAAAGGTCCCTTCCGGTGACATATATGGACTGGTGCTTGTAGATTGCTCCCTTGGAGACAGGTGGGCGGTGTGTGCTACCTGCTGCTGGGGGTTGGTGCTTGCAGGACCGGCTCATACCCAGAGGAGACCCACTTGGCTTCTTCAGCCTTTTGCTGGCTGATCTCTTTAAGAATTCTGTTTTCTTCCTCAGCCAGGCCCTTATGTGCACAGTATTCTTCTTCCCCTAGGCACAGGGTTTGGTTTTCCTGCCTTTCCCCCTCACCCTGTCTCCCCAAGATTTACTAACTCCTCCCCGACAGGCTTACCACCTACCTGTTGGAAGTAGCGACCTAAGCCTTTCTCCCACAGAAGCCACTCCTGTCCTTGTCCCCATAAGGACAAGTGAGGATGGTGACTTCCCGGAGCCTATTCTTATGGTCCCAAAGAGTGAATGTAACCTTCCAACGTCAGACATTAAGCCTTCCTCACTAATCAGACCCTTGCCCCCAATTTTATGAATCTCCCTTGAATGCAATATAATATGTGTAATCATAAACTTAATATGCCTATTTTCAAAGATCTCCAAGGAACACATTTCCACAGACTCCTGTGATCACCTATTAGCAAGGTAATTTCAGGGTATCATTCCAAGAGCTGCCTTTGGGGTTGCTCCTCACCAGCAGGCCAACTTCTTCCAAAAGTGCAAGGCCACTAGGTGGAGCTTTGGGGATAGGGGAAGAAGGCCCAGGGACATGGCGTGCTGGGGCCTGCAGTGTCTTTTCCTTCTCTTCAGGTTAGCTGGAGAGGCCGTTGTGGGAGTAGGGGTGACCAGCTCACTTCGTCACCTTCACTTGTAGTGTCTAGAGCTACCACCCAGGGTTTGGGAGGGACCTTATGGGGAAGTAGTCCAACCCTCATGGGGTGCTCCTGTGCCTTCAGTGTAGTTCAGTCCTCAAGCCAGCTAGGATTACACATTCTCTGCCTTTCTGGGCTTCCTCTGATCCTTCTGGAATGTCCTAACCCTGTTCTCTGGACTGTACTCTTGGAAAATATTTGACTCGGTTTCTGTTAATCTTAAGCATGTAAACACACCATGTTGAAATATCAGCTTAAGCCCACTCCCAGTTACTCTTCTATCTGGACACTCACCTTCTGCCTGCCTGTTGAGCCTGCAATGGCCTGCAGAGTGCCTGGGGCCATCAGCCCGTCTCAGGAGAGCAGGAAAGGGTTAGTGGATGGTGGTGGCTGCAAATGTCAGTGGCAGCTTCTGTCCGGGCCCCTTGGGATAAAGGGTGGGAGGCCATCCAGAAGGTCCTAATGCAACTGGAAAAGCAGTGACTGCGAGCCTGCTGGCCTGCCTTTCCTGGTTCATGGGAGGTTAAGTTGCAGCTGTGGCCTTACAAGGTCATAAGGAACCTGTAGTTGCTGAGCTAAGGGGAGGAGGGTGGAGAGGCTTGAACAACTACTCCTAAAGCAGAATATCCATCACAATCAGAAAAAAAAATAGCGGCAAAGGAGCCAAGCCCACCCTTCTTGAGGTCTTTATCGTACTGTTTGAGGATCCTTAAGGATGCCAGCAGCTAAACAAACAACAATCTTCTGACGAGTTTCCCCGTGTCCCAGCCTGCGCCCTGGGTTCCTGGCCAGCTCCAAGCTCAAACAGGGAGCAGCTGGAATATTTCCAAGTGCCTGCCTTTGAGCTGGGCTCCCAGTGGTGTTGTCTCAGGGACAGCCACTGCTTGCTGGTGCCTTGTCACAGCTGTGGGCCTTCAGAGTTTCCAGAGGTCCAGACCCCACAACTGGGAGTGATGCCTGATGCTCACACTGGGGATGTGCTGGCTCTAACCTGAAGGAAGGGTGAGGGACAAAGTGTTGCCAGCTCCCTGGAAAATGCCATCCGCGTCAACACTTAGGGCACTCCACCCACATCTGTTTACTATAATTATCAGATTTGTTTGTTTTCACTTGAACACCATCCACCAGTGAGCTCTAGGATTCCTACACATGATCATTCTCAGTGTCATCTGCCGTAGGTTCTCCAGCCAGGGGCTGTGTCTCTAACTTCCTTTGTGCTCACTCAGTAGAAGTCTACCTCTCTCTCATTTACTCATTCACCAGATGCCTGCTGAAACCCTACAGTGTGTAGAATACCACATTGGGAGGGCGGGGAAGGGGAAGGGGCAGCTGCCTTGAGGAGCTCCCTGTCTGGTGTGACAGGCGACTTACTCAGGAAGCTTGCATCAAGCATCTGTCATGCGGCCAGGCACTGCTGGGTATTGAGATACAGTAACAAAATGGGAAAAGGCCCTGCCCTCAGAAGCACAGGGATGAGTTGGATAGAGAAGCAAATGCACAAATATGTAATTACATTCTCTCTATACATGTTGTGAAGGCAAAGGACAGGGTGCCATGCTTGAGAGAACAGCAGTGTGTGGGTGAGGAGGCCAGAAGGGCTGTCTTGGGGCGTGATGCGTAAGCCCAGAGCGGAATGCTGAGAAGGCTGGAAAATGAAACTCTGGCAGCAATGTGAGGACAGGCTAAACCCTTCAGAAAGTACAGGCCCTTCCCCACACCAGCTCCATGTAAGGAATTTATCCTGAGGAAACAGCAGTGAGCACAAAGACGTGTGAATACTGACTGAGTCTCACAGAAGTACTGCTTAAATGTTTTAAAATACTAATTACAGTATATGCATATGGTAGAATGTAGTGCGCCATTAAAATGATTAGACATTTATGCATGGGCATGAAAACTATATATGATACAGTAAATTAAAAGCATGCTCTATGAGCCCATTTTACTTAGAGTACATACACAGGAAAGTTCCTGAAAGGGCGTGTGGTACAACACTTTAATAGTGGCTATGTGATGTCACTTGGCCGGAGAGCTCAGTTGGTTAGAGTGTCATTCTGACACGCCAAAGTTATGGGTTCGATCCCCAGTCAGAGCACATACAAGAATCGACCAATGAGTGCATGAATAAGTGAAACAACACATTCTCGCTCTCTCCCCCAACCCCTTTCCTCTATCTCAAATCAATAAATACATTTAAAAAAAATAGTGGCTATCCCTAGGTAAGGGGGATTTTGTAAGTCTTATATGTTTTTCTTCTGATTTTTTAAATGAATTTTTTGCATTAAGAAAAAATATACAAATGAAGAAAAACAATGTATTGCCAATCTAGAGCAGAGGTGGCCCAAGCCCAGATTACAGTCACAGGATGTTTAGGAAGAGAAGGGGTTACAGAAAGAGGTGGCACCGCCATCCTCGGGTGACCTAAGAACCTGAGGCTTAGGGAGAGGGGCAAGAAGAAGGTGCAACACGATGACTGGTTTCTGACCTGGACCACTGGGTGGCTGGAGGTGACATTCTCCAGGCAGGGAGCAGCAGAGAAGAAAAGGTTTGGATAGAAAGGCAAAGCTTCTGATCTTCACCATATTAAATCTGAGTGCCTATGGGACAGGCAGGGGCAAATGGCTGGCAGACAGGTCTGGCTCTCATGAGAGTGGTGAGCTCTAGAGATATGTGTGGAATCCGTCATTCAATAGTTGGCTAAGGGGGCGTATGCAGTGTGTGTGTGTGGAGGGGATGCCGAGTCCGTTGGCACCCTAGGCCAGTCTGAGAAGGAGGCTCCAGCAAGGGCGAGGAGCACTGTTCAGAGAGGAGGGCATACAGGGTTTTGCCGGGAAGCCAGAGGAGCAGAGGGTCACAGATCCTTTCAGTGGCTTCCAAATCGGGCTGACAAATTTTGGATGTGGATTCTGCTTATTTTCGCAAGATCCTTAGACACATTTCCTGAAGGTGGGAGTCAGGGTTGGGAGAAGACAGGAAATTCAGCTGCCAGTGAGTGTGTCCTCTGAACAACCTGGTGTGATGGGTTAGAAGGAGGGGGGCCCAGCCCCAGAGGAGGGAGCAGAGGCTAGAGGGGGATTCCTAGACTCCAAATGAAAGTAAGGCCTGCCATCGCCATTCTTTCTCATGGAAGAACCGGGGGCAGTTGGGAGGGTGGGACAGCCCTCTGTAGCATGAGATGATGAATTTAATGAAATACGTTCATTGTTCTCATTCCCCGGGTGGATGCCTTCTGCAAGGATGTTATAGGAAATTAATCCATTACTTGCTGCCAGAAACCAAGTAAAAGAAACAAAGAAATAAACAGAGCCCATCAACATGCAGGGACCTGGACGGAATCCCAAAATGAGCTGCACATTATAAGGGTTATAACTCAGACACGCTCAGCGCCAGCAGGCTTGGGGCTGAGATTCCACTGCTGCTGGTGTAAGTGTTGGCCCTGGAGCCTGACTTCCTGGTTTTTATCCAGGCCCCCAAGGGCATGATGCTTAACCCTTTCATTCCTCAGGCACTTTGCCTATAAAATGGGAATATTAATAGTCACTTTATGTTAGGTGGGTTATGAGGATTAAATGGGCCCATCACCTGAACCTATGAAAAGCTTTGGCACTTGGCAAAATATCTGGGGGTATAATTCCACGTCCAGAAAATGTTACCTGCTGATGTCATCATCTTTATGCTTCTAGTGATATTGTTACAATGCACTGCTTTCTCAGCCTGGGAATGAAGAGATGGGGAAATTGAGGCACAACTTCATTCATTCAGTAAAGATCCATAAGGAGAATGTTAAACGAACATCTGTTTACTCAGGCTAGAAATTCTGTAAGTTTACTAAAATAATGCAATATACAGATTTAAAAATAAATACATCCAGGTTAGTATCTAGAGTGGATTTTGAGGTTCCTATGAAATTCAAGGGTTGGACGAAGGGATATGAGAGTGAGCAGTTGGGTACCAGATTGGAGAGTAAGACTAAGGAGAGGAAGAGGGAACATTCAGAAGGGAAAAGTTGTGGTTATTTCACTTAGAGAGGTAGAAGGGGCAGTACTGTCTGAAGCTGGTTATAAAGCAAAAGCTAACAGTCATTGAATCTAGAAAAAGACCTATAAAATATTTTCAGGGTAACCATATAGTTCCTTAGCACACCTCATTCTGCAATCACTGCTTCAGCCTTTACAGTTTCTCTTTGGCTCTGTCACCTCCCACCTGCTGGCAAGTAAGAGCAAACACGGATATAACTTACTGTATGCCTGGCCCTGTTATGAGTACTTTCTATATAGCAACTGGTTCAATCCTCGTGACAACCTGATGAGGTAGCACTATTATTGTCCTACCTTTACAGGTGGGATAACTTAGGCACAGCGAGAAAAGACAGATAGTGATAGAACTTCCTACCAAGGACCACAGGGCCACACAAAGTGACAGATCCAGGGTCAACCCCAGACCGCCTGCTCTGAAGTCTGTGCTCTTAATCACTGTAAGAGATGCCAAATGTCACTGTTAAGGCAATTATGTGATGACTGTTCCTTACTTCATATGATGAATCTCTTTAACTGTCTAATAATATTGCTGTTTAGAGAAGACAGTGCTTTCTTTCAATACATGGTTGGTTATTTTAGAAACTTGTTCACACTCCTAGAATTTTTCTGTGTTCAGTTTCACGTGGTCTTTTTTTTCTTTCCACAAGCTGTGTCTTTTTTCCACACCTCGAATCCACTCACCTCCTGCAGGCTCACCCCTGTCACCTCTTTGCTTTGCTTGAACCATCGCACGTATCTGCTTTGCATCTTTGCAGAATGCCTGCCTTATCTTTCAAGACATCCGGTTCCTTTAAGCCTCGTGCTCAAACTGCTTCGCAGAGAAACTCTTGCTTCTCTGTGAAGTCTCCTAACATCACTCCAGCCCAGTTTTCCTACTTTTAAAAATTCCTGAGGGTATTTATTATTTGTAGTTTTAATCTTCTTATTCATTCTATTCATTCATTCATTCATTCGTTCATTCAATAAACCTCTCTAGAACTTCTTGTGCACTGGCAGTTTACAAAGATGAGTGGAACCTGCCTACAAAGAGCTTACAATATAGTTAAAGGGTCCTGGCTGCTGTGGCTCAGTGGTTTGGGTGAAGTGCCAGCTTGTGAAATGAAAGGACACTGGTTCGATTCCCAGTCAGGTCACATGCCTGGGTTGTGGGCCAGGTCCCCAGTTGGGGGCGTGTGAGAGGCAACCAACCGATGTATCTGTCTCACATTGGTATTTCTTTTCCTCTCTTTCTCCCTTCCTTTCCTCTCTCTAAAGATAAATAAATAAAATCTTTAAAAATATACAGTAAAGGAAAGAGATATAAAAGCAAGTAATCATTACTTGGACATTTATCCGGTACCCTTTACATAGTAGGCACTTAATTTTAACGCTGACATTGTTCCTGGTGTGCAGTTTCTAAGCGAGGGGACATGCGGACTAATGCAATTGACATGACTGGTTTTGGTTTTGTGTTTACCTAGACCAAAGACGCCCTCTTCACAATCCTGCATGACCTCCGACCCCAGGATCACTTCAGTATTATTGGGTTTTCCAACCGGATCAAAGTGTGGAAGGACCATTTGGTATCAGTTACTCCCAACAATATCAGAGATGGCAAAGTCTACATTCACCACATGTCGCCCACCGGAGGTAAATATGAGTCCTTCTTTTCACGTTAGCTTTGACGTGATAATAAGTGAGTAGCTAAATTTTCTGCCAAGAGACAAGGATTTGAATACTGAAACTATCACAGGAAAGGAGATAACAGCTGAGAGCTTTCCCAGAAGCTTATGTTTCTCTGAATACTGATTCTGTAAATTCGTCTCTTCCAGGCCCCAAGCTCAGATGGTCAAACAAGTTATGAGGGGGAATACCTGATAGGGTTTGGAGCCTCTCCTGGTTTATCTCACAGATCCTGAGCAGTGAAGTTGTTTTTCTAAATTGTTTTAGGGTGTGGTGTTAAAGCCAAATAGATGAGTTAGTTTTGTGCGCTCAAATCTTAGCACCTTAGGAAGCAGCAGGGGGAACTGCCCAGCTGCACCCTTAGTCCCTTTGGCAGGGCTGAAACTGTGAGCAGAGCAGGAACCCCAGGGGGCCTGGGAGACACTGTGGTTGGAAAGTGTGATGGGCTCTGAGTGTCTGCACGCCTGGCTTGGGTGTGGTGCTCAGGTCAGTGTGCAGAGGAGGGAAAGGTCATAGAGAAGTCTAAGAAAACTAGCGTATCTAGAGGCAGTCTGCTAATGTTATCCAGTTGGACAGATGTAAGTTCCTTCAACTCAGGGCCTTGGTCTTACTCTTGCTGTCAACTTTGTCACTGGTACAGTGCCCATGCAATAGGTACTCAATATTGGAGTGTTTACGGTCACCGATCCTGACCCCTCCCCACTTTCTTAAAGGCCATTTATGGAGACACCATCTCTTGTTGTTGTCTCGATTATTGTGGTTTGGTGGTCACCTGGAAACAAACAAAACACCCAACAGTCTTCTTCCATTTGGGATTTTTCATCTTTCTTATATTCATCATTTCCTGTCCAAGATAAAGTTTTGATTTCCCACATGAGTTTCATTTGGAACTTCATCTTTCTTGCACCAGACTTGGACTTACAATGGGATTTCCTACCAGTCTCCACAACAGTGAGATTTAGGAACTGTTTTACTAGTTGATGGGAGAAATAATAATTGGATTTACTATATGGTACCATTGATCATTGACCTATGGCAGGAAGTGACAAGGTTGTAAAGTCGTTGAGAGGAGAAACTCTTATTCATCTTTGTATATCCGCCAGCTCCTGGCGTAGCCCCTGGCATATAGTGTACACTCAACAAATATTTGCTAGTTGTATTTATTTTAATGCTCTTGGTTACAATTAGGATGTTATGTGCAAGTGGGCATAAAGCTTTAGCAGAGAGTCGATGTGTATTATGTTCTTTTGGAATCCAAACCTTAGAAACTTTATGGTTTCCTGTATTTTTTCTTGGCACTTCATTGCCCCAGCCTCTGCAGGTGGACAGAAAATTAATCTGTTCCTCTCAAAGACATGTAATATCAGGACTGGAAGCATCAGTTCTTCATTTGTTAAGATTTTACTTATTTATTTTTAGAGAGAGGGGAGGGGAAGGAGAAAGAAAGGGAGAGAAACAACTTGTGTGGTTGCCTCTCAAGTGCCCCCTACTGGGGATCTGGCCTACAACCCAGGCAGGTGCCCTCACTAGGAATTGAACTGGCAGCCCATTGGTTTGCAGGCTGGCCCTCAATCCACTGAGCCACGCCAGCCAGGGTGGGAACATCGACTCTGAAGCCAGATCACCTGGATTTGAATATAGCTCCACCATCCACAAGTCATTTAACCTCTCTAGGCCTCAGTTTCCTCATCTGTAAAATGGGGATAATGATGGAGTTGTTATTAGGATGAAATGAGTTAAAACAGTTAAAGTATTCAGCAAACACTTGCAAGGTCTCTAGTTAGGCCATGTAACTTACAATCACCCCACATGCTTGGGGGGCTTCTTCCCCTCCTCCCCAGTGCCACCCCCGCTAATCCTCAAATGATTGCAGTGAACCACAGCTGTGAGTGGGAAGCCAGGGGAAGGACGTGAGTGAAAGCTTGAGCTGCCCTGTTTTGGTGTCCCACAGGCACGGACATCAACGGGGCCCTGCAGAGGGCCATCAGGCTGCTCAACAACTATGTGGCCCACAACGACATTGGAGATCGCAGTGTATCCCTCATCATCTTCCTGACGGATGGGAAACCCACTGTTGGGGAAACCCACACCCTCAAGATTCTCAACAACACTAAGGAGGCTGCCCGGGGCCAAATCTGCATCTTCACCATCGGCATTGGGAATGATGTGGACTTCAAGCTGCTGGAGAAACTGTCACTGGAGAACTGTGGCCTCTCACGGCGTGTTCACGAGGAGGAGGACGCAGGCTCACAGCTCATTGGGTCCGTTTGTCTCCTCGGCACAATGATGAGAGGTTCTCAGAAGGGGGTGGAGGGTTGCGTTTTATGGGAGACTCAGAAATGAGGATGGTTTGTTGCACCTTAACCTCGAGTCTACTGGAAATGACTGTAACTCATTACACTGGGAGACATCATGTTGGGTTTTGAAATCCATCAGGCAGGTCTGGCTGTAAATTCTGGTCCTGCGTGACTTTAGGCAGCATTTTAAGTCCCCTCGTTATAAAGTGAGATTTATGGTCAATTGACAGAATTTAATGAGAAAACCTGTGTAAAGTATTGGCAGGATTGTTATCATATGTTACATGTTCAATTAGCTTTTCTGTTATAATTGTCTTCTTGACATTTCAAAGCACTTCCTGGTATAGTCACTATAATTCCGTCCTGTGCAGTAGCTACGAGAAGTAACTGTTGAGTAATATTGATTATTAAAATGATCATATTTTTTTGGAAGTGAAATGACCAATTGACACTAGTCACTGATTATATATATATTTGAGGCAGAGAAAGAACTAGAACTTATGTCTTCTAACTCAGTTCAGTGCCTTCCTTTGGTATCAAGATGCCAAAGATGGGATATAACTTTGCTGTTGATTCAATAATGTGCCAACTCCCAGTTCAGTATTACTGCTTTAATCTACTTGGTGGCATATGGTGCAGATACTTAAAAGGACAAGTGAGCTTTAGGTACCTTCATGGGTGTTTAATAGCCATAATTAAAGAACATTCATCAATGATAAATCTAATTGGAGGTCTCAAAGATGGACGGTAGAGATGGGTCCTAGGAATGGAGCTGGCCACCATTATTTCCCTAGCATTTTTATCAAAGATTTAAATAAAAACACAGATCAGCTTCCCACATTTTCAAAATCATTCAAAATGACATTCAATTTAACTAAATGCATTAGTTGAATATGTGCTTCATAAGCAAAAGCAAGTACATTGAAACAAATCGACTGACCTACTAAAAATACTGTCACTATCCAACATTTATTGAGAACTCATGACATGACAGACATTTCTACAAGCCTTACCTCCTGTGAGCCCCACAGCAACCCTAGGAGTGGGTGTGCCAGGGGGAAGGCTAACTGCCATGCGGATGACCATCCTGGAACAGGCTGGCAGGCCCGGTTCTGCTCCAGGAGGTAGGTCATGCAGAGATTTCGGGTTTCTTCCATTGCACTGCTCTGCACCCTTTAGATGTAGTCTTTAACTCCAAGGACGAAATGGGCACAACCCCTTCTGTGTTCCAGCACTAAAAGTGGGGAAGGAAAAGAGAGCCAGAGCAAGCCATTTTATATCAAGCGAGCATTGCAGAGGGCACATATTTCACTTCCACTCATACTCCACTGGGGAGACCATGGCCATATGGGACCACAATAGAGGCTGAGAAATGTAGTTTGTAGCTGGATGGGCATCACCAAATTAAAACTAAGTTACTATGAAAGAAGGGGAGACTGGGTCTGGCGAAACAGCTAATAGTTTTCCAAAGTAATTATTGTTAATGTTCCAATTTTATAGAGGAAGTAACTGAAGTTCAGAGAGATTAAGTTATGTGTCCCAAGATATATAGCAAGGAAGTAGCTGAGATAGAAGTCTAACTCCACAGCTTATGCTCCCTAGATCTTTGGGAAGGGATTTTAGTTGTCCTTTTACTCAGAAACTAGCAGCTGTGACATAACTAGGAGAAACGTTAATGCAAACAAATGCTGCATTACTGAAAAGCATAGTGGCAAAATCAAAGTCAGATTTCTCAAGTGTAATGGGCTAGTTAAAGCACATTGGCAATAGGCATTTGGTTCTAAGAAAAGTGTTTTAAAAGGCCCTTTGAGAAACTCAGGCGTGTACAGAGGAAGGTTACCCAGAGTGGTTAGAGAACCTTGCAGTTGTATTACCTGAAGAATAGTTAATGAAACTGGGGATTGATTAGACTGAATAAAAGATGACCCCTAGGAGCAGTGTGTGTCAAACTCCCAAATGGCTGTCCTGGTGAAGTTAGATTAGCCTAAGTTGTACTGGGCTACTCCAGAAGCAAACGAGAGACCAGTGGGTGGAAACGGCAGGGCGAAGATTGTGTGGTCTACTACATGGAGGTTCCTCCTCCTCAGAGCAGTCGGAAGCGAGGAGGAAGCCTTATGAGACAGTGAGTTCTCTTCACCGGTGATGTTCAAGCTACTGCTATATAACCTCCTATGAACAAAGTTCTCCTGGGCAGAATGTTGGACTCAATTGCTCCTAAGGTCAGGTTCACCCCTCCGACAGCCCACAATTTCCTGTCCTGCCTGCAGTCAGGGCTGGGCCCTGACCCTAACACTCTCTCTCTCTCTCTTCCTCTCTACTCCAGGTTCTACGATGAGATCAGGACCCCTCTGCTCTCTGACATCCGCATCGATTACCCGCCCAGCCTCGTGGAGCAGGCTACCAGAACCCTCTTCCCCAACTATTTCAATGGCTCAGAGATCATCATTGCTGGGAAGCTGGTGGACAGGAAGCAGGATCGGTTGCACGTGGAAGTCACGGCCAGCAACAGTAAGAAATTTGTTGTACTGAAGACAGATGTGCCCGTGGAGCCCCAAAAGGTGGGGAATGATGTCACAGGAAGCACCAGGCCCAAGGGTGATGGTGAGGAGGACCCCAACCATCTCAAGCGTCTCTGGAGCTACCTGACCATGAAGGAGCTGCTGAACTCCTGGTTGCAGAGCAATGACAAACAGGAGAAGGAGCAACTGAGGCAGAAGGCCCAGGCTCTGGCCGTGAACTCTCGCTTCCTCACCCCATTCACCTATATGAAGTTGAAGAAACCTGCACTACAGACACAGAAGCTAGAGGAGAGCTATGGCATGTCTGCTGCAATGGGGCCTGAAACAGTGACTCAGAGCCTGCAAGGCTCCAACCTGCCGCCAGGTAACTCACCTCCAGGGATGGCCACATGCAGGAACCTAACATGTCCTTTCTGCCTCGTTCTCAGGCCAAGGTCACCTTAGTAGTAATCTGTTTTTACTTTGTTGTATTATGATTTTTATAAGTAATCACCCCCACATGCAACTCCCAGTTTGCAGTAAGTGTGTTCAGTCGTTGTGTTTGATTTGTTATAAACTGTGGATCTCTGTGCAGGAATGAGAGAAGGGGACAGTTTGTCTCAGAAATGTTGTCCGGTGAAGTCAGTCGGTCTTTCAGTCATCAATTCCGAGTGCCTAACATTCACCAGGCATTATGGGAGACACCAAGAGGAATAAACAAATATATATATATATGCAAATGTTCATTTTAAACTGCCCTTCTACATTTTTAAGTACTTTGGAGTTGTATCATTTTATGTGTATGCTGGATTTTATTTTCCTGGGAACATAGCTGAGGACTAATTTCTGGATTCTTAAGAGAACGCACCCTTTACATACTTATTACTCAGGATCTGAACAGCAGCTGTCACGAACAGTCTCAGCGCCATTTTTGCGGGGGAATGAGTAGTGATGAGAACAGGAAACGGAAAAGGAAGGTAGTTCAACCAAAGCTGAGGATTATATTCTCAGTAATAGCTGTTTGGGAAAATGGCATTTTTTTAAATGTGTAACATTTTCATTAAATTTCCATCAAGTTCACATTTCCTAAGTAGGGGGAACTGATGTTACCTGAGGACCTACAAATGCTGCCTCACTTATTCCTTGAACTCTAACCTCTGAGAAGCACCTGGGATGGGGAAGAGAGCATACCTTTAGGGTGCAGACAGAGCCGAGGTTCAGCTCACCAACCCTCCTGACCAGCTGTGTGGTGCGGGGCAGGCTTCTGCACCTCTGACCTCCTATTCCCTCACCTATAAAATGTAGGTGATAATAATTTCCCTGAAGGGCCATTGCAAGGATTAAACGTGTAAAGTCTTTGGCACATATGAGTGTTCTACAAATGTTAGATACCCTTTCCCTTGAGGAATATAGAACTAGACATTAATGGAAAGTTCAGACCCTGATGGAGAGGTTAAAACTGACGCATTGCCTTTTTAGATGGAGCGAAGCTTGTCTTG
The DNA here is from genome assembly GCF_022682495.2 of Desmodus rotundus. NCBI lineage: Eukaryota > Metazoa > Chordata > Mammalia > Chiroptera > Phyllostomidae > Desmodus > Desmodus rotundus. Next base: position 112,873,310 of record NC_071390.1, read on the forward strand.
GCACAGCTAGCGCAATCTGAGTTCTGATGAAAAGCAAGCTGTGGGATGCTATGAAATAGCCATATAAAGAAATGACCAACTGACAGCTCAAAACAGTTGTTTGGAATAGAATTTTCCTGAAGCATTAGGTAGTATTCAAGACAATCTTTCTTTGCTTAAAGCTCTGATGATTTTTAAAATTTAAGGTTTACTTTTCCGAGTGTTTGTGGCAGCTGCCACTCACCACAGCTTCTCACATCAGCCGTCTGGACTAAGAAGGTGCTTCCCCTTCATGGGCTGCCTGATTCGGCCTGCGTCCCACTGGCCAGGGACCAGCGTGGAAAAGACATGGGCATGTGGACACATGGAGGCAGTTTGATCTTTAATTTCAGTGAGGGACCAAAAGCAGTAAAGAGGAGCATGATCTTGTTAATACAAACAGTTTGAAATAAGATAATATTTTTATTTATAGAAATTAATTTACTTTTAGGTTATTCGTTAATTAATTATTTATTTTGCCTGCTGCTTTATGAATTGTATTTACACGCATAGCGATAGACCCTGGATTCTAATTTATTTTTACATTTTTGCATCTTTCTGGGTTTTTTAAAATTATGGTACGAAAACATGTAACATAAATTTACCATCTTACCATTTTTAAGTGTACAGTTCAGTAGTGTTAAGTATATTGACGTTGTGAAACATCTTCAGAACTCACTCGTCTTGCAAATCTGAAACTCTGGACCCATTAAACAAGTGTGCCTTCCCCCCTCCTCCCATAACTAGACCTTAACTATGACGGGATATTTTCCTCTATTACATGCACAGAAATCACAGGTGAGAAGAATACTATCTAATTTATAAAAGAATAAAATAATTAAGCCTCCACATGTTATCCCTTCACTTGTATGTTGTGAAGCCAAGCTCCCTCTTTAAAACAAATGATGTTTTTAAGTTGCCAAAAATGTATCTGAAAGCTATATTTTACTCATCCCAACCCTCTCCTCTCTGTGCCCCTCACTTCATCCTCTTTCATGGGTAACAGTGAGTGTTCTTTTCCTTCTCCTTTATAGGACCTGCTCTCGAGAAGCCATACAACCCAAGAATTAAAGTCTCCAAAACATCAGGTAAAGAGAACAAAGAAAATGTGTGATTTGGGAGTCGATATGTTTAGAAAGTGGACAATCAGGAATTCCCTGAAACCAGCTAAAATACCAGCTCACATTAGAAACGGGACACCAGGACCCATAGTGTGTCAGCCCGCGCCAGCAGTGCGGCGGTTCTGAGCAGCAGGATCGTCACTAAACCATTGCATCAACACCGTGGGTAACAGTCCTGGGGAGCCTGGCAACAGCCCTGATGGAAGCAAGGGTAACACCCACATTCTCCTCACTACGGAGTTTAAAAGGCATTTGTTTTAGAGATCTAAAGTATGCGTGCTTCCTGTTTCTGGTGTTACAAATATCTGTGACATCCAGATTTTTTAAAAATTATTGTGTTATTTCTTTAATCCTTGGTTTAGAGGGAAGGACGGATAAAAACACCATGAAATTTCCTTTGGCCAATTTTCTGGGATTATAATAAAAATCCAGATGGAATAACAACACAAGGGCTGAGTTGGCTTCTTAAAATGCACACATCTCTTTATAAGTCTTGCAGTCCATGTGCCGGACACGCAAGTTCTTAAAATCAGGGACATCCTCGAGGTTAGCTGTGCAGGCAGGAAACGCAGTCTCCAACAGAGGGAATGTGATTCCTTTGAACTCACACATGCTTTAATGCAAGAATGCTTTCCTCTGGGACGCTGCGGGGAGTGTGACTTTCAGGCCACTGCTCTATTTTTTGGAACAAGCAACATCTTCCCTTGTAAAGGGACTTGGGTGATTTGAGGAGAAATGATATGGTGTGAGCCCAAGAAACTCTCAGGGAACTGTCACATAACTCTATTCCTGTTGACTCTGTGTCCTTCACTTGCTGCCAGCCCTCCGCTGGGTTTGGTCGTTACTCCTGTTAGACAAGAGTTGTGTATGCTGGACGCTATGAATGTCCCTAGTGCCATGGCACTGTGGTCATAGGAGACGAAGAGTTCTCATCCACATCTCTTCACTTGGTAGTCAAAGGAGAAAGGAAATGATTGGCGTCATGCGGGAAGTTGAAGCAAGTGGGTCAGTCGCAGTGGGGGTATCTGGCAATAACTCTCCTTTCTGTTTCCCTCTTACCTCTCAAGGCTTAGTTGTCTGTGTTTGGCTGAGGTGTGATGAAAGGGAGCATTATGTTTGAATTTAGGGGACCCGAGTTCAAACTTCACCATCTACTAATTGGGTAACTGTGGTGAGTCATCCACTACCCAGTCATCTTCCTCATTTAGAGATTCAGGACCATTGACAAGATCAAATAAGTAATACATGAGAGAAAACAAAAGAGTACTTACACATGGAAGGCACTCAATAATGTCTTTTCTTTCTGTTTCTCTTCTGTTTCTTCCTGCTCTGGCAGCGGATGGAGACCCCCATTTCGTTGTGGATTTCCCCTTGAACAAGCTCACTGTCTGCTTCAACATTGATGGGCAGCCTGGGGACATCCTAAGGCTGGTCTCTGATCACACAGACTCTGGTAAGGTTTGACCTCCGTGGTGGCCTTGGGCAAGAGCAAGGTAGACCCCATATCTCCTCTGTTCCTAAGAAGGGTGTCCAGGTATATGAGGGGCACATCACAGATGCTCAGTGAGGATCGTTGGTGAATAACTAAAGCAAATAGACTGTGCGCTGACCTGAGAGGCAGGAAGACGTGCATTGGAAACCCTGCCCTCTGACTGCACTCATGCTGTGGCCCTGGGTACTGAGCTAGGGTAGGGAGCTCCTGCTGTCTCCCTTGTAAAACAGAGATAGTGATACTCGCTGTGCTGGCCTCACAGTGCTATATGAATTCATGACACATTATCGTTGTTATTATGTCTTTCCAATCGAAAACTGTGATGGTGGCATGTGCTAAACTCATTTATCTCAGATCCTCGATGATTGAGGTGGTAAGCCCGATGTTAATTACTCAGCTCTGTGCAGAGGACACAGATGTAAGAAGGGTTCTGATCCCCTTTGGTCTGTAGAGGGACTGCATGAAAGAGATTGGAATATAAAAAACTCCTCCCGTTACATATGGGTCCCAGTGCTTGAGGGATGGCCATGTGGACAGTCACACGGCCTGACTTTGTGAGGACAAGCTTTGCAGTGGACGTTCTGGCACTTCTCAGTTCTGAGAAAATGAGTTTCTTAGAAGGCTGGGTGACAGAGGGCCCCACAGCAAGGTCACACAGATGATGTTGTTATGCAATGTTTGATCGTGGGCTCCTTACCTGCCTCGCTCTCTTGCAGGGCTGCTTAGCCATAGTGCAAAATCTTGGCTTGTTTGTAGCTCAGAGGGCTCCAGAGTGAGATAGGGGCCTAACTGTATCCTTCCCTGGAGGGGCCCACCCCCGTCAGAGTTGTTCTGTTGTTTCCATGTTTAGTGTGGTGTCTGTGATGGGAGGCTCAGTGGAAGATGCTTGGAGCCTTGAGGCGGAACTAGCTGACCTCCGCTCATGCTGGGGTTTTTCCTTTCCCCAACGCTTTGTCCCAGGGAAAGGAGTTTTCCCCTGGAATGTCCAAGGAGTTTCTAGTCAAGATGTATGGAAAGATTATCCCCCAAAGCAGAGAAAACAAGGGTTGATTACATAGCAATCTTTTATTAATGCAAATTGCCTCTTTGGCTGAGAGCAAATATACTTAATGAGCGTAAACTAATTCAGTCCCAAACATCTGGTGCAGAATCGCCATCTGCTCAGACAGCACGGATTGCCAGGAGTCTGGCTCACAGGCCTCGCTCAGGTCTGCAAGAGTTGCAGTTGTGTTCATGGCAGTGAAGGAGAAAAGGGAAGACTTGTGTTTGCTGGCTGCTGGCAGCTTGCCCGTATGCCAGCTCCTGAATCCTCACCACCATCTTGTTAGGTTTCCTGCCCCTTTTTACAAATGAAGACATCGAGGCTCAGAGTTTTAAAGTGACTTGTCCAGAGATGCGCACCTGGAAAGTGAAAGAACTTGAGCTTTGGGATTCTAACCTTTGCATTATGCCACACTGCTGAGTGGCATCATGGGGTCTCCAAATCAGCAGCAGTGGCAACTGGTAGATGAGAAATATGTCTGTTTGTCCCTACAAGCAGAATGATAGGAAATACTAGAGGGAACATAAACACATAAACCCTTTCTGTGATATCTTGACTCAAATCTACATCATCCTTCCCCTCCCTCTAAATATTGGTTGAACACGGGGAAGAAATTTCCTCATAACTTCATGCATTTACTCATTTCTTCACTCATTTGATAGGCACTAAGTGGCCTCTATTCCCAAGTCAAAGTTCACGGTGCGAGAGATACAAAGATAAGGCCAGGAGAGGAAGGAAATTCTGATCAGACGCCTTTAGCGTGAAGGTGGGGATAGTTTTTCTAACCACTGTTCTCTTCCCCTCTGTCTTGGAGGTGTGACAGTGAATGGAGCATTAATTGGGGCCCCCGCTCCTCCCAACGGCCACAAGAAACGACGCACTTACTTCCGCACCATCACCATCCTCGTCAATAAGCCGGAGAGGTCATACCTTGAGATCACACCGCACAGAGTCATCTTGGATGGTGAAGACAGGCTGGTCCTCCCCTGCAACCAGAGTGTAGTAGTGGGAAGTCGGGGGCTGGAGGTGTCAGTGTCTGCCAATGCCAGTGTCACTGTCACCATCCAGGGCACCATTGCCTTCGTCGTCCTCATTCACCTCTACAAAAAACCAGCCCCCTACCAGCGAGACCACCTAGGTTTCTACATCTCCAGTAGCAAAGGCCTTTCCAGCAACTGCCATGGGCTGTTAGGTAAGCAGCTGCTCCTCCCGGGGTGAGAGGAGAGTGTTCAGCTCCTGGAGTCCTGGAGTGAAGCTGGTGTTGCCAGTCACTTTAGCTTGATTGAGAAATTCAGTAGGAGGGTGGTCTTTATACAATACCACAAAAATTGTATGTCTTGCCTCTTCGTGACTTTCTGGAATAGGATTGTGTTTTATAAACTAATTCTCACTGGCTTTCTGGGAAAGCAAGCAAAGAAGTTGGGACTCGTCCTCTGGCTCCTTACTGTCAGCAAGAAAATACAAAGAAAGGGCAGCCCACAGCCCAGCACCTGGTGTGACATGGGTGTCTCTTCCGTCGGAGTCACACACTGCATGAGCAGCAGGCAGTCCTCTCGGGATGGCTTTCTTTGACATGCAGTTTCACATGGGCGTCTTGCCCGCAAGTAAAGAGCCAGAGCCGCCAGGGCTCAATTTAGAAAGCAGGGTTTCCTGGCACTTGAGCTGGACGCATTTCTGTAGTGCCTGATGGCCAAGCACGCACTCCTTCTGACAGAGGCGCACCAGTGTCCTTGGCCTCAGTGATGCCCTCACTTGACCTGGAGAATTCTGATGGTGTGTCTCAGGGACAAACTGAACTGACTGCTTCCACACCCTCAGCCCAATACAGTCCACAGACTTTGTAGCGTGGAGAGTGCTATGACCAGGGAGGACAGAGGGGAAGGCCTGACTCTTCCCTGTTGATCTGCCCCCTTTCTTGTCCTCCCAGCTCAGTAAGAGACTATGGTTATCTCTGTTTGCCTAACCAGGCAGCTTTCCAGTGTTAGCAAGTGGACAGCTTCCAGATGTGGAGGCCGCTACTTGTAAAACCTCAGGTAGGAGAGGTCTCTCCTCTCCATATGCTCCAAACATGTGTTCCATCACTTACGCTGGAGAAGGTGTGAGTGCCTTCTGACAGAGTGCAACTAGGAGTGTGGTCACTGACATCATGAATTCCCCCTTCCTCTGGGTGCCACGTGTGCATTTGCTGGTTACCAGTGGCCTAAACTGAAATTTGATTTTTTTTCTGCACAGTGTGGCCTGTACTTGACTTAGACCTGATGCTTTTCTTGTCCATTCAGGTCAGTTCCTGAACCAGGATGCCAGACTCACAGGGGAGCCTGAGGGGCCCAGCAAGAACACTACTGGTCCTCCACCCCCAAAGGCAGGCGAGGTGCCTGGGACTGTTTTGAAGGTGAAAGGACACCAGGTCCCAGTGGTGTGGAAACAGAGGAAAATCTACAATGGGGAGGAGCAGGTAGACTGCTGGTTTGCCAGGAATGCTGCCCAGCTGCTTGATGGAGAGTACAAAGATTACCTGGCGGCCCATCCTTTTGACTCAGAGACTTCATTTGGCCTGGGAACATCCAGGGGACTCTGACACCCGCACCCTTAATGTCAGAGTGCCTGACAGGGAAATGGCCTTCGGGGACACTGCGGTGTGGTCCTTGTTGCTGGTCTGTGCCTGGTCTCTTGGCAGTGAGCTGCGACCTTTGGTCCGCTCCTGGTCACCTGTAGGTTGGACATTGTCTTGAGCAAAGGGTAGGATCAGGAAGCGGAAGTGAAATGTTACCCCTGGTTCCTCTTCCTGCCAAGGTCTCCTTATGTACTATAGAGAAAGATGGTAGCACCAAGGGGGGAAGGGCCATGATTAAAAGCAAGAAGTCTATGTCTTGTACCAGCTGACTTGTCCATCTCACAGCCCATCATAAAGGAACTCTGATGAAGGAAGGTTGCTGCAAAGTTTGTTTTCTCTGTGGAAAAAGCCAAGTTTGGGCACATTGCTTTTCACCTTGTAAATGCTTAGGAATCTTTTCTCTTCATACTGCTGCACTCTCCAGATGAGTGGCCCGCCTCTGCTTCAGGGGATCCTTTGGTGGAGCCCAGACCGTGGGTCATGCAATAGCCTGTAGATTTGATTATTATAAACAATTAAGTCTTTTCTTAGGAGAAGATTTTCTTCTGCTGTGATACCTTGCCCTTGAAATTTAGTTTTCATTTTTATAAAAAAAACTAATTAAAAATTAGAAAATCTACATCCCAGCTACTCACGTCTTTCTAATGGGTTTTGTAAAACACTTTACTTTGCCAATGAATATTCTCCTATTTGTTCCAGTAAGCTATGTGCTTATAATAAAGAGGACAACTCCATATGGATGTTTTTACTGGCCTGTCTTGGTGCTGGATGAATGGTCAAGCTTTCCCTAGGCACTCTTCAGTCTTCATCATCATCACAGCCTTCTTTGTGCAGGAGGAGATAAATTAGGCTTTCCCAGTGCTGGACTGGGAGGTAGACACAGCACAGGGGAGTCTGACAGCTGACACACCTGAGGAATCAACCTCATGTTCTCAGCAGGAAGTACACCTGCTTACAGAGTCTAAACAGCTCTCCCACACCTCGTATAGGCAAAGCAGAGGATCAGCATGAGTAAAGGACTCTGATTCCAGAATGTGGACATAGCTAATCCCATAAAGAAAAGGTTAATACTGGGGAGGGGAGCTTCATGAGTCATCGACTGTCAGCTTTCTCATTGTGGGCACCCTCTTTGCAACGGGCTCATATAATCATGGGATGTGAGGCTGCTGGTGGCATCAGAGGCTCACTTCATGCAGGATGCAGGACGCAGTCAGGAGGACACGGGGCACTTGTGTCAACCAGCACAGAAAGATTGGGTCAGAGGCATAGAATATTTTGATGTGAGACTGAATGAAAAAAGGCCTTTGTGCTGGCTTCACAGGAGGTTTTCCCCAGTCAGGACTGACTCCAGAGCAGGCTTTCATGAAAAATGAAAGTATACTTAGCACTTGGAGGGAAATCAGAGCTACAAAAATTGTTTGTCATACTTGCCTTCCCATGGGAACCATTTGAGCAGCAAAACGACCTCCACATGTTCCTGTTGGACCTGGAGATTAAGTTAGTGGCTGGGGACTTTTCAGTCCTCTCTGTCTCTCTCTTCTTTGTGACCCACTAGACCATGGCCTGCCAGCTGTGTTATTTTTGACTGCCACCATCTCAAACTAGCTGCCTGTTTTCATGCTAGCATGTGAAGATACCTGCCCAGACTGACAGATGCTTCCATATTTCAGAGCTCAGGAAGAGGAGGAGCATGAGCCAGGGCCAGCCAGTGAGTGGCCAGGCCCATCATACAGTTGAAGCCCTGGCTGCATAGATGTTCCCTGAGCCAGAGGTCAGCCCGCTGTGTTAACAGTGGGAGCAGTGACCTGTGTTCCAGGTGTAAGCCTCAGAGATACAGAGAGGAGGCTACTGAGAGACATTCCCACTTCCTCCTGCTTTTCTAAGAGAGTGAAGAATATTCCTGTGGGTTACTCATTGCTTACTCTCCTACTTAGAAAAAAACCAATGTTTTTTAAGTATCAAGGTTGAGCTCTTTTTTAAAAAAGTTTTTACTTGAGACAAATCCACTTTTCTTTCTCCTCCTCTTCAGTTGTACATCTGTTTTTATTGCTAAAGGTACTTACCATTAAATTTTCTTTTTTCAGCCAGAGACTGTGATACATGTGAGCTCAAAACTCCAGCCATGTTATAGTAAGGGACTTTTAATTTGACTGAAAAATGTAGTATATTCTGTTGGCCATGTGTTGTGAAGAGCAAGCTATTTTGAAGTCAATGCAGGACAAAGGAGAAACTCTCTTCTCCTCTGGTAGGGAAACTGAGGCAGGGTACCATTGGCTGATTTTTCCCATGTTAGGTAAAAGACTCACAAGGGGACCAGGCTGACTTTCCAGAACTTCTTTTGTTTGCTTCAACACATTTTCACCATCTGGGCAATCATTTATTTTCCTTGAGCATTTATAAATTGATGGAGGGTGACTAAATGAGAAGTTGAATGAGACTGAGGAATATTTTGCAATTAGAGGAGATAAATCACATGTTGTCAACACAGCTAATATGAATGAGTCATAACAATTGATTAAGATCTTAAAAGTTGATGAATCTCTGGGTTCCCACCCCCTCCCACATCAAAAAAGAAAGGCTTCTAATTGGTCATCTTGATTTAAAGTTTTACATTCTCTAAATAAATTGTCTGAATGTTCTCTACCCAGCCATCCTGGGTGGTTTATCGTCTTCCATTTGTCTTTTCCATGATTTACTACTTCAGGCTCAAGGGAGTAGGTATTTGGGAGGGTCAGCCATCTTGGCACAGTGTCACAGCTGGGCAGTTGTGAAGCAGGCGCTGGGAATTAGGAAGAGCACCTCTTTGTTTCTATCAGGAATAACACAAAGTCTTTAACTGAATCATGGACTCTCATAAGTGGATTAGGAACATGATGTGTTCCTTTAAATTTATCTCTTCTCTAAACTGAATGCTGTGGACTGAATGTTTTGTCTCCCGAAATTCATATGCTGAAGCCTAACTCCTCAGTGTGATGACATTGGGAGGTGATGAGGTCATGAGGGTGGAGCCCCATGAATGGGGTTAGTGTCCTTATGAAAGAGACCCCAAGAGCTTCCTCGCCCCTCCCATCAGTAATAATACAGGTAAAAGGTGCCATCTATGAACCAGGGGGTGGAATCTCAGCAGACACCAAATCTGCCAGTGTCTTGATCTTGAACTTTCAGCCTCCAGAACTGCGAGAAATGAATGTTCATTACTTAAGCCCCCCAGTCTCTGGCATTCTTGATGTAGCAGCCTGAGCTGAATAAGACACCGAATCAAAGCGTGAATTCTTTTCGTGTCTTCAAGCCACACAGAACATACACAGATAATGCTGTCATTAAATCGGAGAGCTCTTGGAACCAGAAGAACTTGATCCGCCTAAAACAAACAGCAACTAGGGTAACACAGCTAAACAAACACTTAGAAATGTAACTTCAAATATTTATTTTATTCCGTTTAACATAATAAGTAGGGTACAAGATAGTTCACATTCAAGAGACATTTTTCTTAAACAAAAATTTATATGAGAATGACATCTAAAAATAAACAACATATTGGCATGTTCATGTTTTGAAGGAAAACAGAAGTAAGACTCTGGAGAATAAAACTTGATGACTCTAACTGTGCTGCTTGTTTGTAATAATTTATGAATTACATAAAAATATATGTAAATGGAGTAGTAACACTGGAAGAATAATATTAAAACACATAAATTACCATGTAGAACAGCAAATGTACAGCGGCCATTCCTGACCTTTATATAAAACTTTCAAATAAGTAGAGAAGTGTCTTAAACCTCTCAGTACCATATTTTCTGGGACTCCGGTATCTCAAAGCTTTGATCACCTTCTTATTGGGTCACTCTTTCATACACACTGGCCACCATCTTGCTTGGAAATTTTTCCATTTGGTTCTGGGTCATTTTCCTCTTCAAGTGGCGTCTCCAGTTTATGGTTCTGGCACCCCACCTCCAGTTCTGAGTGGCCCTCAGGTCTTGCTCAGATTCTGACTGAGCTATGTTAAGTTCTGAATGGAGCAGCACCTGATTAGAGCCAAACTAGATTGAGCATGAGTAAGACGGCATTGGGAGGCTGTGTTAAAAACGAGCCAACGCCTGATCTCAAGAGCGTTAAGTCGAACTCTCTGGGTTTTGGCTTCTTCATCTATACAATGAAGAGACTGGATGAGATAACTTCTCAGGGCTTGTGATTTTTACCTTCTGTTTGCAGACAAAGGAACTTCCTGAACTTCCAAGTAATAAGTTCAAAATGATTCATTCATTGATTCCAGTGTATTTCAAGACCCAGTGTTCCAAAGCTATGGATTCAGAGGGAAACAATTTGCGCAGTTCATGGTTTCCAGGAGGAGATAGAACGGATACAAAGGCTGACACAGAGTGTGGGAAAATGCTGTGAGAGAACTTGGAAAAGGGTTGTTATCTCAGCACAGACAGGCACAGCTATGAAGGTCGGAAGGAGGTTGGGAACCAACCCCAGGATGCAGAGTGTTAAGCTGCAAGGAAGAAGAGTATGTACAAAGGCAACCGCATGATATATTTTTGCTGTAATGTTAAACAGCTGGGAACATATTCTGAATTGATGCAGTCTTCTTTCTCTGCTCAGTTGCAAACAGTGCACATGGCAGATCAGTAGTTACTGAGAACCCGCAGTGGATAACACTTAGGAGGGTCCCAGGTTCTCCCTCCCTTGACCATGTCCCAGATCTGTCTTCATCACCTGCTTCCTTTACTCCCACCCCCGGGATACGGAAAAAGCTTAGGGAGAGTCACAGAGCCCCCCCAGGGGTCCATTCAGTCAGCAGGGCCCCCATTAGAATTGAACAAACCTAATTTCTATTTTCCCCAAAGTACATTGGCCTCAATGCTTTCTAGATCTCCTCTCCCTTGCACCCCACCCCCTGATTTTCCATAGGAAGTTTTCTCCTATTTTGCTGAGAAAAGGGGAGCTTCCTTTTCACTGTCTGATATCAAGGGGGCTCTATCATCTCATGATCTTGTTATCTTCATGCCCACTTCCTTCCAAGTATAACTGTCTTCCTTTCTCCCAGTACCCCTCCATTCTCACTTCCTCTGGGCAGTTGCCTGAATTATTCCTTTCCATTCTAGAATCTCTAAGCTCATATTCCCCACCAGGTCCTTCCCTCTTGATTTCAAGTATCATTCCAGAAGTCTCCTCTGGTCTGAAACTACTGTCCTTGCCTGGGCTTCTACCTTCCCTCTTTTATATCTATGTCAGGCTTGCTGTAGTGGTTGGTATTTGAACCCTCATTTTTCTTTTCTAACCTCCTACTCAGTTGCTTAACTCATCAGATTCAGCTTCTGTCTTCACCACGCTAATGGAACTGTATGTCAGACGTTACCATTCCTGAGGTCCAGTTCCAGCTGTCAGTGTCTTCCACCTCATTGCATGAGGATACTGGTCTCTTCCTCCTTTAAAGTGATGGATCCCTATGCTTCTTGATTTACAAATTTTGTCTCCAGTCGCCTTTGCTCAATTTCTTTCCTCCTTCCAACCTGTGGACTTACCCTAAGGTTCATCCTTGGTCCTCTACACTTTCCACCACACACTGTCTCCCTTAGAGATCTCACTCACATCAGGGCTCCGTCACCTGGCTCTGTGGAGAAGGCTCCTGCCCATAAATCTGCAGTGTTGACTTCTCATCTTGGGACACTTCCCTTTAGTTATTCCGGCATCCTCTCAAGCTCAGGAACAAAAGCAAACATTACATCTTCAAAGTGTCTATATTTTTAGTATAAGTATTTGGAATTTGTGATCTCAGAAGGTAGAAGATCCAGCACAGTCCTTTTTTAATTTTGACTGTTGCAAATAAAGGTGGAAACGACTGTGTGTGTGCTTGTGTGGGTTGGCACATTTCGTAGGCCAACTCAAAATTAATTTTTATTGACACAGCATTCTTTCTGAAGATTCTCCGTTGATCACATTATTTTCTCAAAACAACAGCTGTGTTTGTGTAAGAAAAGGTCCAGTGTCCTGATTGCTTACTGGGAATTTCTTGTTATATAAGATGAAAATCACATGCATTAAGTTTATTTATATATCGTTAAATCACTTCATTGAACTATTAGTACAACATTCATTAGAAATACACTTTAATATGCTTTTTACAAATATTTTTTTCAAAATGTATAAGGACAACATAGAAAACACAATTCTTGAGATATTTAAGTGTGAATGAATGCATGAGTGATACATCTACTCTCTTTTCTCCTGTTAACTTTCCTACTGGAAAGTCTGCCTCACATTTCCGGGATCTTTCAGCCATGACGGCAACATAAGCTCTACCGATGTTATAGAATGCTGAAACCCAGATTCTATTCTGAAATTTCACATGGAATGTTACAACAGAAACAGCACTTTCTAGGGGAAGGCAGAAACAGTTCAAAGTCTGAAGAGTCATATCAACAGCGAAGTGTATTTGCTTTTGAAGAAGGCTTAGAGCATTTCAGGAATATTCTAGAAACTGAACATTCTCCTGGAATACTCTAGAAACTAAAAGGTCTCTTATACAACTTGGGGACAACTATTTATTTTTTCAATCTCTTCATCTGCCTTCCTGTAGAAAAAAAATGGGACACTTTGAGAACTTGTGATGAAAACATAGTATAAAACTTTGTATATTATTGAGTGACAATAGCATTTTAAATTGTTCACACAATTTTCCCAAATTTTACCCATACTTTAAAACAAATATACCCATACTTTAAAACAAATTTTACCCATACTTTAAAACAAATACATTCACTTATCCATTTAACTACTATTTAGTGTTCACTAACTGTGTGAAGGGCACAGAGTGCCCTCCCTCCTGGCCTGGAGATAATGTTTCATGTAATTAGTTCTCAGAAAAAGAGTCAGCAGTGTGCCCTTACAAAGGCTCAGATAAAATGTGGGGGGGTTTAAAAAGGAAGAGACTTTTCAGCCTGGGGTAGAAGAGGCATTGGCATTGAATCTAGGTTTCACAGAACTGGTAAGGTTGGTGACAATGTGTAGGTGTATTTTATATAAAAACATATTTATTCTTACCAGAGACATGGGAATAAAGAACAAAGTGACAGTGACCAGAGGGGAGGAGGGGGGTATGGGGAGAGAAGGGAAACACATACAAAGGGACAATAGGGTGAGGATTTTCTTTGGGAGCAGGGTTTGGATGGGGCAGGGGAGAGCAATGGGGGGACAATAGGGACAACTGTAACTGAACAACAATAAAATAAATTTAAAAAACCATATTTATTCTTAATAAAAACCCCATAAAGGAAAGGAAAATGAACTGCATAGAAAAACTGAAAGTCAGCAACATGGACACCTGCCCTCAGCACAGAGCTCTGCGAGCTCAGGCCTGGCTCTCCTCACGGCATCGGGTGCTTTGCACAAATCAGGGTGGGGTGCGGTTTCTCCTGTGACTGCCACAGACTGCTGGCCCCTGAACTGAGGACCCCATCTGTGTGTGTCAGCTGACTGTCATGGGACAAAGAAGAAAGGATGCTGACAGGTGTCCCCACAGGCAGCAACTCCAGCGTTGCTTGTTCCCCTCTAAAGGCAGGTGTCCGCTGTATGGAATGTCCGGCTTTCCGCCTCTGGTCTGGGCCCAGAGTGGGCAGGGAATTCTGCCGGGGTGGAGGCCACATCTTTCTCCTGTTCCCTTAGAAACAGCATCCTAGGAAACAGCTCTCAGTTGATAGTTTTCTGTAGCAAATCATTGCTCGAAGGACATGGACATACATCTGGAGAGCTCGGGCGTGGAGAGCTAGCTGGGGAAGAGGGTGCTAACCCCAACCCAGTTACATGCACAGAAATGGAGAGAGACAGAACTCACGTGAACATTCACTGGCTAATGTCACCTGTCTTCCTTGGGAGAGGCCCAGACAATGCAGCTACTGACGTGATTAATGAGCCGTTGGACCGCACCTGGCAGAGAGGTACTGTGGCTGGGGAGGCGGGAGCAAGGGGAACTTCCCTTTTTCTCTGTCAGACACCCAGGGCTGTGCTGGGGTGACTGCCCTGGTTTTTGCGGAGGAGATAAGCAAGTCCCTAGAACAGCACATGTGTCTGTTAGGGAGTAAGAAAGGAAAGAGGGGAGCACAGACTTAGATCTGGGGCCACAGGCCACAGGAGGATGGGAAGTGCTGCACAGAATCAACTGCCCAAAAGTAAATGCGTCCTGAGTCTCTTGTACATCCTCTATCTCCACAGCTCAGGTGAAGGAAGCAAAACTGAATTACGAACTGCCCACATTTGGAAAAAGGAACTGATTTCTGAGGTTCTGTGAGGTTCTGCTGGCCCCTTGCTTCTGTTACCCAAGCAGGGCAGATGCACTTTCTGTCCCTTGCTCCTCCTTCCTTTCATGCTGTTTGTCTGGGGCACCCTCACCCTGCCGCCTGAGAGCCGCAGGGAGTTCAGGGCCTATCAGCTCTGTTTGCCCTGCAGGTGTGTGTCCACCAGCCCAGCTGTTTCCGTTCCAGGCACCTGGGTCCTAGACCTGGGGGAAGAGTAACTGGAGAAGGAAGGGGGAGAAGTAAGGACGCTCCTTACTCTGCATTAAGGAGTCAAAAGGGATCTGGACAGATCACAGCATCTATTTTTTCTTTTGTTTTCCTTTTATGAATTTGTTTCACTTTTATGAATTTGTTTTATACACTCACATACATTTGCGAGGTTATGTGTACAGGCTGTTCTTTGCCACTTTCTAATAATACTAAAAACAAACACATAGACGCTAAGAAATAGCCTAAATAGCCATCAGAAGGTGGCAGTGTGCATTCACTGTGAGCAGTTTAATACAATGGTTTATGGCTATTAAAACGAAGTGGATCTGTACTTGTTAATACGGAGCTCTAATAAACAGAAAAACAAGTTGCAGAATAGCTTATATAGAATGATCCTACTAGATGACGACACTTTGATGCCTCATATCTCTGGAGTCAGGGACACTTTTGAGCACCTGACAAAATATGAAATCTAAACTACGATCTCTCACTTTCTCTTAAAAAACAAATAACTCGAAGTTAATTTCTTACTAAAGCTTTCCAAACCAGAAGGTATTTTGCTGCCATATTTATGTAGCAGACAGCTAGAGTCAAACCCCAAACCTCTGTGCTGAGATTACTCTTAATTCATCTAGTACGAGTCCTTAAGTGACCCTCACTACCCTGCTTTACTCCCACCTGCCCACCACTTTTAAGGAACAGAGACTAATTCCAGGCATAATAACTAGAAAGGCTTTTTTGTCCTCCCCCCCGCAACCCCCCTCCGACTTCTTCCTTTTCTCCGCAGGACTTTGACGCTAAGACTAAAGCATTTCCCCAGACCTCCCTGCAAGCCTATTCTTTCCTGCTTCTAGGGTCACAGTGGCAGCCAAGACCCAGGGACCCGCTGATGACCACAGTCTGCCCAAGCCCGGCCTGAGTTACAGGTCCCAGCTGGGCTCACTCCCAGTAGCGAAGGCCTTGGCGCCCCTCTGCCCGGGGCCTGCTAGGATTACAGCTGAGTGTCCCCAAAAGAAAGGGGAGAAACGATCCGCAGGTTCAGTAAGGCCAGCGTGTCCCCACGCGGTGGGTCCCGGGTTGCTGTAGCGCCGAGCTTGCTGGAAAGAATGGGGCTTATTATGTGTGGGGCGGAGGGGGAGGGCCAGCGAGGTGTTAGGTAGAGAAAATGGTTGAAATTCAAGTCGCCCCGATGCTGGCAGCCCGGCGCCTGCTGTTAGACAGTCCGATGAACTCTGATAAACCCGAAGGCACTTTCCCCACGCCGGGCTGATCCGCCAGGGGGAAACTCTAGCACCCCGTGGAGAGTGAGGGCGCCGGCAGGGTGCGGGCAGAGGGGCTCACGGCAGCCAGGGAGGGCCTTTCTGCGCTCGCAGAGGGGCAGGCAGAGGCCAGGGGCACGGTGGGGCCCGCAGGAGAAGGCGCACAGCTGGGAGGGGGCCCTGCTGCTGGGACCCGCGCGGGCAGAGGAAGAAGGAGGGATCCAGGCAGCAGGAAGCTCAAGTCCGCCAGGGCAGTGGATCAAAACTGAGGCTGGGAATGGAGGCGCCTCCTGGGAAAGGGGCTTCGCCAAACCCTCCTAGACCAGCCAGTGAGAAGCCCTTCCCTGGAGCAGTGTGCCAGCCAGCCTAGGTCAGCTCATGCCTGGATGGTCTATTTTTTCAGTTGGCTTCTGATGCCATGAGCCTGCCAGGTGCTATGAGACTCTAGGATTTGGGGGAGGTGCCAGTCGTGGGTGTGGAGGAAACCTGATCACGCTTCTATCTTTCTGCTCTGCTGGAAGTGAGGAGTGTGATTCCGTGGCCTGTGTGCCAGAGGGAGAGTTCGGATGGGCCTCTCCTAAGCATGGGGGTGAATGCAGCACTCCTGCACCGAGTGCCCTGTGAGACACTTTACCCTCACACACTGTTCCATGTGCAAGATTCTGTGATGGGGCTGACCTACCTTTTGTCTCCTAATCAGCAAGGAGGAAGCTGAGCCAGCCTGACACTTAAACTGAAATCGAGGAAAGTGGGATGGGGTAGGAACGGCCGGCTGAACCTCTGCCACCTGCGCCTAACTCGGGACCCACCTGGCGCCTCCTTTCTATTGTTTAAATGAAGACACTGAACGTTGTCTCAGTTTTGTTCCGACCGTTGGAGTTTTGAGGCCGCCATGAAACGCCCGCTTGTTTCTCATATGTAGCGCGGAAACTTCCTGATTTCTCTGTAAAGTATCTCTGTCAGCTCTGGCTGCCCTAACAAAATACAGACAGTGTGGCTTACAAAACAGACGTTTATTTCTCACAGTTCTGAGGCTGGAAATCCAAGATCAACGTGCTGGCCAATTCAGTTTCTGGTGAGAACAGCTTCTCACTGTGTCCTCACCCACAGGAGAAAGAGAGAGAGAGCCTTCTAGTGTCTCTTCTTATAAGGACTCCAGTCCCATTAAATTAGGGCTCTACACTTACAACCTCATTTAACTTAATTCTCTCTTACTCCAAATATAATCACAGGGGTCCCAAGTGCAGGTTCTGCTTGGTTTCTCAGTCCAACCAATCGGTTAATACTATTGAGCTCTGACCCCATCAGTGAAGAGGGGAGGGAGGCAGTGCACACACCTTGGGCAAGAAGAGCTGCCTCTGCTTGGACATGAGCATTGTGGTGACCTGGCCTCATGCACACAGCCACGGTGCAGCCTGGCAGTTCCCAGACATGGGGCCCGCTCCAAAGCAGGGAACCTAATTTCAGGGACTTTTATTGTCTCTGAGTGACTGTCTCAATCACCACTTTACATTTTAGGAGTGGAAATTAAGGCCCAGAGAAGTAGAGTAGCACAAGCTTGTCACACAGGGGCAGAATTTGAACTTGGCACTCCCAACTCTAGTCCAGGCTTCATCTAATTTTGGAGAACCCTAGTCTTCTTTGAAGGGCAATCATTCCATCCTCAGCATTATTAAGCCTTCTTCAGCTCACCCTGGAATCCACTTGGAAGCCCTCTAGGATCCATTAGACAGGCTCACACCCAGCAAAAGGGGCAATTTGTTCACTGATGGTAGGAGGGAAAATTGGTGCCCTCTCCCTGAAGGCACCTTGGCAGTAAGTATCGTCTTAAATGCCTGTGTACTGCTTGACTTAGTGTCCTGCCTCAAGGGATGCTGTCTATGGATATCAGGTTATGGACAGGAGATGCACGGACAACAATGTAGCCAAACTAGAAGCCCCTCAGTGTCCTAGTCAGAGGGGGTTGGTGACATTGATCATGATGTATGTATATGGGAGCATCTTATTATGCAAGAATATTTAATGACACAGGAGACTGTTCATGTATATATTTAGGGAAAAAGAAAACCATATAAAATCATAACAAAGAAGAAGGGAAGAAATGTGTCAGAATAATAATAGTGGTTATCTTTGGGTGGTAGGATTTATAATGATAATTATTTCCTTTTTTATACTTAGGCTTATCCAAAGTTTCTACACTGAATATATATGTAAACTTTCTATAATAAATATAGAAGTCACAGATATAATTGCACACTTTCTGTACCCAGATGCCTGACGTAATAGTAACTCAGCTAAAGGATCACATTTAATGCCGCATGCTCATTGGTACTCAATACTCTTCTTGCTTTGTGACCGGTAGACCCGCCTCCCGCCTTCGTTGAAAACTGTCAGTATTGTTTGTCTTTTCTTACATCTGCACGATCAAGTTGTCCGCCGTCCAGAACACAGTGACCTCAAAAAAGGCACGTAAATGATGATGATTATTATTAGAGTTAGAAAACAATTTTGAATGAAACTCTGACGTGAGATTGTGAAAGATGGTGAAGATGTGTCTGTCTAAGTTCTTAGTAAGGAAAGGGGGAAATGATGACCGAGTGGACGTATGTTCTCTTTTCGATGTGTTTCTAGCTCTCTCTCTTATTGCCAACTTCACTCCCATCCCCTAGCCTCTGGTTCTTGAACCTCTGATGATGTGCCCGTGGTGAAAGAAGACGCCAATGGCTAAGGAAAGGTAAGGAAAGAATGTCGGGAAGATGTACGATTAAAGCTACTTGGGGAGAAGGGAAGTGATGATGGGTGTGGTGTGGACCCACGTGTATGTGCATAAACAGAAAATACCTAAATGTTCTAAGTAGCTAAGGGGTAATTCTGTTCCTAACTGATGGATTTGGGGTTGAAATAAATAAAAGGTTATTTTCCGTTTCCTGTTTTATGATTGAACTGAGTCTGTGACAGTCACTAGCCATCTTAGTCTAAACTTCCCATTATAACTCCGTAAATTGGAACGCAATCTGAAGAACGGGAAGCATCAGGACCGAATTCAAGTCACCAGAATTTCCAGGAGGTTTGCGGAAGGCCGGGATAGACTGTGCCCTGAGGAGAATAGTTTGAAAAACAAGCAAAGTGAAACTCCTGTGTGGAACTTCTGAGGTGCAGACCTCATGCAATTGTGCCCTCTGCCCTCTAGACATGGTCAGTGGTTCTCTTATAACTTAAAGGATGTTATTTTGTTGCTTTCTGGTTTCCTTGGAGGAAATCCAAATCCTTGGGATAATTTCCGCTGCCAAGGACGACACACAGTACTGTTGGCTCCACCCCATCCTGAGCTGAGGGGCTCCAAGAGCAGGTTCCTGTGCTGACCTGCACACCTCACTGTGCTGTTCATTTTGTTCTCAGAAACCCTTTGAGGTGCACTCACGTTGACAATGAAAGATACAATAAGCTTCACTAGGACCAGCTCCAGCTGCGGGTGTAGGATGTGGTCCAGCCAAACCTTCTGAGGCTGGCAGGAGAGGAAGATTGCCCCACAACAGTGGAGTCGAATCAATTTAGCATCTTCGTCACAGATGCTGGCAGCCTTCTCACTGGGGAGGTGAAATCCTCTGTGCTCCGACCCCTTATCAGGACGCAGGAAGGAAAATGAGTATTAAGTGTATAGCTCACAGTTATATGTGACAAAGGAAGGAGTGATCCTGGGGGACAGTGAGTTGGAATCGAGTAGAGGCGACTCTCAATTATTTGTGGCAATGAGAGCACATAGATAAGTCTTTTTTAAAAATCTTTTTCTTTTATTTGGTTGCAGTGTTTACATTTCAAAAGGCATTAATAAGCAAAAGCAATTCTAAGCATAACATTAAGATACAAAGTTCAAGTAACACATTATTGGGCACAATTTTTCTGCCACTTTTCCAGTTTAGCTGTAAGTCCATAGAAAGTATAAACACTCAAATAAAGATGGCAAACCAGTTAGGTTTGGGTAAATTACCTTTTATAACAGCTAAAATACTTTCAAACAAGTATTAACTCTAGCACTGATAAACTGCTGAGAATATATGTATTCCAATAAGAAACTAACAGTGAAATTGACAATGACCATTGAAAATGGTCAGTTCTACCAATCTAAATCAATGTTTGAAATTTTTCCTGTACTACACAGAAATAGGTGGAGTTCTTGGTGGATAGGGACAGAAGAGCTGAAATAGCAGCCATGACTATTAAGTGACCATGAAGCCAACATTTAAATAAAATCTTTTTCATTGTTCTTGCAAACATAGAAAATTAAGAGTACATGATTTTTATAATTCCCCATCTAGGACAGCTAGGCATAGCATTTCAGCTCATAAGGCAGTTGGAGGGAAATAAAGTATACAACTATATTTTGCCTTTTGGAGCTGACAGTCCAACAGAGAAGGAACTGCTGGTAGCCATTGTAGTGAGAGGTCATCAGGGAATGTTTTGTGGAAACAGTGAAGATGAAGTTCTAGTAACTAGTGAGTAGATTTTATGACAGAAATGAGGACATTCTAAGAACTGAAAGTACCCAAAATTCTTGAAAGTCATGACATTCTCCCAGCCTCAGGGGACTCTACCAAAGTCTTATTCCTGCCCTAACATGTGTTTTACCAAAACTGCTTCAGGGCGAGTAAAATGGACTGGCTTATGTCCCCCTGGCGGACCAGAGAAATGGCTGTAATGTGAGTGGCAGGTTGAATCTCTATAATTAGTGCTTGAGTAGTTCAGAGTTGGCCAGATCCAATCTTTCTGGTTCCAAACTTCACCCCTCTCTCGAACATCAACTCACAGAACTGCCAGAAGTATCACTCGAATTCTTATCGTGGTCCAGCCAAGGATGAGCAGAACAAGGCTAGTGGCCACCTTCTCCAACACCACGGCCGGCAGGTTCAGGAGGTACTGCCCGGTCCAGGCCTTATTTAGGAAGGCTCACCTGGGAGGACAGAATGAACCCAGTGGGAACCAGGGACTTGGACCCAATGACTAATACCTCCCTGGGGTCGCCATGGGAAATGACGGCAGGCCATTCGGTGAAACTGGCCAAGGAGTTCAAAGCTCATCTTGTAACTGAGACATCACTAGTTCCAGGCTCTAGAACTTTAATGACTGGTGCCACTTGGTGTCCAACACTGACATCCCTCTTTTATAGTCAGCAAAACAGTAGATCAGAGAACAATCCTTGCCCATTTGCCCAGAAAGTCAGTCCCAAGTGTGATGGCTTCCCATTTCCCGCAGTGTTAGAACACTTCATTAGGGTGATATCTCAGCTGCTGCTGCTTATCTCCAGAATCTGATTCAGGTGACTTCCTCGTAGACCCCACAGCTCTCCTTGCACCTCTCTGGTTTTTGTTTTTTAATCAGACTAGACAAGTCCCTGAGGACAGTGATTCTTTGTCTTCATGGCTCCAGTGTGTCGCACGGTGTCTGATACTTGGGAGGCAATGAATACTCACTGAGCGGATGAAAGAGCATAGGGGGAGGGACCGAAAGACTGAGGTGGGGCTAGTTTTAACTCCCATTATTTCTCTTTCCAGAACTACATTTCTTACACCACGGAGAGAAGTGGTGTTTCAATCGAGGGGGCCTGCTTGCTCTTGCTTCCTTGTCTCCTTTTTTCCGCCTTTCTCTGACTTCCTTCCACATAAGGGGCCAACACGGGGCCCACATAATTATGCATGGATAGCATTGCTTCTCAAACAGAAGAATGCACACCACCATTTGTTTAGGTTTTATACAGACATAAAAATCGATAATATGGGATCTCATAGAGAAAAAGTTACTCCTTGTCCAATTCTCTTTCAATCCTCCCAATTCTGACAAAAAAAGAGAGAGAGAAGTTCCCAAATCATGTTACTATGTTTTTAACACCTCTCAAATATCCATTTTAACAAAGAAATCACAGGCAAGACCATCAGCAGGCAAACGATACCCATCTGTAACTGAAAAGTTGAATTATTCCCACCACAAAAAGGAAATGGTCATTATGTGGCGTGACAGAGGTGTCAGCGAAGGCTATAACAGCAATCACACTGAATGGATAAACATATCGCATCAATGTGTTGTGCACCTTAAACTTACAGAATGTCCTATGTCAAGTATATTTCAATAAAAAAAATAAATACAACTGCAGAGGTTTTATTTCCAAACCGGTAATACTAATCGGTTTACAGGGGTGATTTAGGTTTTCTTTGCAAAGTACACATATACAGCGTACCAAGTCGGCTAAAAGGAAAGTATTAAGTAAATCATTATAAAGGCAGCACAGTTATGGCAAGAAAAACAGGAAAGTGGCACATGATATGTGAGTGATGTAAATTTTGGAAACACTTGGATAACCAGGCATCTTTTCCTCCTCTCAGCGCATTTCTGCACATCCCCACCGGGCCTGCCTCTCCAGGCCCTGCTTGCTGTATTCGAGAAGGGTAGGAAACCTGGGGAAGATCTAGCCAGAGGGGGCAGCGCTCAGGTGGATGCTTCTCCCATCAACACCTCATTTCTGCGTGGTATCCTGCGCGGACTGGGTAAGTCTATGCGCCACAGTCAACAGTTCACCCCCTAATTTGTTTTCCCTGGGGCTCCCCCACGCTGCAGTGAAGCCTGTGAGCCAGGCCCAGCTCCATGCAGTCTCATTCATCGGGAATCACTCTAAGGCTAACGAGCAGGCCTCTGCCGGGGTCGCATGTGGCAGATCGGATATCTGGTGGCTGCCAGGCAGGCCAGCACCGACACAGAAACATGTGGTGACTAAAGGTCTCAGGAAAGAACCAGGGTGTCCATTATCCTAGGCTTTCTGGGTAATGCAATCTGAAAATCAATTCTCATTACATACAAGTGAGACGAATACCTCTGACAGGTTACATCTTAAGTGATAATTAAAAGCATATTTCCTGACGCTTAGCTGCTATGAAATGCATCCCTATTTACGCCACAGAGGGGGTCTCAGGCTAAGACCCTACAGACAGTCATTAGCTCCCCCAGGAAACCTCACAGTTCCTGGAGTGTCATTCATTATTCTAATCTGATTTTCTTTACTCCAGTGAAATGGAACCTGGCACTGGCGCTCTCTCCCCAACTGTACCAACAGTCCTTAAACAGCAATTACCATCGCCGCGAACCGGGGAGTGAGGACTGATTGTGCAGGATACCGTCCTCGGCGCGGTGCGCGGATGAAGTCTATTAATCATTAATAGCATCCCACTAAGTGTTATAAACCTCTCTCAATTAATAAGAGGAGACACGGCAGCTGAGGTGCTAAACCCTTTATTTGAGGAGTCACCACGGGGCCCTCACCCTCGAGCGAGAAGGGAAGCTGTCAGGCGCCTCAGACTCTCAGAAAAGTTTGAGAATTTTTACAATGGCTGATACTAGTCACTGATTTGGCCTCTGTCAAATTTTCTCTCAAAAACTACTTACTAGAAAAAATGGGAATGCTTGATATCTCTGAACTGGACTTAAAAATCATTAAAACATATCATTAAGGCATAGGAATAAAAAATCAGATCAAAAGAACAAAAAAAAATGTCCATTATTTTTTGTTTTTATTTCCTGGGGATTCCATAACAAAGCACCTCAAACTGGAGAGCTTAACACAACTGAAACTTGTCTCACATTTCTTGAGGCCAGAAGCCTGGAACTGAGGTGGTGGCAGAGCTACGTCTCCGAGATGCCTCTAGAGCAAGGCCTCTTCCTGGTATCTCCCAGTTTCCGGCAGCCCCAGGTGTTCCTTGGCTTGTGGCAGCATCGCTCCCATCTCCGCTTCTGTCTTCACATGGCTGTCTTCCCCATGTCTCTGTCTGTTCATCTTTTTGTAAGGACGTGAGACATACTGGAGTAAGGGGCCTACCCTGTTCCAGTATGACTTTATCTTAACTAAGCATATCTTCAATGACTCTATTTCCAAATCAGGTCCCATTCTGAAGGACTAGGGGTGAAAACATCAACATATCTTTTTGGGGGGAAGCAATAAACTCTTAAGACACATAAAAAGAGAGATTCGTCAATAAATGGTGTTTGAATAACTGGCCAACCATTATGGAGAAAAATGAATTCCTTAATTCCATACTCCTAATGCTGAAATACCAAATGGATCGAAGTTTTAAATGTGAAGAAAACAAAGTATCGGAATTAGAAGGGCCAGCACATAAAACACACCTTCAAGCCTGGACTGGAAGAGCCATACGCCCATCAAAACTGAATCCTCCCAACAATCCTGCTGTTATTTCCAGTTTTCAGCAGAGGAAACTAGGCACAGAGAAGTTAAATAATTTTCCTAAGATCACACAGCTGGTAAGCAGTAGAGTTGGGATTCAAAGACTGGCAGTTGGTTTCTAGAGTCTGTGTTCTTAAATGCATATGATTAATACCATCTTGGAGCAATGCTAATGTCCACTTTTTACTTTATGCTCTTACATGGTGTTTAAAATTTGTAGAATAGATATGTATTATTTTAAATTAGTAAGAAAATTATTGGATCTCTCTCCTTTGTTCTTTCTCCTCCCCGACCACTGCCTTCCTCCACTTGTCCCTTCCCCTGCCAGGGCCTAATCAGGCTGTTAATGTGCCAGAGCTTTGCCACTCAAAGAATCCAGTAGCTCCTATAATGGAATGCTTGTGTTAGAACTACACCCTTATTTCTATAACCTTTTGGAATCTGTTTTCCTTGACACTGAGACCAAGTAACTGTTTCTGACTTGATCAAGTTCACATTTCCTTTCACGGTTCTGAAGACAGCTGCTTCGGCTTTTCTCCAAACGAGTCTTCTCAAGCATGAAAGTGCTTGTGAATCACCAGGAGAATTTATTGAGCAGTAGATTCTGGCTTTGAGTGGGGAGGAGGAATGAACCTGAGATTCTCCATTCCAAACCAGCTGTCCTGGGCTGGCCCAGAGTGATGACCTTGGACCACATAGTCAGTCCCAGAAGTGTCCATCCTTTTGGCATCTCTAGGCCACACTGGAAGAAGAGTTGTCTTGGGCCATATATTAAATACATTGTGACACGGAATCACAAAAAAATCTTATAATGTTTTAAGTAAATTTACGATTTTGTGTTGGGCCGCATTCACAGCCATCCTGGGCTACATGTGGCCCATGGGTCGCAGGTTGGGCAGTCACCCCTAAGTCTTTTCCTTCTCCATCAGTTTACCTTGTATTTCTGTTTCCCTCTGAAAATCAAGACCATAGAACTTGAACTAGAAAGCCTGAGGCTAAAATCCTTCCTAAGAATCTGTCTTCCCCAAAGGCTCCTCTTGGGAGCATGCCTATGGAAAAGGGAAACGGGTGTGGGAGTACCGAACTTGTGGAAACTTGTGGAAACTTAGCCCTCTGAAGCTCCCATGGGGAGGGCAGGACTCAAAGTGGGGGGTTCCCCCAATGTTGGACACACTCCCACAGAGCCGGACAGCCAAAAAATGACACATCACTGCACTGATAGTTTGGGCGCTTTGCTCCCTCCCTCACTCCAGCATTTTACTGTTTATCTGCTACGTGTAGTCCCTGTGCCGGACACAGGTTAATTTTGTTAATAACTGTGAGAAATGGTGTAGGGTCTTCAGTACTCTCTTCTTCTGGGATCACAAAGTGCTTTAAATATAGTGCCTTATTCCTATTTACACCCACCAAGTTTAAATTAAGTTCCCGACTTCTTTTTTGTTCTTTTGCAGAAAAGTCTAAAATCTTGAAACCACGGAAGGTAGCCTTTGCCTCTGCCCAGGTAGCGCACTCCTCCTCGCCTTCTGCTCATCCTCATTTTCCTCTCGGCAGCTACGTGTATCGCACCGACACGAGGGTGCCTGCAGCTACAGCACTTTGCACACCCTGCAAACTCTCAAAACTAATAGAAAGGAATGTACCCAATGCCTCCTGAGCAACTCCATGTCTCCTTCTAGGTCCATCCCCGTTAGACCTCAACATGGTGCTCATGTAAGTGCCTGGTTCTAGCCAGAGTTAAGCTTTTGCAGGCAAAAATCAGAATACCAATCCCGAAAGGTCCTTGATCATTTTCCAGGCTGAATAGCATCATGCAAGGCAAACCATCCAAGTCGGCTTGCCCAGGACGTGGGAAGGCCGTGTTGTGGAAACACTGCATGGTGCCATGGCAACAGCACGGGAGCGGCCTCCACGCCTTCACGGAGGGACGTGTGTCCCAGACATGACTGCAGAGGACCAGCCACAGTCAGAATCAACCTTATTTTAGGGAGGAATTCTGCTTCCGTGTCCTTTGGACAATGAATGACTGCAGATTCTAAGGACCACACCTGTAGACACGGTCATGGGAGACAAAGAAAAAAGAAACCACCACGGTCGGTTTCAGTTCAGCTTGGACCTGAATATAACATACAGTTTCATTCTTATATAAGGAGGAGAATTTATTTCAAACTTTTATCTGGTTCTATTTTACATGATATTATTCGGGCAATACAGAGAAATTGTAATATTATATAGAGCACATTTTGACATGAAAACAGCACAAATTCTAAAACAGAGAGAACTAAATTTGGGGCTATCATCTCTTGGGTAAGTGGTGCAATCTTTTCATCCCTCTCTAATGCATTCTGGCTAGAATCCATCTCAGGTTTGCAGTCCTGCCCCTTCTTGCCTCCAGGGCCCACTGCTGCTGAGCACATCTCAATGTCTTCTTCTCACTTCTAATCAGGGCACGTTCTTCAAGTCCTTGGGGTTGGAGGGAGAGTCTGTCCGCCCTCTCTGCCAAGGACATTACTGAAGACAGCTGGGATCAGAGTTCTTAAGCAAAGAGATGGGAGAAGAACAAACACAAATTCCTACTGGGCTTTTCAGATTAAGAAAGATACATAGCCTTCAATCAGCAGAGAAAACACAGCCTAGTAAGTCAATGGAAATTGCCTGTGAAAAATCATAAGACTTACATTAGGTAGAGCTGTAGTATTTTGGTGGAAGGACTTTAAAACTCCTTCCTATACAGATTAATGCCAAGACTCACCATCCTTACTTCCCTCACTCTAACCAGTATTAACCTGACCCGATAGTGACTTTATCCTGGCCTACTCTGAGTTTTTGGAACAACCTGGAATAGTCATTTCTTCTGCCCTTTCACCATCTGCTCTTCTCCTACACAAAGGGAGAAAGTGAGGAGGGCCCAACCAAATGCCATTCACTCTGCCCCTTCCCAGCTGCTTTCTCTGTTACCACCCCCAGAGCTGAATGCCTCTGTTCTTTCATGCTGGATTCTCGGCAACCATGAAGTCATTCCTCTCATCCCCAGAGGTACAAAGCCATGGTGGCATGAAGAACCAAAAAATAAGAGGGCAAATGTGACATTTATTTTTTTGTCTTTGAAGGGCAACCCAGCAGTCAAGTGAGATGTCACATTTTTAAATAGGTAATAAGGCTACAATTTTCTTCCATGTTGACACGTTACCCATGGAGATGCACGATGCGGTGACATAATGAATGCAGACTCTAATCAAGAAGTCTTTACTGAATGCTCTCTCTGTATAAGGCAGTGTGAGAGGCACCAAGGGGTTACTGTCTAGGTGAGAGGTAAACACACAAGAAAATAAACCCATCACAGAAGGAGGGATATATATGTAGGGCTCTGTCAGTGACAGACAGAGAGTAAAAGCTCAGAGAAGAGGGTGGATTTTGCGAACTAGAGCAGCCAGGGCAGGTATGGGTCTTGGTCCAGCTGAGCCTTGAAAGGTGGTAGGCCAGCCTGTGTCAAGGCTCTGGGAGATAGCGGTGTCTCCAGGGACTAAGTCATTGAATGAAAATGGTACTAAATGCAGGAGTCCATGATCCTCCTGTTCCTTCTTGCCTGTAGAGCTGTCGTCGATGAATTTATTTCTTCCTCTTCCACTCTTCTGTACATTCAACAAATGCTTGAGTGGATGCTTTGTGCACAGGACAACTACCCCCTCACACAGGCACTAAGGTGGCCCCATTTCATGGTGCTTGTGGGGAGTACAAAGGAGTACATGGCATGGTCTCTTCCTCTGAGGAGCATACAAGGTTAAGTTGACATGATTGTGACTTAGTTCTTAGGGTTGTTCTGCCCAGGGACACCACGAGGCCTGAGGGGGGAGTATGTTAAGAGCTGGGCAGGAGATGGTAAACATCAGAGGGACCTAATTATTAGAAAATACCAGCACAAACTAAAACAGAGTGGAGACAAGGAAAAGGAGGTGAGGGAAATAAATCTTACATTTAGCATGCACTTCTGATAAGAAAACAGTTCAAGCCAGTGGGTTAAAACAGAATTTTTACCAAGTGAGCTCTGGTAAATTTTCTTGAACTTTTGCCACAAAATGCATACATAGTAAGTTTTCTGGTCTGGTGATAAAGAAAGAATGTCTAAAAAGCTCTCATAAGAAAGACTGTGCTAGAAATTTCAGCCATTCTGAGACCTCTTGTTGCCCCCTTGTGGGACTGTTAGAGAAATTAAAACAGGGAGTAGATTGGAGTATAATTCAAATATACACCTCAAAGATATTTCAATGGGAGTGAATTTCAATTAGCGTTTGGCGTGTTTCACAACCCACCTGAGCTAGCTCAAATAGGGCATCATGAACCGAGGCTGAGAATTACTTACAAGCAAGTGTCCAATTGGTGGTGGAGCTGCGGGAGGTAGGCTGCAGCGGAACTTAGGGGACGTGAGCTACGGCAGGAAGGAAGTCAAACCAGAGTTGCGTGAGGAGAGGCAGCCTGCTGCCTCCAGGACTAAAGATCACTGTGCTCCATGGAGCACGTCACTCACGGTGCCTGACCTTCCATTTTCTTCACCTGAAAAAGAAAAAGAATAGCCTCAAGGGTTGTCATGAAGACCAACGATTACAACAGATATGAAAATATTTCAAAATGTAAAACACCATACAAAGTGAACGATTACTAGTTCTGTACTTTAATTAGTGCCTGCCTACCCTACAGCATTGCTCAGTGGCCAAGACAGAAGCTCTGTCAGTTGATCTGGCCAGTTCCAGTGGGAGGACCAGAGGTGGGCTCTCGGAGAGAGAGCATTCGGCTGAAATTTAGAATCTATAAAGTTGGCCACGTTATATTAATTTGGGGAAATGAATATAAATGAAGAGACTTCCACATCATTCACTAGGACAGATAAAAAAACCATTCATTTCAGAAACCCCTGTGAACACCCACAAACTAGGACTAGGAAAATCTTTTCTGTAAGTTTTTCTTGTTAGCATCTGACCTTGTTTTTTTTAGCAGCCTAAACAGTCATGCTCATACTGGAGGTATTTTTCCCCCCACATCTAGGACAGAACTTAAATCAAGTTGTTCACCTTCCACTAAAACCAGTAACAGTAACAGCAATACTTCATCTTTGATCTCCAAGAACATTTGTGCATAAACTTGGAAGAGTTACTCTGATTTCACGGGCATGTCTCTGCAGACACTAGCAGATCCTGCAGCCTGGCTCTCACACACCTATTCCAGCCTCCAGCACGGATGTGTTCAGATGGCTCTCCTGTCTGCATGGAGGAATGGGAACACATTCGTTAGACTCTCTTGCAACTGGGCACAGGATGGTTAATTTTATGTGCCAACTTGGCTGGGACATGTTAGTGCCTGGATATGTGGTCCAAAATCATTCTGGATGTTCCTGTGAGGGCGTTTTTGGACGAAGTTAACATTTAAATTGGTGGACTTTGAGTAAAGCAGATTGCTCTCCATGATGTGAGTGGCCCGCATCCAATCAGTGGAAGGTGAAAATATAACAAAAGACTGACCCTCCTCTTGGCAGAGTAAATTCTGCCAGCAGAAGGCCTTTGGACTTCATCTGCAACATCGGATCTTCCTGGGTGTCCAGCCTGCCAGCCCACCCTGCAGATTTTGGACTGGCCAAGCCTTCCTAATCATGTGAGCCAATTTCTTAATACAAATCTCTTACTCCATGTGTGCACATCCTATTGGCTCTGTTTCTCTGGAGAACCTTGGCAAACACGAGGCACTTCATGAGACTTCGTTCCACCAAAGGGAAGCACTTGCTCAGGACTGGAATGTCGGACTGAGGCAGAGGAGAGGGAGACAGGCACGCATTGTGCTGGTGCGGACACAGCAGAAACCTGGACCCCCAGCCCCGCAGGTGCAACGGCAGGCAGCTTTCTGATGGTGACAGAATCACAGCCCCTTGGCAGCCGATTTCTGCGGTATGACTTTGGGAAACTCGGCCTAGAGTTTCTTCAATGTTTTGGTCTTACCAGTGATTCTGGGAGTCACTTAATGCCCTGTAACAGATTCTTCTCTTCTTAAACTAGCCAGAGCAGACTCTGCTCTCTGCAAGTGAACCTTGACCAGCGTGGCACCTTGGTCATTTTAGTTCCTGAAAGTCCTGTTGTCAGCTGAACCGGGAGAGGCAGTGATCTGACAAAGAATTTCCTATGAAGGCCCACTGTTGAGGAATATTAAGCTGAAAGCTCTGAGTAAACAGAAACCCCTCAGCACTGTCCCTTTCTATTATGCGAAGACTCAATCTGCCCATGCCGGAGTTCACCTTCAAATACCAATGGGAATAATCTCAACAGTCCGCCACCCGGGACACTGATGGCTCTCCAGGCCAGGGGAGTAGCATTCTCATGGTGGCATCCAAGACAAAATCCATCAGGTCATTAAGGAAAGAGGACGGGGAAGAGGAGCTGCTAAACCGACAGGTACAAGCTTTGCCTGTCAAAACAGACCCGTCAGTGAGTCTTCTTCATAGTGGGAGACGTGGCTTCTCTTTAACTGCCTGAAAAACAGCCAAAGCTTTCTCTGGAGGCCGGTTCCATAATGGCAATCCCAACTTATTTAAATGATCTAGCCTTTTCCCACAGTGCATTCTCTGACTAAAGAACATGGGAGTGATCATTCCTACAAAAGGAAGGCGTGGTCTCTGCCCTCTTGGAGAGAATAGTCTGCAAAGTAATAAGGATTTCAGGAGGCCACGATATTATTTCCCTTTACCATTTTATTCACTGTGCCATGTTTTCATAGTTTCTTACAACAGAAAGAAGATGAATAAAACCTCTATTGTTTATTCGTGTTCCACCGGTAGTTACTCCATCCCCAGAGCTATTGGTCTTTTCTAGAAGACGTATCTTAAGGACCAGCCAGCAATGCTCCACCACAGGGTTGGCAAGAAGCACACCCCACCCAGATGGCGTCGAGGCACGCGTGTCCCTCTGCTCCCACCCGTACATCACACAGCCTTGGAGTTATGACCTCCAGCAAGGCATGTTTCCACATGTTAACTGCACTGCAGCCATAGACAGCTTTTCTTTCTTAAGTTTTTTTTATCTTAAATATATTTTATTGATTATGCTATTACAGTTGTCCCATTTTCCTCCCTTTATTCCCCTCCACCCTGCACACCGCCTCCCAACCACATTCCTCCCCTTTAGTTCACGTCCATGGGTCATACATATAAGTTCTTTGGCTTCTACATTTCCTATACTATTCTTACCCTCCCCCTGTCTATTTTCTACCTACCAGTTATGCTACTTATTCTCTGTACGTTTTTCCCCTCTCTCCCCCTCCCCCTCCCCCACTGTTAACCCTCCAAGTGATCTCCATTTCTGTGTTTCTGTTCCTGTTCTAGTTGTTTGCTTAGTCTTTGTTTTTACTTTGGGGGTTTTCTTTTTCTTTTTTTTTTTTTTTTTGGTTCAGTAGTTATTCGCTGTGAGTTTGTTGTCTTTTACTGTTCGTATTTTTTATCTTCTTTCTCTTAGATAAGTCCCTTTAACATTTCATATAATAAGGGCTGGGTGATGATGAACTCCTTTAACTTGACCTTATCTGGGAAACACTTTATCTTCACTCCCATTCTAAATGATAGCTTTGCTGGATAGAGTAATCTTGGGTGCAGGTCCTTGCCTTTCATGACTTGGAATACTTCTTTCCAGCCCTGTCTTGCCTGCAAGGTTTCTTTTGAGAAATCAGCTGATAGTCTTACGGGCACTTCACTGTAGGTAACTGTCTCCTTTTCTCTTGCTGCTTTTAAGATTCTCTCCTTATCTTTCATCTTGGGTAATGCCATTATGATGTGCCTTGGTGTATGCCTCCTTGGGTCCAACTTCTTTGGGACTCTCTGAGCTTCCTGGACTTCCTGAAAGTCTATTTCCTTTGCCAGATTGGGGAAGTTCTCCTTCATTATTTGTTCAAATAAGTTTTCAATCTGTTGCTCTTCCTCTTCTCCTCCTGGCACCCCTATGACTTGGATGTTGGAACATTTAAAGATGTCCCAGAGGTTCCTAAGCCTCTCCTCATTTTTTTGTATTCTTGTTTCTTTGTTCTGTTCTGGTTGAATGTTTCTTTCTTCCTTCTGCTCCAAACTGTTGATTTGAGTCCTGGTTTCCTTCCTGTCACTGTTGGTTCCCTGTAGATTTTTCTTCATTTCACATAATGCGACCTTCGTTGCTGCCTGGGTCTTTTTTATGCTGTTGAAGTACCCAGTGAGTTCCTGGAGCATCCTGATTACCAGCGTTTTGAACTGTGCATCTGATAGGTTGTCTATCTCTTTGTCGCTTAGTTGTATTTTTTCTGGAGCTTTGAATTGTTCTTTCATTTAGGCCATTTTTTTTTCTCGGCATACCTGTAATGTAGTAAGGGGCGGAGCCTTAGGTATTTACCAGGGCTGGGCAATGCTGTGTGGGGGGGAGGGGTCCAAGAGGGAACAATGCTGCTTGCTCTGCTCTCTTCCAGTTTTCAGTCACTCCCTTTGCTACCCACAAGCAAATTGGGCCCTTCTGGTGCTGATTCCCCAGGTGGGTGGATTTGTGTATCTTCTAGGAACCTGTGGGTCTCTCCAACGAATTCTCCTGTGAGGCTGGGAGTTTCTCCCACTGCTGCCTCAACCCCCACAGGTGTTTTCAGTCAGAGGCTTTGAGGATTTATTTCCTGGGGCTGGAACCCTGGGTTATGCAGTCTGTCTCGCTCCCCAATTGTTCCTCCCAGTTTATCTGTATGCGAATGTGGGACCATCCAGTCTGCCAGCCTCCACCTCACCTGGTCCTCCAGCCACTGCCTTGTCACGAGTCCTCTCCATCCATCTGCCCATCTCCACCCCTCTTACAGGTCTGGATGAATGTTTCTTCTTTAACTCCTTGGTTGTCGGACTTCCATACAGTTCTATTTTCTGTCAGTTCTGGTTGTTTTTTGTTTTTAAATTTGTTGTGGTCCTTCTTTTAGTTGTGCAAGGAGGCACAGTATGTCTATGTACGCTTCCATCTTGGCCAGAAGTCTTTTTCTTAAGTTTTGAATAGTTTATTTTCTTTAACCTCAGGTTTCTCAATAGTACCATTTACATTTTGGGCCAGAGATTTCTTTGCCGTGGAGAGAGACCTTTTCTAAATCTGGGCCTGCACCATTCCATCCAGAATAATTCCAATGAGGCCACCAGGGTTCTACTCCTGCCCTCCTTTCGTCTCTACTCTTGCACCAATCGCGCCCTCTGCTCCCGTCACACTGTCTGCTTCTCAGTCCCTCCCCCGCCTTTAGATCCCAGACCCAGTTCTCCTCTCTCGTCACAGGACTCACAGCTCCCACCACCTTTCTCCTTCACGGCACTTGTCGTGAAGAAGTGCCGTGTCATGGCCACAGTTTTCCATTTGCTCACCATGGTTCTTTGATTAACATCCTTGTCCCCCACTGAGATGTGAGCTCCATGAAAACCAGGGCTGGCTTTTCTCCTCTTTCCATCCCTGGTCCCCAGAACAGCACCTGGCTCATAGTAGGTACAAAGTAGAGACTTTCTGAATGAGAAAATGAATGGAAGAATGAATTTAAAAAGGGATGAGTGCTGAACACTGATTATAATTAGGAATAAACAGGAAGGGATGGGCCCGGCATGTGTGTACAGCAGGACAGAAGATCAGATGGCTGTGGTTCTCACAAAGCCGCAAGTGAAGAGCAAAGGCTAATTAATTTCTGTGCATCCCAAACCCAGTGCAGTGTCTGGCATGTAGTTGTCTGCACCAATCGATGTCTGTTGTATCCAATGCTATTGTGCCAGCTGGTCTTATTTCTGACATCCACTGTCTCTTCGCAGCTTTCAGAGAAAGTGACTGATCCATTTTCACTGGTCAAAGGCAAAATGCAATGCAGCATAACCAGTGAAGATGGATTGAGCTGTTTTCCCAAAGATGTGTTCATTTAATGTTAAATGCTATTAGATAAATAAGGTCTGAAAAGAAGGAAAAGCTTATCATTGTGACGTCAGGTTTTCCTGGTCAAAAAGAGCCATGGTGGCAGAGAAAGACTGAAAATCAGGTAGAGAGTCAGTAAGCACTGCTAATTGCTAGCTAGAGCTGTGTGATGATTAGTAATAAGTACATATGTATTTTTTATATACAGAAGTCAATTAATTCTGGTTACAAGGATAATGGCATGATTTAGACACAGAATCTCTATGAGTCTATTCTGTAAGATCTGATAGGAGAACGTAAGCAAAGTGTATAAAAGGGCTCCTATTATATGTTTTCAGGTTTCATAGAACCAAGAAATAGGGTGTTTGAAATTCATTTTCAAAATTTATTTGTTTTTAGAGAGAAGGGGAGGGAGGGAGAAAGGGAGGGAGAAAAACAGTGATGTGAGAGAGAAGCATCAATTGGTTGCCTATCACTCACCCCCAACTGGGGACCTGGGTGGCAACCCAGGCATGTGCCCTGACTGGGAATCGAACTGGTGACCTTTCAGTTTGTGGGAAGATGCCCAACCCACTGAGCCACACCAGTCAGGGTAAGGAACAGGTTTTTTAAAATGCCTTAGTTTCATCAGGCCGTTCTAGGTGACACTGTCCTGTTCCATGTCAGACACTTTCAGCAACATCCAGTTCTATGCCAGTCACGTGGGAAAGCATTTAGAAATGCAGGAGACGGACATCAAATGTATATTAGAGTGTTTTACATATGCATATTGTGATGATTGTCCCAATGGCTTCAAAGGAGGAATTAAATCACAATGTTTATATTTTATTTACTTTTACAATAATTCAAAAGTAATTTTGGCATCTTATTTTTGAAAAATGAGGAAATGATGCAGAATTTAATACATGTCTTCAGACAAACCAGCAGGAGAGTGAATAAATTGTAAATCTGGACATATCCATATACCTGATCAATGGCATTTTAAAAATAAGCTGAAATTAAATAAAGTCAGTATTTCTGAAATAGTTTTGTGCTTTGGGGGGTTTTTTTGTTTGCTTGTTTCTGAAAGTTTATTCTTTTCCATTACCATTTAGTCCCCTTACACCCCCTTCCCCAACATGGATAACAGTCCTGTCCATGTCCATGGGTCCTTTTTCCTTTTTGCTTGGTCCCTCCACCCCCTAACCATCCTGCCCCACCTTAGCTGTCATCCTGCTCTATCCACGAGTCTGTCTCTATTTTGTTTGTTAGTTCAGTTTGTTCATTAGATTCCACATTGGAGTTAAATCTTATGGTATTTGTCTTTCTCTGACTGGCTAATTTCACTTAGCATAATGTTCTCCGGGTCCATCCATACTGTAGCAAAGGGTAAAATTTTTCTTATTTTATAGATGTATCTGTGAATATGCTGTCCTATTCCATGGGTTGTCTTTTTATTTTGTTGATGTTTTCCTTTGCTGTGCAAATGCTTTTTAGTTTGATGTGGCACCATTTGTTTACTTTTCCTTTTGTTTCCCTTGCCTGGGAGATATAGCTGATAAAATACTGCTACGAGCAATGTCCGAGATTTTGCTGCCTATGTGTTCTTCTAGGATTTTTATGGTTTCAGGTCTAACATTTAAGTCTTTGATCCATTTTGAATTTATTCTTGTGTGTGGTGTTATAAGGTGGTCTAGTTTCATTTTTCTGCACATATCTTTCCAATTTTCCCAACACCATATATTGAATAAACTACCTTTTGCCCATTGTATGTACTTGCTTCCTCTGTTGAATATTAATTGGCTATAAAGGTGTAGGTTTATTTCTGGGCTCTCTATTTTGTTCCATTTGATCTATGTGTCTGTTTTCATGCCAGTACCATGCTGTTTTGATTACTGAAATAGTTTTGTGCTTTTTGGATAAATGTTTGGCTTATCTCATTTGACTTTCATGTGTGGTCAGGAATAAGAACAACTTATTTATGTTAGATGTTATTTTATGAACTAAGAAAAAATAGCACCAAATGGGTGACATTTGTAATATTGACAAGCAAAAAGCGATATGATTATAAGTCATCATCGGAGAAAAAACTCTCTGGAAACTGATAAAATCTTATCCTATTCTTTAGTTCCACTTTAACATGGTCGGATCAGACCACATTCCCCATGATGTCTTTCTTCCTTTGGTTCCTTAGCCTGTTCCACTAGAAGAGAAGAAAAGAGAAAAACCAGAATCCCACCACAGTGTTTTCAGATTCGGTGAGGTAGGAAAAGTCACAGACAAGGATGTAAAGAAGAAAGACCCGGACCTGGACCCTATAATCGTGTTCACTTTTTTCATATTGTTATTAATCACAAAACCAAAACCTTTGAAGCAATCTCCATTTCCCCCTGGGGGGCATTTGCATAACCTCCCTGTTACTGACGGTCTCCCTGGGGCCTGATCCGTTTCAGTAAAAATATTTGAAGCATGTGGCATTGTAATTAAGTGAGCCCATTGTATCTAAACCAATCCATAAAACAACAAATCTGTTGTTTGGGGATCCTTTTTACAAAGCAGAAGGGCTAGGGGGACCTGGTCTTAATTAATCACTCTTATTTTTAAAGTGGTTCATTCAGGACAAGTGTGCAGACCTTAGGGATGCATAAATCACTGGATGTGTCTAAGACCGCTAGAGAAATTTGTGAGAGCATTTTCTCGTGTGAGCTAACGGTGAATATTTTAATTTCAGAACAAAAGGGCCCGAACTGTATCAGGTATGGCCTTCCGTCAGAGTAGCCCGTCTTCCTCCAGCAGTGTTCTGTGGAGGTCTCCTAAGACCGCTGTCACTCAAAGACAGACACGTGCAGTGTTTCTTGTTCTGCCTCCTTAGGCAGAGTCTTACTCTGTTGCTACCATTCACAGAGAAAGGCCCTCCTGCTCCACATCGCTGCCCCATCCCTCCGCTGACGCTGACGGAGCTAGCAGCTGCCCCATCACTTCCACGTGCCTGCCACACCTGGCTCAGGTATCTCCAAGTAGAGGAGGAATCTATAACTCATTCTACCAAAAATATGCTAACAGCTCACTTTGTAATACTATAAGATTTCTCTATGAAGTGAGTGAATAAATTGTTTCTGCCTCTTCTTTGGGTTACCTTTATAATTATGAAAAATAAACTGGAGTAAAATTCTATCTAACTGTCTATGTACCTATCTGTCTATCTGTCTGTCTATGTACCTATCCATCCATCTATCTAATCAATCTATCAATCACTTACCTATCTATCCACCTACGTATCTATCTATGTCTCTATCATCTCTTTGGCTAAATAAAGCAAGCGCAGTCAGCTGACTCTTCCATGGACAACTTAGCCTGGAAACCCACCCCCCGTGCTGCACAGGGGTGTACACACTCACCCCTCTTTTCCCCACAGCTTTCCCTCTCCTACAACTTAAAAAATACAACCAGATTTGGAAAGCAACCTAAACGAGTGCTTTTGGAAAGCTTGGGCCAAATTCTGCGAAATGAATGTAACAAATATTGCCAAGCACCTCATTCAAGTAGATGAAAGCAGGGGATGCAGAGGAGAGGGCCTGTGGCAGCGGATGGCCTGAGTGGAAGCCACGCAGGAGTGGAGGGGGTGGCTGTTTGCCTGAATTCCTCTCCTAACTGTGTCAGAGAGGCATCACCATCTTACTGCTGTTGTTAATGCAAGTGGACACGCCACAGGGTGGTCTGGGGAGAGCTCTCAGCCCGCATCTCATCAGCCCGATGGCCTGGCACCAGGGAACACCCCTCCCTCAGCCTCTGTGAACCCCCTGTGCCTCACTTCCAGACTGAGAGGTGGTCATAGGCACGGAAGGGTCTGGTCAATCACAGCCCACCAAGGACAAGTGCACTTCTTTGTGGGTCTGAAATAAATTGTCCCTACACACACACACACACACACACACATATTACACACTATATATATACACACACACAATTTTAGAAGAAATTTTGAAAAGTAAAAGAGGAAAATTATAAAAGAAACAAAGTGGCAGACAGTTCTGGTCCCAGGTCACGAATCGGGTAAAAAAGCAAGAACCTGATGAGTGAGAAAGGGGGCAAAGAAAGGCAGTCGAAGGAGAAAAGGAGAGCTAACGGCTGCCAGGGTCCAGGCCGGGAAAGGACAGGAGGCCGGCTTCCCCACCTGGCAAAAGCCGCGAGGGCACCTCCACCTTGCAACGCCCACTTCACTTCACCCGCCAGGCCTCTCAGAACTCAGACCAAGGAAATGCCTTGATATGTGGGCACTGGCCACAAAAAGTGACATCAAATGTTTCTGAAAGTGGCTTTATGACTTCCAGATGCCAGACTCTCTTCCAGACTCACGGGAGTAGAGCCTGCTCTGCTCTCACTGGGGGAGAAAACACCCAGCCCGGCCATTTCCTGGTGAGCAATTGATGGGAGAGAAAGCACACAGGTCTAAGACACATTTTCTAGGCAATGGAACCTTAACGTTCATTATGTCCACCTCTAGAAAAATCATTGCCCAGGCTTTTTACAAGATTCCCTCACATCTGTCACCTCCTTGCAGCTAGCTGAGCCTTGCAAAGAGAAGACTGGGATCTTTGTAAGCATTTTGTACTCAAATGAACCTTTATTTTACTTCTTTTTTAATCCATTAAGTTATTTCTAAGGAAATCTTGCCCCCTAGCTTTCAAGTCTCAAAATTGGATTCAATCCGGTGGAAGACTTGCACACTGGCAGATAAACAGATGAATAGCACCATCTAGTGGATTATAGGCATACTGCAAACCGAATCAAAATAAAGGGACAAAGCTGACACGCACGGATATATTTTTTCACTATCAATATTTTTCTCATTTTACGTCTCTGAAGTAGAGCTGCTTTCTATTGCATCATCTATGTGTACATCGTCTCTCCATAAAGGAGAAGGAGGACTCAGAGTGCAGTTCCTTGTCATTTATTAAGATTATGACATATCTCTAATAGATCTTTTTTAAATCCTCGCCCAAAGATATGTTTGTTGATTTTAGAGAGGGAGAGGGAGAGAGAGGGAGAGGGAGAGAGAAAGAGATAGAGAAATATTGATGTGGGAGAGAAACATCCATCAGGCTCCCATACACACCCCGACCAGGGATGGAACCTGCAGCACAGGTGTGTGCCCTGACCCGGAAATCGAACCCACAACCTCTCTTAATAGATTTTTAAAATTCACTAATTTGTCATAAAATTATAAAGTAGCCAAGTGTCATCTTCCCAGTAATTGCCATCGGGGATAAGGGCGGTCAGAGAGCACAGAAAGGTCATACATGTCTGACATTGGGCCCAAATTAGTGAATCCATCTAGTAACGCACTGGTTCATCAGGAACCTACCTGTGACCTGGGTTTGCCATGTTGGGTCTGAAGTGGTACAAAGACGGCAGGTAGCTGCGGAGAGACATCTGACCTGCCTGCTGTTTATCTGATTCATTTACTAAACATCTCTATTTTTTTTTTTACTTAATATAAGATGTGATTGATTCTCAAGCATAAAAGTGTACTGTAAGAGTTGAGCAAAATGAAACCACTTTATAACCTAGACAGGAAGGGACAGTGAGAATCAGTCTTTAGGGAAAGGTCACTTCCAGATGCCAAAAACCCTCAATTCCATCCTCATCCATAAGTGACTTGCCCCCCCTTTTTTATTTCCCTTGAACTTTGGAACCAGAGGCACTCAGGTAACTCTGTTGAAGTTTTTATCTCGTTTCCTCTTTTCACAGCCTAGACTCATGTTTGTAGTTAATACATTTAAGACTCTATAATAATGTGAATATACCTAACACTACTGAACTGTACACTTAAAATGGTTAAAATGGCAAATTTTATATTAGGTGGTTTTGAAACACAATGTGTAAAATTACATATCTAATAGATTCTGGAAACTTTAAAAATATTATGAAAAAAATTTTATGTGTGAATAACAGAAAATTCTGAGTCTAAGCAACAAAGTGAACTTGGCCTTTTCCAACTTCCCCTTACTTTGCACGCTCTGCAGGTTGGACAGATGTAGAATAATTAAATCCAGTGCCTTTGATTCGCATGTAGCAGGAATCCCAGAGCAGAGCTACGTGCCTGCGTGATCCACCTGTTCCTGGGGGCTCTCGGGTGAGTTGGGCAGCGCCTGCTTTCCAGGAGGAGAGGAAACACCTTTGCCGTGTTGGCTCCTCAGACATTCTGGACTGTTCTCCTGATCTCTTGGCTGCCTCCTTCTCACCCTTCGTGCCTGGGATCAAATGCCACCTGCTCAGAGAGACTTTCATCGACTCCGCATCTAGTGAGGAGTCCCACCCACCACTCCGCACAACCCTCCACCACAGCGTCGTGTCTCATTGTCTTCGCAGCATTTTATCATAACTCCCAGTTACCTTTGTATTTATTGCCAGGCTGCCTGCACCAGAAAGTACATTCCAGAAGAGCTGCTCCTGCCCACCACGGTCCCCACTGCGTCCTCACTCCTTGGAACCCTGCCTCGGCTTCATGCATTGCTGGTGGGGGAGCAGAACTGGAGGGAAACTGACCTCCCCAAAATGCAAACGCATTGACCCTTTGATCCAGCAATCCCATTTTGGGCATTTATTCTACAAATCCAATTGCGCAAGTACAATAACATCCACATAAAAGTGTTCACAGTGATATCGTACTAGAATAACAAAAGAGTAGAACCAATCCATGCCCAGCAATAGAAAACAACTTGAGGAAAGTCTGGTTCACATGGCAATGGAATGCCGTACAGCTATTAAAATATTGCGGAAGATACCTGTGCAGAGATCCAGGTACAAAACAGTAATATGTAAGGTGCTTTCTCACACATTTGCTTCCAAGTAAAAAACAAAGTAACGATGGATACCAGCAGGGGGCGCCTCCTCAATGTATATATTTTTCATCTAATTTTGAACTTTTAAGTTGTGTAAATGTATTATGCATTAAAAAATGCCCCAGGCACATGGCAGGTACTCGGCTAATTATGTTGAAAAGAGAATGAATTAGTGACTGAACGTATGAATTTCATAAGACAAATGACTGGACAGTTTGAGGCCTCCAGGACCTCCCACTGCTAGAACTGCAACCTCGCTCCGCCTGGGGGAATGAGGGTCACTCATTACTCAATGTCCTGGGGAGTGTCCCTAAGGGAGGACCTTATGGTTGTAGACGTGGGTCCAAGTCCACACTTGGGGGTGAGGATGGTCCTCCGAGTCAAAGAGGGGGACTCCTAGACACGCACCCATTCACCGTTCACTCGCTCACCGGGGCAATACTTGCTGGGCGTTACTCGGTGGAAGGTCCCGCACTGAGTGCTGTGGACCTAAGGAGAATGCGGAGGACGTGGTCTCCGCCTCAGGGAACTGACAGTCTGAGGCAGACGGGGATCTGGGTGGGGGGGGAGGTCCTGAGGCAGCACCCCTCCCTCTGACCTCTAGCCTGCCCAGCTCTCTTTTGGGTGAGTGTCCTGAGGACAAAACTCCGTGTGAAGTTAGTACACAGCAGTGGGACTCTGGCACACTCGCCCAGGGCACACTGACCCCTGGGGGCCAGAGCCTCCCACCTCTCTCTTTCTCTGTGAGAGAAAGAACCGTCCAGGTCGTTGGGGCGGACTGCAAGGAAGCCAGTGACTGGCTGTGTTGGGCACTCGGAGCGGCAGGGAGGAAAACAGAGCTGGGGTTTTCCTGGGGGCTCCCTAGCATCCCGGGAGCTAGCAGGCCCTGCGGTAACAGGAGCACCACCCACTGCTTTGGACATTTACAAAGAGCGCATCTTGAGGCCTGGCTCCCTGCGATCCGCTGCTTTGGCTAAGGAACGGGTTTTTGAGGGTAATAGTCCCCTGTCTTTCTGGACTTGGAAGTATGTTTACTGTAAACTGATTGAGCTCACAAGATGATAACCTGGAAATTATCTGTGACAAATGACTTGACCTTGAATCTTCCAAAAAGAAAAGAAATCTGTCTGCTTAGATGAAAACTGACCTTCTGATAAAGACGTGAGCTTGCGACTCACTTTATCCCAGTAAGATGGGATATACCCTTTCCCGGGAACTCGTTCCTGAAGTTCCTGTATAGAAACAGACTGACAACGAACCTGGAAGTAAAGCAAGGACATGGGTATAAAAAGCGGCACCGGAAGAGATGATTCTTTGCATGGAATTGCTGTTATCCTTAAAATTCAGATATAACAAATTTAATTTTGAAAGCATCCTTTTTATCAAAAGTAACTATTTTGGTGACTCACAACCCAAGGAAATTATCAAAATCAAAAAAAAAAATTTTCAGTAGTAATTTACCACTCTCAATTTTCAGATACTTTAATCCTTTTATGTCTTGACGAAACCCTGGGAGGAGGCATTACCCTCCACATTTTCAGGGCACGGTGGTATTACAAGGAAGAGAGCTAGAACTTGAACTCCATCTTCTGGCACCAAACCTGCACTTCCCACCACACCACACACGTGCCTCGGAATGGTCCCTCTGATCCGGGAATCTCCTCCACCTCTCACTACACGTACTCACGGAAAGGTCAACACACGCAAGTACTTAGAACTTTGAACTTGACCTGCTGTAGATGTGCCAGGCATTACTCCAGGCAATGGGAAGATAGAAGTGGAAAGGAAGCAACCTTCTGCTACGTTTACCTGACT
The DNA here is from genome assembly GCF_022682495.2 of Desmodus rotundus. Taxonomy (NCBI): domain Eukaryota; kingdom Metazoa; phylum Chordata; class Mammalia; order Chiroptera; family Phyllostomidae; genus Desmodus; species Desmodus rotundus. The sequence continues at coordinate 112,916,128 of NC_071390.1, forward strand.
GCTGTAACCCCGCAGTGGGTCCCTCTCACTGCGAAGATGCACGTCCTAAGGGCACAGACTTTCTTTCTCTCATTGGCCACTGAGCCACAGCCTAGAACAACGATACCAAATAAATAATACCCCCCCCCCCCCGGTGCCCCTTGAGTGATTTGGGAATGATATAATAGAAGGTCGGGGGCAGTTATGTAGACTGTGGGAGAAAGGAAAGTGTCTTGACACCATACTGCTTTACACCCTGACTCATTTCAAAAGTAAAGGCCTTGGTAGCCTAGGGCTCACTTGACTTTCAAGACAACTCTCAAAAATATGTTGTTTGGGATAAAAAAAAAAAAAGGCTCCAAAAGGCTAAATGGTTTGGCCAAAGCCACACATGTGATGAGCACTGAGCAAGACTGACCCCCTGCCTTTCGACCCAACCCAGTGTTCGTTGCCCTGCGTCTCGCTGTTTCTCTGTCAGGGCCTCTTGAGATGGAATGTTAGAATTCCTGAGAGCAGGGGAGGAGAAAGCAGAGGACCCTGCCTAATGATCGCATTGTTAGTAAGTGGAAAACTGATTTAGACTGAAGGCCCCCCGAAAGCTGGGTGTTGGGCAGGATAAATGCAGGAGTGTGAGGGGCCTCCCGAAGTTTATTAAGTACCACCACTAATTGACCTGACAGAAGGTCACTTCACACCATTTGCCAATGGCAGGTGACAGGTTAGCGTCTGGCTGGAGATACCGTAATTGAGTGCGATAAGATGGCAAAGAGGCAAGAAGCTAATGGTGTGTCGCCTTGTTAAGCAGAGCTTACCATGCCTCATTAGGTTTAAAAGAGTTATCAAGACAGAGCAATTATCAGAGACAGTCAAACTGTTGTATTAAAAGATAAAAAGGCTGGTATCAAAGAGAAATAATTAACTGCTTAATAGGGCAGCTGCTGAACTGCTGGGTCTAGGAACCACCGGACCACAGGGCTGCAGAGGGCGGTTCTTCAGCTGGGTGGGGCCTCCTGCAAGATGAGTCATTTTGGACCCTATGTTTTTTAGTTTCTGTTTTTATTGTGGTAAAATACACATACCATAGAACTTACCATCGTAATCAAGTGTAAGTGTTCGGTTCGGGGCGTTCAGTACATTCGCCTCGCTGGACCACCCCCAGCACCGCCCATCGCCCGCACGCTTTCATCTCACACAACTGAAGCTGTCTGCCTCGGACAGGGAGCCTCCATCCCCACCCCCAGGAACGGCCATTCTGCGTGCTGTGTTTGCGGACACGAAATGCCTCACATACGTGCCATCGCACAATATTTGCTCTTTTGTGGCTGGTTTATTTCACTTAGGATGATGTCCTCGAGGTTCATGTCATATGTGTCAGAATTTTCTTCCTTTTTAAGTCTCAATAATCTTGCATTGTATGTATCGATCACATTTTGCTTATCTATTGTCTGTTGACGAATGCTCCAGTTGCTTCCACGTTTTCCCAACTGTGAGTGATGCTGCTACAAACACAGGTGCACAGCTCTCTCTGCAAGGCTCTGCCTTCAATTCTTGTGGGCAGGTATTCAGAACGGCAGAATCAACGTTAGCTCTACGTTTAATCTTTTGAGGGACTGCCCACTGTTTTCCACAGCAGCTGCACCATTTTGCATTCCCACCGACAGGGCACAAGGGTTCCAATATCTCCACGTCCTCCCCGACTCCTGTTGTTTTCTGCTTTTTGATAGTAGCCATGCTTAATGGGAATGATGTGGCTGGACGGTACCCTTTTAAACTGACTTCAAGTGTATACAGAAATCAAAGTTAAGGAATCCACTTGGAAAAAAAATCAAGGTCATCTCTCATAAACTATATTGATAGAAATTTCAATTCTGTTTAATTCATTGACCACCTCCTGAATGATTAGGGGTGAGGGAAGATGTTCTTCTACGTCAAGGAGCTCTCAGTCCCGGTGCGGGAAACCTGCTTGGGAAGATCAAAACACCCCTGAGGAGCTGTATTGATTACATGGAAAGCTGCCATAGCCACTGAAGCATTTCGTAAAGCAGCAATGCCACCAAGCAGGGTCGGTTCCAAGAAATCCTGGTCACAAGCACATATATCTAATGAAATAAAGCTATTCTCTTTCTCCTCCCCCTCCTCCACCCTTTTTCAACACTTAACACTCTCCTCTGTTTCACTTCCCTCTACACTGCACCTGTCCAGACCTTCAGTGGTACCTGAAGTTAAGGGGGTCCCCACTCCTTCTGGAGTCCATCCCTTCCCCCACTCTTTCTCTAGCAGCTATAGTACCAGTAAGAATAAGACTCAACCCTTGCCACCATCAGCCCCAGGTCCCTCCCTTCAGCCTATGTTTCCACTCACTTTTCCAGGCCTATTCCGTTCTTTCCTGCCTGTTCCTTCACTGTTCCCAGGAGAGCCTCTGCTGTTGCCCGGTTTCATGTGCTTTCTCCAGCTCCTGGGCCACATGCAAGCACAAATTTAGAAACCTGTCTCCAACTGTTTCAGCGCCTCCAATTCAGTCTTCTTCCAACTTCCTGTTGAACTAAATGAGGGTGTGCCTTACAACTGGACTGCGCACTCCACACTTTGTTCCCGCGCTGCTTCGCATTGCAGATCTTAGCTACCCAGTGCGACCGAACGCTCCGTGGGACCGGCCCTGGAACTCGGGCTTCCTTAGCATTTCCCAGTGTCCCTGAGGAGGGGACCAGTAATACATGAATGAAAGGAAATGGAAGTTTCCACCAGGAAAGGTCATCTACAGGATGACTTTTTTTTCCTGTGGATTCCTTACCTTAGATCCCGGTACGCACTGGAGTCCACTTAAAAGAACACAGTCCAAAATGACTAACGCAGCTATATTAAGGAGATTAATTTTGCGGATTTTGGAAAAAGAAAGAGGAAATGACTTGGTGTCAATTATAAATAGCGTTACTTTATACAGGTCACATTATTTCATTAAATCTCTTTGATTTACTCAGTTTCTGCCAACATTCTCCCAAGGGACATTTTATACACTTAACCTCTGTCAAAATTCAAAACTTAGGGACAGCAAGAGGGAAGGGGAAAGGAAAACAGGGATGTGAAAATGACACTAAAGTTATCTGATTTGGGAGCTCAACTGTAGAGCCAAAAAGAGTGTGTGCAACATTTTTGCTTGCTTGGTAAAGAGAAACAAGAAACGTGTATAACCATCTTTCCAAAGACATGCAATTCTAAAAGGATTGCAGGCCCTAGGATAGTTAGTCTTGCTCATATTCATTTTACAAGGGATTTTCTTAAGATCAATAAATGTAACATGTTAACTTTGCACCAAATTGGTCATAAAGAGATACTTAGTACAGAGTACATGGAATTCCCCATCTCCCTGGACCAGTAGAAGATCTTATCTACAAAGTTGACAGTTTAGAAATGTGGGTAATTTTTAAACCTAAGGCACTTGCTAGTTCAAATGAAGACCTCAGTTCAATTCAGGTCATCTAGCTACCATCTAGCCACTAAGGAAGTGGAAAGAACCAACTCTGATATTGTCAACAAGTCAAGTCCTATAAATTAATACCTAGAGCAACAATTCTTATCCTTTGGAGAGTCATGGTCTCCTTTAAAAATACAGTGGAAACTCTGAAATTTCTTCCCAGGCCAAAAAAAAAAGAAAGAAAGAAAAGAAAAAATACAGGTGTAGACATTGACATGAAACACTTTTGACTCCGGTCAGAGGATTCAAACCATTTTATACCATTAGGAAAGAATGCGTAGTAAACTCCCTGGGAGGGGTCCATGAATCCCAGGTTAAGGAATGCTAATCTAGCCCTGGCTGGTGTGGCTCAGTGGACTGAGCGCTGGCCTCTGAACCAAAGGGTCACCATTCAATTCCTAGGCAAGGCATATGCCTGGGTTGCAGGCCAGGTTCCCAGTAGGGGGTGTGTGAGAGGCAACCACACATCGATGTTTCCTTCTCTTTCTCCTTCCTTTCCCCTCTCTCTAAAAAAAATTAAAATAAATCTTTATTTTTTAAAAAAAGAAATACTAATCTAGAAATATTCAGGAAAGGGGTAGTAAAGGAAGCCATATTTCATTCTCCATATTTCATTCTGTTGTTCAAAATTTACGCAGAGTTGAGCACAAATAAGGAGAGGTCAGATTCTACTTAAAACAAAATGAGTTTAATGAAATGTATTCATTCTAGGACTTGTGTGCTGAATTTTCATCTTTGGCTGGGTTAAGTCATGATTTTTGAAGCAGGGCAAATGAGTAGATTGTCTGTCTCACAAACATTGAGGAGGAAAGAAAGCTGCTCCAAGTTTAACACTTTATGCTTAATGGTTGGGAAGTTGCAGCTTGAAAGACTGGAAGCACCGGTGCTCAAAATGGGACTTCAGAAAATGACCTTCTTTGTCCCTTAGGTGGCTTCCATGAGACAAATAAGGGAGGGTAACATTTCCCAAGTGGAAAAACCATGAAAGACGATCTGGTAGATAAAGCTGTCAAGAGCTGTGTTTTATTGGTGATTCCTACAGAGTTTTCTTTATAAATCCACTCAGCCTACATGTTTCCCCCTGTTGCAAATTATAACATTATGAAAAAAAGGATTTTTCCCATTATACCCATAAGTTGCAAATTGTACATTTAAATCTATGCTCTGTGTCCTACGGCAGATGAAACCAGAAATCAGGAAATGGTAGCACCTCCAAGACCTGTCCATCTAATTCAACCTCTTCCTTCAGAGAGATGAGGAAACAGGTGGAGTGACCTGCTCAAGGTCACATGGCTACTTAATGTCTATACTGTTTTCACAGCCACACTGGACCTAGTCCAGCAGCCAGACCTTCCTGATACTACATTTATGGCTTTGAAAAAGTCTATTTCTTTGTTCCTTAGTCTGCTCATACACAAACTGAGAGCCCAGACTCTGACTGTGGTCACAGCATGAGGTGAATTCATAAAAAAAATGCCCACTGATGCTTCCTGAAAAACACTTGTTTTGTGTGATTGTTGACGAGAAGTCATTTGGCAAGCACTCTCGGGTACCACCGTCATGGTGTCTGCGCAAGTCCCATCTGGAAGAAGAAGTGCTGGCTCTGAAACTAAATTAAGCTCCAAAGCCCGAGGAATGGGCATCTGAGGGTAATTATTCCAGGTGGAATCCCATTTTCTCAGTCAGGCAGGGCAGCTCCCAGATATTTCCTGGGAAGCCTTACTCATCTGAAAAAAGCACTTGAAGAAATCAGGAGGCAGGGAAAACAGGAAGAAGTGATGGTTTAAGAAATGAGGAAGGGCCCTGGCCAGTGTGGCTCAGTTGGCTGGGTGTCATCCCACAAAGCAAAAGGTCGCTGGTTCCATTCAGAGTCTGGGCACATGCCTGGGTTGCGGGTTCAGTCCTCTCTCACATGTTCCCCTCCCTCTTTCTCCCACCATTCCCCTCTCTAGAAATAAATAAGTAAAATCCTTTTTCAAAAATGAGGAAAGGACATGTATGGTGCCCCCACAACATAATAAGCTTACTGCAACCTGAGCAAACCAGGATGTCAGCAGAAAAAGTTCTTTTTTCCCCTCCCATTTAATAACGCAGCAGAATTTCTTGTGCCCAAGCTCTGAAATTTGTCCCTGAGCTGTTAATGAGGGGAGTCAGGGCTTCAGCTGAACAGTGAGGCTGGACACCCTATTACGAAATAGAGGCCCGGTCCTGGTCCTTTTGGCAGCTGGGGGCTCTAGGTGAAAGGTGCAGCCACTGTGTATAGTGATGGCAAAGCAAATGATTATGGTCGAAATTAGGCTGCGCTAGCACTTGTTTGAAATCCACTTAAAAAATGGCCGGAGGGCTCAGAATCCTTTGTCCTGTCTGGCATTTTATGTAGGATTGTGGAGGAATGAGTTTCGTGAAGAGATACCATCTCTGCCTCCCAGGAGACATCAACAGAGACGGAGACTGAAAAAGCAAATAGTATCAGATAACCTACTAAAATAAAGCAGGGAAAGTCATTATGCTTTTACTTTATTGATCCGATTCCTGGCTACATGGAGAAAAAAACAGCTCACATTGTGGAAGCTGGCAATCTCTAAGGCTACAACAACATGTTGTTAAAAAGCGGTGCATTTATCTGCATGTGAGAAACAAGTCGTTGTATCGAGCATCCTGGGGACATGCTGAACACCAGGCAAATAATGCTGGGCTGGGCGAGGCGGGAAAACACCCTCACAAGGATGGTGTCCCTGCGTTGTTTCTGTTTAGTCATGGGGTGTGCTTTCTGAATAAGAATACGTTTAAAACGGCAATCTACCTACTCGGTCCACAGACTCAAATGCTCCTCTCAACTGGAAACGCTCTACAGACATAGCACAAAATACCGTTAAGCCAAATATCTGGGCCCTGCCGTGTGGACACATAAAATTAACTATCGCCATGGTCGTGTGGTTTCCTTGCATAAAACATTTCAGTGGCTTTATGTCATCTTTAGGATATGACCCTACTCCCTCCTGTGGCTGGCAAACGTCTCAGGCTCTCAGGGGGGCTCTGATTTCTGCTTACCTGTGACCTCAGGCCTCAGTACACTCGGTGTCTCCTAAGGCCCTCCATTCATTCTTCATCCAGCCCCTCATCCTTCAGGCACCAGCTTTACATCCCTTCCCCTGAGCACCTTTCCTGGCATGTAGGGTAGGTGCCTCCACTACCTGCATCTTGGCCCCACCTTCTCTACGATGTAATGCGTCACATGTTATTTTATTGCTTCCTTTACCCTCTGTCTTTCCCACTGGACTCCAGGCCCTGCACATACAGGGGCCCTGTGTAGCCCAGCACCTAGAAGATATTCAATAACTATTAATGGAAGGAATAAATGAATTAGGATTATACACAGTACAAAAGTAAGATTTCCTCCTTGTGACTCCACATAATCAAAATGTTTTATCTCATTAGTTCCAGGTATAAAAAGTTGTGCTAATTCTGGTATTCCCCTACTTTTCTTATCATGAAGTCACTTCCCTTCTTAAAACAAGTGCCACCCTCCCCCCGCCCCGAACCCCCATGAACACACAGGTGAGCCTTCTCCAAGAATGGTAGGGAAACATATTCTGATCACCTACCTACAAAAAAAACCTGAAATAATACATACTTTAAAAATATTTAAAATGGGTGAATATTGTTAAAAGCCATATTCTTTTTTTTTTTAAAGGAAACTAAGAACAAGACAAGAAAGAATAACAAGGCCAAGGAGAAGGGAAAACCTAGGGGACAAGCCAGCATGGAAGCGATCTTGACCTTGAGATAATCTGCCAACCCTACAAATAGAAACCTATGAGCAGCAAAAGGCTTGAACCTAGAGTAAAAATTTCCAGCAAAGAATGGAAAACACACTCCCCAAAAGAGGAGACCTGAATGGACAATAAATGTAGGGAAAGGGTTGAAAGGTAAGTAATTGTTGAAAGGCAACCATAGACACACAGAGATCATGTGATATGCCCCCTTCTCTGGCTATGGTGATGGGGGAGTCAGTGGGATCTTCCTACTACCATGAGAGCCTAAATTGGTTGCCCACTTTGGAGAAATTTGCATATATATCCCGACCTTCCCAGATAATCAGTTCCAAGCTTAGGTTAGGACAGACATTCCCTAGAACAGTGGTTCTCAAGTTTTGGTGTGTTTTGCCATTGCCGGAGAACTGTTGAAACACACATGGCCGGGCCCCATCCCCAGAGTTTCTGCTTCTGTAGGGCAGAAGGGGCCCAAGGACATGACTTTCTAAGAAGTTCCCAGGCAATGCTGATGGTGCCTTTTGGGACCACATTTTGAGAACCACTGCCCTAGAGAAATGTGTGCTTATCCATTTCCTTAGCAAGGGGACAAGAATGTGTTTGGCAGCATAGTTGGCTATAGCTCCAAACTAGAAATACCCAACATCCATCAGTAACGAAATCAGTAACTAAATGGTGGAATGTTATAGAGCAAGGGAAATGAATAAACGACAGGTACACAGAGGAATTTGACTGAATCATAAAAATATAATATTGAACAAAGTCAGAAATAAAATAATATATAGTACATGATTCTGTTTATACAAAATCAAAAACTGTATTTTGGCTGTATTTTTTGCAGATGCTTAAGTGCTAAAACTATGTAAAAAGGAAGTAAGGAAAGCATGCATGCATAGGTGCCAAAAGCTATAAAGAAAGTCAGGTAGTGGCTCCCCCTAGAGGAGACAAAGAACGTTGTGACAGGGCAGGAGTGTGCAAGATGGTGGAGCTCTGGAATGCTGTCAGTTTCTAGCATTTGAATTAAATCGTGACTAAATGGGAGTTTGCTTTATAATATTTCATTAAACTGTACATTTATCTTTTATACACGTTTATGAATATGTTATGTTTCATAATAAAAAAGAATGAACAATATTGTCTTCCAATCCATGAAACCAGCTGAAAAATTTCTAGTTCCTAGTGACATCACAGCCATCATGGGGTTATAGTGCGATGTGTTACTCCCATGTCTGTGGTGTAAATAAACCTACTGTGCTGCCAGTGGGCTGAAAGTGTGATTTAGGCAATTGTGCACAGTGCATAGTACTTACCAGTAAAAAACTACGTCAATGGTTTACATATTTACTATACTATCCTGTTTACTGTTATTTTAGAGTGTACACTTTCTACTTCTAAAAAAGAAGTTTGCTGTAAAACAGTGTGCCATGTTACCCCAGCAGCAGCCTCATACCTCTTGTGTTCATTGCATCTCTTGATTGCATCATTTTCCCCTGTGCTTGACCCAGTCTTACGTTGTTTGTACAGTAACATGCTGCACAGGCTGAGCCATACAGCCTATGTGTGCAGGAGGCTACACCATCCAGCTTTGTGTTAGTCTACTTTACGACGTTCACACAAAGACCGAGTGGCTTAAGGACACATTTCTCAGATTGTCTCCCCGTTGTCAAGCAGCACACGACTGTATTAGGGTTCCTTCACCTGCACCTTACAGATAGATGGAACACAGTCTGGTCCTCTGGGTGCCGCCAGTTCACTGGAATATCGTGCAAGTGGACCAATAGCAGCGCGTTTTCCGTCTTTGAGCATTTCTTCCACTGGGGAGAGAAGAGAGTGTATTCTGCCCACCACAGATGATCAGACGTTTTGCTGGCTGCTCTAACGCATTAATCTATTAAAATAGAAGACCTGGCTCAGGCCATCGGAGAATTTGTAATCTAGTGAGACATTTACAAACACCCAATTGGGTAATGAATGATTATCTTTTTTGCTCAAGCTAGAAGCCCTGGGCTAGGTGCAGAGAAGTGCCCTGCCCTCAGAGAGTTTACGGTAAAGTGACCCAAGGATAAATCGCAAATATGGTCAATGGGTAACTTCTCAGTCAAAGAAAATATTGATTCAAACAGAAGCCTAAATCTTGGTCTAACACGAGCAAAACTGGTATCACGCTTTGAAAGTCTATTACTGTACTGAACAAACTGTTCAGAACTGTAGTGCTGTTTTTACTCACAGGGCCGCACAATGCACAGCTGCATGGATGGTCAAGAGATGAGAGTCAGCGGGACTCTGCCAGCCCACAGGCCTGCAGCTCAACAGCATGCTCCCCCAGTCCTCTGCTTTGCACTCTAGTGCCACTGAGTGTGGTGGTTGGCTGGGGAGAGGGTGGGAAATTTGAGGTGGTGTTTTGATATTTTTCAGAATGAGTAAACTGATTACTTATAATACAGATCAGTGACATAAAGGAGAGATAGGTGCATGTGTCAGTAAATCTTTCTATTTTTTCCCCGTTTCATTTTTAACTTTTCTTTGCTGTCACAACTTTCCAGTCTGAGCATTTAATAAAATCTTTTGAGAAACAAGAAGGTCAAAGATTTGAGGAAACATATGCCAATACCATTTAGCACATTTCCCGCCCACACACACTTGCAAGCCAGCCATCTGCTCCTTGACAGCCAAGAAATTTTTTTATTGTATGTTTTTCCATTACTATTTATCCCCCTTATACTCTACTCCCCCCATAATCCCCACACGGCTGTCCATGCCCATGAGTCCTTTTTCCTTTTTTCCCATTCCCTTCACCCCCTAACCCCCTCCACAGCTGTCATCCTACTCCCTATCTATGAGTCTGTCTCTATTTTGCTTGTTCAGTTTGTTCATTAGATTCTATATATGAGTTAAATCATATGGCATTTGTCTTTCTATGACTGGCTTACTTCAGTTAGCATAATGTTCTCCAGGTCCATCCATGCTGTTGCAAAGGATAAAATTTTCTTCTATTTTGGTTGAGTAGTATTTCATTCTGTAAATGTCTCATAGTTGTCTTATACACTGATCTCCTGATGGACACTTGGGTTGCCTTCATATCTTGGCAATTGTACATAACACTGCAATGAACATAGGGGTGCTTATGTTCTTTTGAATTACTGTTTTGGGTTCCTTCAAATATATTTCCAGAAATGGAATTGCTGGGTCAAAAGGCAGATTAATTTTTAATTTTTTGAGGCATCTCCGTACTGCTTTCCACAGTGGCTACACCAGTCTTCATTCCCACCAACAGTGCAGAAGTGTTCCCCTTTCTCCACATCCTTACCAGCACTTGTTGTTTGTTGATTTATTGGTGATGGCCATTCTGACAGGTGTGAAGTGATATCTCATTGTGGTTTTAATTTGCATTTCTCTGATGATTCGTGATGTTGAGCATCATTTCACATGTCTATTGGCCCTCTCTATGTCCTCTTTGGAGAAGTGTCTATTCAGGTCCTCTGCCCATTTTTTAATTGGGCTGTTTGGTTTTTTGGCTTTGAGTTTTCTAAGTTCTTTACAAATTTTGGATATTAAACTCTTACCAGATTATGTTCTCCCATTCCATGGGTTATCTTTGTAGTTTGTTGATATTTTCCTTTGCTGTGCAAGAACTTTTTAGTTTAAGTAGTCCCATTTGTTTATTTTTTCTTGTGTTTCCCTTGCCTGAGGAGATAAAATGTTGCTATGAGCAATGTCTAAGATTTTGCTGCCTATGTTTTCTTCTAGGATTTTTATGGTTTTGGGTCTAACATTTAAGTCTCTATCTATTTTAAATTTATTTTTGTGTGTAATGTTAAAAGGTGGTCTAGTTTCATTTTTCTGTGTATATCTGTTCAATTTTCCCTACACCATTTATTGAATAAACTATCTTTAGTCCATTGTGTGTGCTTGCTTCCTCTGTTGAATATTAATTGACTATAAAGGTATGGGTTTATTTCTGGGCTCTCTGTTCTGTTCAATTCATCTATGTTTCTGGTTTTATGCCCATACTATACTGTTTTGAATACTATAGCTTTATAGTATTGTTTGATGTTAGGGAGCACGATTCTTCCAACTCTGTTCTTCTTTCTCAGGATAGCTGTTGCTATGCAGTGTCTTTTGTGGTTCCATATGAATTTTTGAAATATTTATTCTAGCTCTGTGAAATACATCATTGGAATCTTGATAGGAATTGCGTTGAATCTATAGACACATTTCAATGATGTTAATTCTTCCTATCCACGAATACCATATGTGCTTCCACTTATTTGTATCTTCTTCAACTGCTTTTTTCAGTGTCCTATAATTTTCCAAGTAGAGGTCTTTTACATCCTTGGTTAGATTTATTCCTAGGTTTTTTTTTTAAAGCAATTGTGAATGGGATTGCTTTCTTAATTTTCCTTTCTGGTAGTTCATTACTGGCATGTAAAAATGAAGCTGATCTGGATATTAATTTTATATCCTGCTACTTTGCTGAATTCATTTAGTTCTAGTAGTTTCTTGGTGGAATCTTTAGGGTTGTCTATGTATAGTATCATGTCATCAGCAAATAAAGACATTTTTACTTCTTTTTTTCCAGTTTGGATGCCTTTTATTTTTTCTTCTTGTCTGATTGTTATGGCTAGGATTTTCAGTACTGTGTTGAATAAGAGAGGTGAAAGTGGACATCCAAGCCTTTTTCCCAATCTTAAGGGGAATGCTTATAGTTTTTGCCCACTGAGTATGATGTTGTCAGTGGGTGTGTTGACAGCCAAGTATTTACAACCTTGCTTTCTCCTCCTCACCAGGCCCTGCTTTGCCATGGAATTCAGCATTGTTTTCTCCCTCTCCAAGGATGCACAGGATAGAATTGACTTCTAATCATTGTACTATTTCCTTCCATTTCAGATATCATGACAAAGTTACTCTTATTCCTGAAAAGATTAGGTTATATCTGATCAATAACTCTCCACTTATGCAGCCTCTGTAGAACAAAAATCACTTCCTGATTTTTCTCCTGTCATTCTGAGACCCCCTTAGATGGACTTAATATAATAATTCAGTAGAACAATGTATATTAAGCCATTGGCATTTGGTCCCATTTTTAAAAAAGACTTTATATAGTTACTTATGTTTAGAGAGATGAGAAGGGAAGGAGAAAGACAGGGAGAAAAACATTGATGTGAGAGAAATATATCGATCAGTTGCCTCTCGAACACCCCCAACTTGGGACCCAGCCTGCATCCCAGGCATGTGCCCTGACTGGGAATCAAACTGGTGACCTTTCGGTCTGCAGGCTGGCACTCAGTCCACTGAACCACACCAGCCAGGGCCAGTCACATTTTTTTAAAGCTGGCTTTTGTTCACAATTTGAGGAATAATCCATTGACCTAGAAACTCACAGGACTAAGGACGAGAGATGTGAACACTTACAAGTGTAATCAGATCTATTCATGCTGTAACCAGAAGGCTCTCTTCTCTAAGGAGGAAATCATCCCTCTCAATTTAGGACTGATCTAGAGACCCTGAGTCTGGGGGCCTTTATAGTAAACTTTCTCAATTTACATCATGCACCAGCTGGGAGACTCAAGACCCTTGACAAGGAAATGGCTTCCTGATTAATCCTTTCTTTTGCTGGAGCCCTAAGATGCCAAGTCCCAGCTGGTTAAACCACCAGCTCTTCATTTTGGTCAAAGGGAAACTTGCTAAGTACAAGTTACACTTACCAATACCACGGCCACTGCCCCTAATCCTGATACAAACTTGATCAATAGCTCCCTTTGATCAATAGTTTGCAAGTGTGTTCCCCAGCTCCCTACCACTTGGGCACACACTTGCAAACACCCCAAGTTCAGGTAGAACTTGTAATAAACTCAGAGACCCCTTATCTGATCTTTGGAGTTTTAAAGTAACAGGTCTCCTGAGGAAGACAAACTAGGACTTCCTATGTACACAGCAAGGTGGTCCAGGTGCCAACAGCCAGGAATGCACAAGGTGACGTCAAATGGGGTCTAACAGCACTCCATTGTTGCAGCTGAGGGGTAGGAGCATATGGGAGCCTGTGAGGAGAAGGATGTGGAGAGTAGTCCTCAGGGGTAGCTGTCTCTGGAAGTACCCCCTGCCCCATCTACCTATGAGGGAGATAGGTGTGAAGGACTGGTCCCGGCACCCAGCCATACCTTGTGGATGGGACAGCAGAGTCCAGGGTGTGTGTGGGAAGTAGCCCCTGGGTCTTGAGGGCACCCACACCTATGCTCAGAAGGTGTGGACACAGACTTCTGAAAAGGGGTATCCCCCTCCAGCTCTGTCACTCATCCAGACAGCAAACAGGCTTTCTGAGGTGATGGGACCAGATGATCATGGAGATGGCTGTAGGAACCCATAGAGGTTACAAGAGTGAATCCCAAAATGTTGGGGAAAGCTGGGACCCCACAGTGAGAGTGTCCACCTCACTTTGTGCAAATTCATCCAGCCTTTCTGTAAAGCTTTCTATTTGCTGGCAACATATTGCCCTACAAAATGTTCCTTCTCCCCCCAATCCAAGTCTTTGTACTCTGGGAATGTGTACTAAGCAAAAATAGAAATGGTTATTTATGACTTTTTTTTTAAAGAAATAATCTAAATGTCCAACCACAGGGAGGATAATTCAATAAGTTATGGCAAGTCACGCCATTCTGAAGGGTATAAAATGTTACTCACATAGTTTTTTGTGATGTGGGGAAAATGCCCAATATGATATTAAGTGAACAAAGTAGCTCTCTTTTGGCAAACAAAGCATATTGCCAATCAAGTACCTAGAAAGGGAAGCTATAAGGAAATGTGACACAAATTTCCAATATTCCATCAACTGTGGTGTGTAGTAATTGTAAGGGATTTTTTCCTATTATATTCTAAATTTTCTAGAGTTTTTATAGAAATTGCTATAATTTCTATAAATCACATTTATAATTGGCAAAAAGGATATTTAAACCTGCTCTAATCATACCATCACTACCAACTGCATCAAAAGTTATAACTTATAAAAATGACTTCCTATTACTAACGAACATTCATCATCAAATCAACACACGAAGGACTGCAGTGTAGACCAGGAAGGAGGCATGCGACAGGCTATCCCCACACTTAGCTCAGTGATCTGGAGCAACTCAGATCATCCCCGTCTTATGACATTGGATTTGAACCATTGCTATGAACAACCAAAGAGGCTTCACCCAAACTCCAGAGGAAAAATGCCTATGGTTCCCATTAGTTGTTTACATCCGGTACAGAGTGGTGGAGGAGGAAGAGGGTAAAAGGGATGGAAGGAGACTAGGCTTCAGATGGTGAGCACACAACAGAGTAGGTAGATAGATGTTGTATTATACAGTGTTATACCTGCAATTTATGTAATGTCATTAACCAATGTTACCTCAATACATTTAATTAAAATTATAATGTTACTGGCATGTGAACACCATAAACTTCTCACTCCTGTGGTACTTAAAACCAAAATAAGTTTATAAATTAACTACAGGGAAAACTGTAAAATGAACTAGAAAAACTTGTTAAAATTCCAGCTCTGTCACTTCTAGTTGGTGACTTTCTGAACTGTATTAATCCTCTCTCATCTTCAGTTTCTTTCTTGGTCAAATGAAATATAAATAGTACTGGTGTGGGGGGGTATTGGGAGGGGTAACTGTAGACTTGCTAAGTGTTTGGTGTAGAATTGTTCCGTGTTGTTGTGAGGGGGGAGGATATCAAACCTGTGAAAAGCGGGGAGAACGGCTTTCTCAGCATTTGCCTCTTCCCTCTGAACTGGGAGTCAGTCATGGCGCAGGGGCGCTTGGTTGGATGAAGTCCTCTCATCATTCAAACTAGTGTCTCATTTTAACAGAAATGAAATTCTGTGTCCTGAGGAAATCTTAAGCCATCTTCCTCCTTTGACCCGGTGCTCATATGGCACTTTGGCATGGTTTGGAATCTATCGTTTTTAACTTCTTTTACACAGAAGTCCCATAGAGATTGTACATTGTCAATATTCAAGTAATGTTTGAAAAGGAAATTGGAAGAATGGGGAACTAAAGTGAATGAGTTTGCATAAAACGCATGGGGAGCCTCCTAATGGAGCTAAGAACAGAATTATGCCAAAGCTGTGAACTCCGCAGAATACCACTGCCTGTGGAGGCCCCTGAGTTCAGACAAGCAGCCTATTTTTACCTCTATGCCCTAAGCACATGCCTCCAGCCAAGATCATTAGAGTCTTGTTTCATATGAAGTCCTTTGCTCAGTTTTATGGAAGATAAAGCCAAATGGAGCTCACAGGTCAGAAGGGCTTTTCTAGCATTTTTAAAAGTACACAAATCCATGTAAACACAACAAAGGAAAAAACACATGAGTTAAGGACACAAGAAAGGGGGGAAAAAGCCAGAAAATGAAAATAAAGCATTGCATTTTAGACTTTGGGACTTTAAAATTATATTTCAAACAAATTCCCCCGTTTGATACCTACACACACGTGTGAATTATACCCAGCAGAACTTATCATCTCCATGATCACCATGGCTGAGATGTGGAGAGATGAAATCATTTGACCAAATTAACCACCCACTCACACACACACTACATGCTGTCAGAACTCCGACTTCAATCCAGGTGTCTTAGCCTCTCGCCTGCTCCACTAGGGCAAGGATTCGAACTGGAAAGAAATGGAGAAAAGAGTTTCTGGACATCTTTGGGGCTGTACATGAGTCTCTATAGGTTCCATAATCTATGGCTGACAGGGACATCAGGTCAGTGCCACATGACAGTTTTCTCAGTCAGCTTAGCAAAATCCTGGGGCCTAAGGGAAGCACATGCTTATTTCTGTCCCAAGGCTGCCCCTGCTACGTCTGCTTCATATGAACAACTTGTAATGTTCCCAAGGATTTGCTTTAAAACCACAGATCAGCAATTTCCCTGTGTTTGCAGTCATTGATCTGCCAACATATATGCCTTTGGATGACACCAGGGCTTTTTTCACCAGGAGGTTAACAGGTAGTGAGGCCCCCTCCTCCTGCCCACATCCAAATTCGAGACCTGAACTGTGTGTCCATCCTGCAGCCTCTGCTCTGCAGCTCAGGGGACTAAAACCTACGCCATCAGCTAAAGTTGTTCCACGAGGAGTCTAGCCCAAGCGCCTGAAAGTTGCCCCTTCTTCCAGTATCTGCCCAGTCCCAAATGAGTATCGTGACGTTGCTATTTTATTGCACCTCTTCCTTTTCCCCTGTCAGGGGAGGGTTGGTGGAAGTGTGACGGGAGAGAAAAGTAGGGAGTTGAGGACTGGGGATGCCTTAGGTGTGGACTTGCAGCATGCCAGGGCCATGAGGCCGACAACTGTCTCCTCTCCCCCAGCCCCTCCTAGATGTTCAGGGCTCTGTGTGGCAGAGTCGCAGCCTAAGGACCTAAGATCCTTTCAATATTCACGGGTAAGAAGAGTCTCTGGGAAAGAACTTGTCTCTAAAGGTGAGAGCTGGGACATGCAAGAGTTGGGTTTATTGCCAAGGTGATTGTACAGGTGGAAGAGAGAATAAATGCAATCGTGCTATTGGCCACTGGAGCCCTAATGCATTCAAAAACTTTAATGAACACCTGCCTGGTGTGAAGCAACATGTGCAATGTCTGAATGTTTGTGTCCCCTAAATTCACATGTTGAAACCCCAATCCCCAAGGTGAGGTGTTCAGCCATGGGGCCTCTGGGAGGTGATGAAGTCATGAGGGTGGAGCCCTCATGGTGGGATTTGTGCCCCTTAAACAAGTGGCACGATATCTTGGTTTGGGGAAACCACTGCTGTATTGAAAGCAAGTTGACTTCTTTCTATTTCTTGGAAATCTGGTAGCAAACCAGAAAAAGCATGTGTAAAAAGAAATGAGGGTTTTAATCAAATAAATCATGCTAAAACAAAATTATCATTTAATGGTAGAAAAACTGTCAGCATACTTGATGTAAGTAACTATAAGTGGGAAGCCATTTCCATTCAATTGAGGTTACTTGGAGGGCAAAAGAGAGTAGATTTCTTGGTTAGTTAAAATTAACTTTGGTCACACATAACAGAAAACCACAAAATAGCCGTTGTTTTAGCAACGTAGAAGTTTGCTTCTCTGTCACTGCAGATGAGCAGCACAAGGCTGCTAAAGTGGTCTTGAGGACCCATGCTCTGATGTTTCCAGTCAGACATTTCCAGTGCATGCATGGTCATTGCATGCATGCACTGAAGTTGTTGAAGGCCACCTCATGGTTCAAAATAGCTGCTGGAGCTCCAGCTATCACATTTTCAAAGAAAGGAGAAGAAAGAAGTGCAGCGGAAATTCAAAAAGTACTACTTCTAGTAGTGTATGTCCTTCAAGAAAACTTCCTGGAAGTCCACTCAACAGCTTCACTTAAATCTTATTGACTAAAACTTAGTCATATGGGCACTTCAACCTGCAAGGGAGGCCAGGAAATGTAATGTTGAGTGCCCAGCTAAAAATAGCAACTTGGTCTTTAAGGAGGGGAGAATGGATTGGGTAGTAAGCGGCAGTCTTTTCTCCCTGTCCTTCTTTCTTCAGAGCTGTGCTGCTCCCAACTTCTCAATCCCCCCTCACTCACCTCACCCCACCCACAGCACCCCTACCCCCTCACCGCCCCTGGAAGTTGTGCACCAGGAAAGGCACATTCCCACAGCAGAGCACAATAGGCCCCAGCCACTCGGATTGGATTGAGAGTTAACAAAAACTTCTAGGACATGTACAGTGTGCCAAACACTATACCAAGTACTTTCCTGTACTCTGTTCTTAGGGCTGTGGCCTACAATCTGTGACAGCACAACTCATCAAATGTCATATTCCTCTGGGAAGACGGTGGCTTTTTAATCTCTTCCTTGGCACACAGGAGCCACTGCAGAAGGTGGGATGCCCTCAGGGCCTGCATGTATCCTCCTCCTCCTGTTCTTCTCCTCCCTGCTCAGACTTCCTCCTCCTGAGAAGCAGAGGAGAGAGACCTGACGGACACCAGCATCACAGAGAGCAGAGGCGCACACAGAGGTGTTTCAGCTGGTGTGCTCAGCAGGCTTCGGAACCATGGCCTTTCAGCTTTTTCCCTCTCTGGGATCCACTCTAGTTGTTAGAGGCGGAAATCTAATTCTGCTTGGTTTACTCTCATGTTAACATTTTCTGGCTTTAAACTATCCAAGCTTTAGGCAAACTATGGTCGCTGACCCGTTTTCCATAACTTCCCCAAAATTTCAGCCTTCTGCAAATGAACAAATTATTTTGGCTGCCTTTTCAAAATTTTGAACTCCCCACAAGAACAATTAGTAATAATTCTTTGGCGGGTCCTTGTTATTCTAAGCAACAATCATACACACCTAAGTAAGGAACAAAGAATATAAAAGAAAGAGAAAGAGAGAGCCAAAGCATGGAGGGCACAGGCAACCACAGCGCTGCCCCTAGTTTAAAAGTAAATGCCCGCAAGAGGGGTGGCATCTCAAGCACTGTTAGCGGTTTGCATTTCAGTGTGAATTTGTTTCAGAATTGATTTAAATAAAGCTGAAAAACCTTAATTTCAGGCTTATTTATCATTGATAATGTAGATAATTTTGAATGGGGTAGCCGATATTTTAATTTTTCACAAGGTGAGCATCCTTCAAACTGTTGCATGGATGTTTTGCGGAGTCTGGAGCCTAGTTGCTGCCGAAATGGTGGTGTATAATGATCAGCTCTTCCGTGCATTCTCCGATTTTGGCCTTGGTTCCTGTGCAGATTGATTTCAAAGTAAGCCTGTGATGATTAATCTCGTCCACTGAGGTGCAATTAGGAAAAAAGATTATGGCACCGGCAGACAAAGAAACAGCTGGGTTTTGTTTTTTTTTTTAAGTGTCACAAGTTATACTTTTTAAATGTAAAATCCCCACATTTCAGAGTGTGCTATGTGTTCTGTGGTATCTCCAAACTTTGCTTGGGAACGAGCTACCTGAACTTTTCTGTGGTCCTCTCAAGTTTCAGAATAATGGTACTCGGAAGGTATTTTGCAGGGTTTGCACCAGCCAGAGGCACACAGTTGTGAAAACCCTGCACTGCGAAGGCAGGCAGCATCGCGGGCAGTCTGCCAGTGGATTTGGGTTGGTTGCCGTTTAACTCACAGCTCTGGAAATTCTGATGGTGTCAGCATCTCATTGGTTTCTAAGTCCCTGCCCCTTTGCGTATTTGAAATGCTTCTTGTCGGCTGGTGAAGTTTTAGGAACTTGTAATTTCTTGCTTCCCTGGTTACAATAATTAAGACATATCTGTTGAGTTTAAGTCAACTCAAGAAACAAAACCACATAAGCTTGGAAAAGGATGTCTTGGCGTTCCTGCAGCATGACACAGGGCAGTAACAACACTGGCTTTGCATCAGATTTCAGTTCTTTACTTTCAGGGGGACTTGGAGCGAATTCACACCACCTGTTTCAGCCTGTTTCATCACTGGTGAAGTGGTGATACAAATACCTATCGTGCAGGCCGTTGTGAAGTTCAGAGATAATATATGCCTAAATTGCAAAATCATGACACTTAAAAATCATCCCTCCGTTGTGAGATACTTTAGTTGCTTTTTGTGATTCCGTGTTACAAAGAACAGAGTCAACTGTCTGGGCACAGAGGTTCTTCATTCCTAAGGCACCGAACTCACTTTGGGTCCTGTCTGCACTAGCTCCTCAGAACTTCACCTTCTCCACTAACCAGCAGGATGTCTTCCTGTGGTTACAGAGCGCAGGGAGGTGGGAGAGGGCACAGTAACCCTACTAAGGAACAAACTGAGTTTCACTAAAGGCTCAAGTCCAGAGTCCTTTTCTGCCCCGAGGAACCATCCTGCCATGGGTTCTGTTCAGTGGCTCGTGTGCATTGCATGAAGAAGACCTTTGCTCTCGATGTCCTCCACTCCAGAACGAGGACAGTGACAGCAATAGCATTCCACAGACCTGTTATCTCATGCGTCTGTGGCTTTTGCTCGGTCTTGGTATGCCCCCTCTGTGTATGTTTTGCTTTGTCAAACTTTTCTCTTTTTCTGTGTATGTTTTTCCCATATTTACTTTATTTATATGTGTATATTTTTCTCACTCCTTATTTTCTTCTATTACTGATCGAACATATAAATTAAAACCCTTAAAAAATTTTTTCTAGTTAAAAATGGCAGGTGGATCTCAAGTATTTCCCTCCATTCTCTCCTAAAACCTGCAAAGCAACCCAAAAGGGGTTAGCAAATAACCAACAGTCATCATAAATTATAAATCCACACAGATAAGAACAGAAGGAGAAAAAATGATGCGGGAGTTTGCAGCTGGATAGCAGAAGGTATCTCTTCAGCAGAAAGAGATACAGATCCAAGAAAGATGAATTTGAAGACTGCAGTTAGCAAAACCAAGAGGCAGAACCCGGAGCTCAGGAGTTAGCTGCGTGGACACCCCTGGAATCGTGTTGAAAATGGTGGTGGAAACGAGAGGATTCAATAACAGTCTGTATGGGAAGCAGTTGGGGCCCAGATCTCCACTTCTTCCCCACCTGACAGAAAGTGAGGTGCCCATTCAACAAGCCCATGTACACACAGAGAGCCCCTCATCTGCCCTTTAATGCTCCAGCCTTAAGTATGGACAGGTAGCAGAAGATCATTAGTCACCTGTGGAAAACCTTCATCATGAAAGAGAGAGGCCACAATGAACCAAATGCTGTGTCTCCGCCCAGAAATCCACATGTTGAGTTCTCTCCCCCAAGGTGATGGTGTTAGGAGATGGGGCCTTTGGGAGGTGATGGGGCCATGAAACTAGAGCTCCCATGATGGGATTAGTGTCCTTGTAAAAGAGAACCCAGAGAGCTCTTGTGAGGACACAGTGAAGAGACAGCCGTTTGGAAACACAGGAGAGATCCCCCACAGACGACAAATCTTCCGGTGCCTTGATCTTCTTGACTGGACTTCAGCCTCCAGAACTGTAAGAAGTAAATGTTTGTTGTTCAGACACCACTCAGGCTATGATATTTTTGTTACAGTAGCCCAAACAGACTAAGACAGAAACCAAAACACATGGAAAACACAAACTTGGAAGAATCTGTATAGGGAGAACAAAACTAAGAACATTAATATATGCAGAGAAATAAAAGAATATATCACACCCCGTGAAAAAACCACCCTTAAAATCACAATCTGATAGCAACAAGCTCAATAGAAGTATTAAAAGATAAAATTGAGAAAACACACAAAAGAATAGAAAATAGGAATGAAAAGATCATTGGAAATTCAGTCCAGATTGTCCAAATATATAAATAATAGGGATGAAAGCAATCATCGGAGAAACAGTCCAGACTTTTCCAGAACAGATGAAAATAAGTTAACAGATTGAAAGGGACCACAGAATCCTTGGCACAGTGGGTGAAAATGGACCCATGCCTGGGCAGGTCACTGTAATTTCTCAGAACACTGGGACGAGAGAAGATTCTGTGAAAATCTTTCAGAGAAAGAAAATGGTTTCCTATAGCAACATGTATCAGAATGGCATGGATTTCTCAAAATAACACTAGAAACTAAGAGGAGAGTAAAAAAATGGCTTCAACTTTCAGAAAGGAAACGCATTTCTATCTTGATATTTATACCCAGGTCGGTAATCATTTATATGTGAGGATAGATTTAAAAATATTTCTAGTCAAGTAGACCTGCCATTCATCCTTCTTAAGGGAATTTCCTAAGACATGTCAACAGGGAGCCAACCCAATGAGAGGTGAAGGGAGCGTATGGGCGATCAGGAAGGGGAAGCAGGGCGACAGTCGTGTGGTGGGCCTGGACGGCGTGGGCGCATTGGCACAGACTCAGCACACACAACCCCAGCACTTAGTACCTCCAGGGAAAACAAAAAGTTAGGCAGGAAAAGAAATCATAGTTTCTACTTGTCTCAGCAGCGAATGACATTTACATCATCTAAATAAGTTAAGCACCAAAATTAACAAAATTGGAACATAACCTCATTGGGAAGATGAGAAACTGGAAGTGTGAGTGTATGCCTGTGAGTGTGTGTGTGAAAGAGAGAGAGAACACTAAATATAAAATTTCTAAAGTGAGAAACCAATACAGCATAATCTGGAAAATCAGGGAACGACACTATAAACATATTACTAGAAATGCAAAATTAATTCCAAGAGAAACATCTTAAAAGAGTTGAAAGTACTTGTTTCTGTGGAGTGGAAGACTCTTTAAGTTATTTGCATGTATAACTTTAATTAAAAAAGAGGGAAAAAAGCAGCCAAGTGGAAAATATTAATTATAATACTTTTCAAGTATGCATTTAAAAAAAATAATAACAGCTCTTTCTTTAAAAGATAAGGTGCATTGTATTTATGTAGCACAGATTTCCTCCTCCCTGTAAAAAAAATTTACTGTCCATAGGAAAAGATATTCCTAGTCCTAAAAATAACACAACTAAGACCTGCTACATACAATGAACATACAGTAATAGCCTTGGTTTCTTTATTGAGGTATACTTTACAAAAAATAAATGCATCCATTTAAGTTTCATTTCACTGTGCATGCTGTGTAACTTCTACCACAATCAACATACAGATGCTGTGACATTTCCATCATCGCTAGAAATTCCCTGTGTCCCATCCCAGGCAATCCCTACCTGATGTGTCTTTTCTCGAGTTTCATCTAAAGGAAATGAAATACACATAGCATGTACTCTTCTGTGTCTGGCTTCTTCCTAATGCATTTAAGTTTTATTCATGTTGTATGTATCAGTGGCCCATTCCTTTTTGTATTGAATAGTATTCCATTGTATTTGTTTAGGTAAAAGTTTTTGACAAAACTGGGGCAGTTAGTTTTTTTTTAATTTCTCAAAGTCTCTTGATTGCCAGCTCGCCCCCTCACCAGCAAACTCTCTCCCTGGTCAATTATCAAAAAGGGAACAAGGATCTGACAGCAGAGTGAGATTCTTCTGGGTAACCCAGCTCGGTTGCTTAGCAACAAACAGAGTAACTGTATTTGTTTAGTGTATTCTGAACAAAAAGGTAATCATCTTTTAAACCCAGATAGAGAGGAGATGATGTTATTCCAAGTAAAGTGGAGGAAAAAATAAAAGCCGTAAGAATGACAAGAACACACATCTAGTAAATAAAAGCATGATGACACCTCCTCTACTCATACCTGTGAGTCTCATCCGGTGTTCTGTTTAAGAGCAAGGAATCCACGTTGACATCAAACCCCATGATGAAAGGCACTGGTATGCAAAATCTTTTCAAAATGCACAAGTAAATGACGCTAGAAATAGCATCATTTGGTCATTATGACCAAAATAAAGAGAAACATGTTAACCTTTATTAATATTAATACTTAAAAGAATCCATTTGAGAAGGAGAAAATTTGTCCTATATTTGTGTCCCTTCCAAATAGAAGAAAAGAAATCCATCGGACGTTATTCTTTCACTCCCCATAGTGAGGACCTGCTTTCCCTAGTGAAGGGGATAACTTATATTTGTTTACCTGACTCCTTTTTAAATTTAAAAAATTTTTTAATAACAGTTGTCATTGATTACACATTTATATAACTTACTAAATGTTCACCTGATTCCTTAATCTCAAAAAGAATGTCATCCATTTGGCAGGTGATGCTGCTAACAGAAGTGTTTTTAACTTTCCTCACGAGTTTTGCCAACTTGATACTATTACTTCCTTCTCATTATCTGTGCCCCTGCCCCCGCCCTCTCCACCCCCACCATGGTAGAATCTGGCAGAAATAGCTCTGCTAAGAATCATGGATTTAATGAGCAGAATATCCCCCAGACATTTAATGCAAAGTGTTTAATAATCAATCAGAGATCGGTTTCACTTAGTTTTGCAGGGTTGAGAGGGATACAAAAACCCTTCACCATCATTTTTCAACTGTCCCTGGAGCTGTTCCCCACTTGCCTCCTGAGGACAGATTTCTTGGTTTAAATCATGCCCCAAGGGAATGGATATGAAATTCTGGTCACACAGCTTTCTGTCAGCGCCTGGGCATCTGGTAAAAGACAGCTTCGCGGTTTCATTTATTTTAGGGGCAAAGTTGACTACCAAATAATTGGGCTTATATCCCTCCTTTTCTTAGGATGGCAAGGATGCATTCTCCGTGAACATGTTTAATTGCAGCCTTCAGAGTGAAAGGAGACAGGGACACACGTCTTCCAGAGCTACTATCTTTTTATTTTCGGTCTAATGACAAACGTTCTGGTCTTTTGTGGTTTTGAATTGTAAAAGACCTCCACCGGTATTCGCTGTGTGTGCAGTAAGAGCAGGCAGAGGCAGATAAACAGGAAGGCAGGACCTGCCAAAGAGCTTGCAAAACCAAAACACATCCTGGGGCCCCACACAATTAATGAAAAATCTCACAGCTCCACAGCTCCAGCAAGTGCGGCTGCCGCTGTAGAACCGACGAGGTGTAATGACTTCTGAGTTACCGAGTGCCACAGTGTCTTACTCTCTGTTGTGACATTTTGTGGCTGTGGTTTCTGCTCTGGGGAGATTTATCAGTTAAAAGAATAGACTTGGTGGAAAAGTACGGTTGTGCGCATTAGCAGATTCTGGGTCACAACTGCTGTGTTTACAGCAATTTACTTACATTGATTCTCCTTTGGGTTAAAGGGCTGATACACCTAACTGAATGTGCCCATGTCTCTACATTTTAAAATAGACAAAACAAGAGCCAGATTTCAGATTGGTTAATTTGCAACAATTTTCTCAAGGATAGAAAATGGTGAAATAAAAATCACCAATGGCTTTTTAAAGAATATTTTATTTATTTATTTTTAGAGAGAGGGGAAGGAGGGGAGAAAGAGAGCATCGATGTGAGATCAATCAGTTGCCTGTCTCAGGCATACGTGCCCCAACTGGGGACCTGGCCTGCAACCCGGCATGTGCCCTGAGTGGGAATCAAACCAGCAAACTTTCCCTTTGCAGGGTGATGCCCAGCCAACTGAGTCACACCGGTCAGGGCACCAAAGGTTTTCAATCAGAATGATGTCCTCCAAGATTCAGATCTGGGGACAGCGGTGGCACTAAGATTTCCCATTGGGTTCCATCTCATCCCTTCTTTAGGTTTCTGGGTTTTATTTTTTTCCTCCTCTGCTGTGAACTCCTGGGAAGAGGGCAGGAAACGAACAGTGGTGAGGAGAAGACATGCTCTCTGTGCAGTGCTAGTGAAATGGGTACTTCAAACATGGTGCACAGTTGACTTCCCCGAGACATAAGCCACTTACCACACAGAGTGACACAACGCCATTACGTCTTTCAGCACTGCTGATTAGCAAACCTTGTTAGCAAATATCTGTTCAGCATCTCCTAAGTGTGAGGCACCAGACACGCCCATTTGTGGGTCTCAAGAAATTTCTAGTGAGTTTTTTTTGAAGAGTAACTCTCAAAGGACCTCGAGGGTCCTCTAGGAAGAGTTTTCGTAGTTGGTGGGCGTGCAGGGACAGGCTCAGGAGTTGTAAGCCGTGGCCAGAGCTGATGGAGGGCTGGGGGCAGGAAAGGCATCATGTTAACAGCAGAGTAACCAGGACATTTTCTATACCAGTTTTGAGGGTTCAGGGCAGAGCTAGTAGGAGACTGGATAGACCCACGGATCTGCTATCATAGAATGTCTGGTCTGGAATGAACTTGAGAAATTGTTACTAATGATTGTAAATAGAAGGCCTGGGGGTTGGGAAAACAGCTTGGGGGCACAGCAAATTGTAGAAAACAAGCAATGGCATTGGGAGCTGTGGGAGGAAGAAGGTAAGTATGAATGCCCAGGGTTTGGGGTTGCACCCGCCTTTCAGGGAGGGGCCCTGAGGAGTGAGGGGTGAAGAAGCTCAGGTCGGGGTGCCTTGCCCACAGGGGCTGTGCTCTGGCCCCGACTTTCCCTCCTGCAGTGAAAGCCAGAATGCTGCAGATACAACCTGCACGCTGCTGCACCCTTAGCCAAGCCTGGATGAGCACACTCAGTGTTTCCAAAGCATCGCCTAGGAGCAGTGTCTGCGCGACCTTCTGTCTCTGCGGTCATGACCCTCTGGGGCATAGGAATCTTCCGGGGAATGTGAGGAGTGAGACAAAAAGCGGCTTCTTCTCGTGCACAGACCGGTTCAGAACAGAGCGAGGCCTCCAACCCCAATATTTTAACTCTTTTTGTACCCTGCCACCCAATCTACTGGTCTCATGTGCACAGATGTGCGAAGACTCTTGCCAAAACCAGGTTCCAAGGACAGATCTGCCTCTGGATTTGGCAGTCAAGTGCAGGTTTCTCCACCTCAGCACTGCTGGCGTTTGGGACCAGACAATTCTTTGTTGTCGGGGTCTGTCCTGTGTTCTATAGGATGTTCAGCAGCACCTCTGCCCTCTACCCACTAGGGCCAGCGGCACTCCTGATGTTGTGACAAGTATTACGCTACATCTAGACATTGCCAAAGAACCCCACCAAATTTGATGAGACAAAATCATCGCTGGTTGACTACTGTTCCGGTGTGTCTATAAATATGGTGGCAGTGCTCCCCCACTCTGTATGACAGGAGTCACCCAATCCAGGTTGATGCCAAGACGGGTGTGAAGAAGAAGGCCTGAGGCTGCCATCGTGATCCTGGACTTGGGAAGCTGAGCTTTATCGAGGAGAGCAGGGTGGTGAGGGACAGAGAGCAGTGGGACAGGGGAGTCTGAAGACCAGCCATGTAGCTCTTGTTCTGATACTTGTCAGCTGTGTGTAACCATGGAGAAATTATTTCATCTATTTTTTACCATTGTGTTCCTGGTGTCTAATGAATTGAGGCCCCTTCTGTTTTTATAAATAATGTTTTATTTTTCACTTACACTTTACCTACGGTATTATGTTAGTTTCAGATGCATGACATATAATAGACATTGTGTAACTTATGAAGTGACCACCCCAAGAAATCTCGTACCCATCCGATACCATACAAAGATATTACAATGTCATTGACTATATTCCCTATGTGTACTTCACCTCCCCATGGCTATTTTGTGACTACCAGTTTGTACTTCTTAATCTCTTTACCTGTTTCAACCAATCTCCCCAACGCCCCTCCCATCGGGCAATGGTCGAAAAATGTTCTCTGTATCTGTAATTTGTTTTTGCTTTGTTTGTGCTTTTATTTTGTTTTTTAGATTCCATGTATAAATGAAATCATACAGCATTTATCTTTGCCTGACTTATTTCATTTAGCATATACCCTCTAGGTCCATTCATGTTGTTGCAGATGGCAAAATTTTTTCTTTTTTATGGCTGAGTCATAGTCCATTGTATACATGTTCCAGTTCTTCTTTATCCACTCATCTAGTGATGGACACTTAGGTTACTTCCACATATTGGCTATTGTACATAATGTTGCAGTGAACGTATGGAGGCATGTGTCTTTTCAAATAGTGCTTTGAGTTTCTTCATATAAACACCCAGAAGTGGAATTGCCAGATCCTTCTTTGTCTCTTGCTATAGCCTTTGTTTAGAAGTCTATTTTGTCTTGTTTAAACCTTGCTCACCTAGCTTTTTTGTTTGTTTGTTTTCATTTTCTTGAAGTATCTTATTCAGTCTGTGTGTCTTTTAATCGGAAGGGAGTCTCTTGTAGGCAGCATATGTATGGGTCTTGTTTTCTAATCCATTCAGCCACTCAATTTCTTTGATTGGAGCATTTGATTCATTTACACTTAAAGTAACCGTTGATATATATGTAGTTATTGCCATTTTATTAGTCACATTTTTATTTTTTTCTTTTTTGCTTCTTCTTTTTAAAAAAGTCCCTTTAACATTTCTTTTAATACTTGTTTGGTGGTGACGAATTGCTTTAGATTTTCCTTGTCTAGGAAGCTCTTTATCTGTCCTTCAATTCTGAATGATAGTTTTGCTAGCTAGAGTAATCTTGGTGCAGGTTCTTGCTTTTCATTACTTTGAATACTTCTTGCCAATCCCTTCTGGCCTGCAAAATTTCTGTTGAGAAATGAACCAACAGTCTTATGGGAGCTCGCCTGTAGGTAACTAAGTGCTTTTCAAATGATGATTTTAAGATTCTCTCTTTGTCTTTAGCCATTGACATATTAATTATGATGTGTCTTGATGTGGACCTCTCTGCATTCATCTTGTTTGAGACTCTGCACTTCCTGGGCTTGAATGTTTATTTCCTTAGCCAGGTTAGGGAAGTTTTCAGTCAATATTTCTTCAAAGAGGTTTCCAATCCCTTGTTCTCTCTCTTTCTTTTGGTTACTTCTATGATGCAAGTGTTGGGTATGCTTGATGTTGTCCCAGAGGCCCCTGAAACTAGCTTAATTTCTTTGGATTCATTTTTTCTTTTTGCTCTTCCAATTGGCTGTTTTATGTTACATTGTCTTCCAAATGACTCAATTCTCTACTTCATCTAATTTACTATTGATTTTCTCTAATGTAGTCTTATTTCAGTTATTGTGTTCTTTATTTCTGACTGGTTATTTTTTTATACATTCTATCTCCATTTATATGTTTCCCATCTCTTTGTTGAAGTTATCACTGAGGCCATTTAAAATCTTTATATTATCTATTCTGAATTCTGGATTTGACAGATTGCCTGTCTCCATTTTGTTTAGTTCTTTTTCTGGATTTCTGCTCTGTTATTTTATTTGGGACATGTTTCTTTGTCTCCTCATTTTGACAGCCTCTCTGTGTTAGTTTCTATGTGTTGGGTTTGTTTCTATGTGTTAGGTAGACCTGCTACATCTCCCAGTCTTGGTAGAGTGGCAATATGTAGGAGGTGTCCTGGAGAGTACGGTGACACAGTCTTCCTGATCACCTGAGCTGGGTGCTCCAGGTGTGTCCCTTGTGCGGGTTGTGTGTGCCCTCCTGTTGTGGTTAAGCCTTGATTGCTGTGGAAATGACAATGGGAAGATTGATCCTCAGGCTAATTGGTTGTAAGGACTGGTCATGACTACAGTAGAGATATTGTGCAAGGGCTGACCCTATGGGATAGGATTCTTTTTTTCAGGGCTCTAGTGCCTGCAGAGTCTGCTTTTTGGGTTTGTCATTTGTGTGAGTGGTTGGGTGGTGCTTTGCTGTGATGTAAACCTGGCTAAAAGGTGTGTTGGTTCTGGGGCCTCTTCGGAGGGGCACTGATATAGGCCAAGTTCTTCTGCTGCCTGTGTCCTGCCTGCACTTCTGTCTGGGAGAAAGCTGCCCCTGCAGCTCTCCCCCCTAAGTCAGACAATTCAGTTCCTCCTTATATGTCCCTGGTGCCTTTTGAGCTGCTGCCCCAGTGCTGGAGCTCAGACCAAATGAGTTCAAGTCCATGCTTGGGCCCTTTAAGAGGATTAATGTGGACTCCACAAGCCCTCCACCTCACTCAGCCACAATCCAAGGAGGATCTTACAGCCAGAAGTTATGGAAACTTCTCTTCTCAGCACAGGAACCCTGAGCTGGGGGCGCAGTGCAGAGCAGGGACTCCTTGCTCCTCAAGGAGGACCTCCAAAGCTGAGATATCCCTTCTGATTTGTTTTATTTTATAAAATAAAATATATTATTTTATATATTTTAAAATAATATATTTAAAATATATTTAAATATATTTAAATATATTTTAAATTTATATATTTTATATATTTTAATTATTTATATATTTTATATATTTTGATTTTTTATATATTTTATATATTTTATTTTTTAATATATTTAATATATTTTATATATTTTAAATTCATGTGCCCAGACTGGGAGTCGAACCTATGACCCTTTGGTTTGCAGGCCAGCAGTCAATCCACTGAGCCACACCAGTCAGGGCTCCCTTCTGATTTAAACTGACACATGTGGATGCGGGACCAGCTTGTTCTGAATCTCCACCCTTCCTACCTGTCTTGACATGGCTTCTTCTGTATATCCTGAGTTATAGGACTTCCGTTCAGCTAGACTTCAGATGGTTCTCAATGATGGTTGTTCTGTAGTTTAGTTGCAGTTTCGATGTGGTCATAGGAGAAGGCAAGCACAGCATTTACGTAGTCTGCCATCTTGACCAGACAAGGTCACTTCTAACTTTCATACGTGCATTACTCAGGGTTCTTCCAAGACACAGACCTAATAAGATCGACCTCTGTCTTTTATTTTATATATATATACATATATATTTATATTTATATTTCTCATATAGACAAAGATGAAAAGATTTATTATGAGGAATTGGCTCATGCAGTTACAGAGTCTGAGAAGCCCCACATCTGCTGTCTGCAGATGGAGCCCCTAGAAAGTCTATGTGTAATTCAGTCCAAGCCTGAAGGCCTGAGACCCAGGAGTGCCGAAGTCCCGGGGCAGAAGATGGATGTCTCGGCTCAAGGAAGAGGAAATTAGCCCTTCCTCCACCTTCTGCTCCATTCAGGCCCTCCGTTGTTGAGATATGCTCACTTGCATCATGAAGACTGGCTTCTTAACTTAGTCCACCAATTCAAATATTAACCTCTTCTGGAGACTCCCTCACAGACACACCCAGAAATAATGTTTTACTAGCTCTCTGGTGTCCCTGAGCCCTGTCAAGTTGACACAAAAACTCAACCACCACAACATCCTGTTGTTAAATTAAAGTGGCCTTGGCATGCAGCTTTCTGTCTCCGGGAGCCAGACAGAGGAAAGGCTGTCAAATCCCTTGAATTTTCATTTACGTTTCAGAGTGTGGGCTGGAGTCTAAAGAAAGCATAAAAGCAGATATGGGCAGTAAGCCAGCGAGAGGTGCTATGTGATGGGGTTTCCTGCCCTTTCTCCTTTTCCCTCTTCTTCTTCACCTCCTTTCCTTCCCTTTCCTTCTTCTTTCGTTCCTGAAGTAGAGAGGCAGTTAGCCAGGAGAGTGGAGGGAAAACAGAAAATGATATTTCATAGAATGCCCATGTGATTTTTATGTTTTGTATAGTCAGTATGATTCAAAGATCCAAAAATTTTACCCAACACATAAGGGCACATATACACACATGGGAATTCGTCCATATGAAGTAATTAGTCCATTATGAGAACTTTGCTTTTTCAGTGGCTGTTAGGCGAAGCCACAGTCATTTCACTCTGCTACATTCTAGCATCAGATTATGGGAGAGGAATGTTATTGCAGGCATTTCCTCTTTGCTGTAAAGATTTCATTCACATGGAAAGAGTTCTGTATCTGATTTTTTACAAAAGACAAGCAAATTACTTCACCAATGAAAATGGCCTAATATGCAGGCATAGGACCTATTTCAAATATGAATTAGTGAAAATTAAACCGCGGAAGTCGTGCTTTGAGTGTGGTGATTTGCAAAGTGAAGGACCTTATTATTTCCCTTTTTCTAAGAGGAGGACAGCTCGTGCTGCTTTGATCCCAGAGCAGCCTGAGTGGCCGGAACTAGCCGTGTTTGCAGAAGCGATTAGCCGGGAACGAAGGGCAACATCTGATCATAGGGGAGGGGTAGTGAGTGGGCTCATAGCCAGTGAACCTTGATCTGTTTTGCACACCTACCTATAATTTATAAATCAGTGGTACTGACCCTGCCAAGCATAAGTCTACAAAAAAAAAGATGCACTTGGTATTTTTGGAAATGCTTTCATTTGGGGAAGGGGATTGCAGAAGGAGAAGCAGAGCATACACTGACTAGAAATACGCTAAGCTGCAGAGGGGGTGTGCAGGCAGCACTGTGAAGGACGGAGGAGGGCTGAGTCTTCCCTAACTACGGGGATTGTTGAAAAGCCATCTCTCTCACTTTTCTGTAGGGGAGTATCCGACTAGGCGTGGGTCCTATTCGATAACCAGGACATACAATTGCAATGTATTTATAGAAATTCTTACATAAATTCAAATAGCAAGCACTTCCAACTTTGAAGCAAAGGGTTAATATAGGTCTTGGGTTAACAACCTAAGAGAAAGCATCTTAAAAAGGGAATATTAATTTATCAAGTGAAAACACTCATTAAACATGTATTTTTATGCTTGAATAGAAAGAATTTAGTGCTTAGTTCTAAACTTTGTCATCTAACCACCCCCCATGAGGACAGACATGAGACTAACAAGCCTCCATCAATTACAAAGCTGTTCCCCCACCACACATCTCATGCTAGATTTGGCCCTTCTTGCTGTCTTTACTTATTCTTGTTATTTTCAAAATCCTGTATTTTCAAATCCCAACTCCTTCACTTATTAGCTGTGTGACCACGGGAAGTTGCTAGACCTCTCTGAGCTTCTGTTCCCTTATCTGTAAAACTAGGTAATAATCCTTACCTCAGGTATGGTACATCCCACAACAGCTTGTTTTGCAATACATCATAGATAATATGGGTTTTAATCTCCCCTTTTCCTCTGCTCCTCCACATCTCCCATCCCTGGTCTGTGCTGTATCTCATTACTGAACAACTCCTCTGATTTCCAATGCATTGTTTTGGTTCTGTCTCTCACCACAAGATGAAAAAAAAAAAGATAAGATAATCATGTGAATTATGGGCTGCAGACTTTGAAGCTGACATCTGAAGACTCTCCAGGGACATCTCTGAATGGGAACCAGGTCCATGGCAAACTCTACAACCCACTAGATGACAGCACTTCACATTCAAATTGTGCTATTTCTACTTCACCACACAAAAGAATGGGGTCACAGGAATTTGGAGATCTAGAGTGAATTCTCTCTCATTGTTGCCTCTGTGCAATTTCATCCACAGGAAAGAGAGAAATAGATAAAAGTCTTCACTACTTCAATTTCTTAATATTTTCTTTTCTTTTACTCCTTGGTATTTTTTTTAAAGATTTTATTTATTTGTTTTTAGAGACAGGGCAAGTGAAGGAAAGGGAGAGGGAGAGAAACATCAATCTTTGGTTGCCTCTCTTGTACCCCTGACTGGGGTCTTGGCCTGCAACCCAGGCATGTGCCTTAACTGGGAATCGAACCTGTAACCCTTTGGTTCACAGGCTGGCACTCAATCCACTGAGCCACACAAACCAGGGCACTCCCTGGTTAATCTGGGATAAAACACCTGGTTTGTTTTCCTATAGAAAGAATGGTTTCATAATTGGTAACTTTCAGTTTGCCTGAAACTTAAAAACAGTTCAGTGATGGATTTTGTCTTTTAGTATATGTTACTTTGTGTCTCTATTTTATGTTATTTACATATTTGATTTCTAAGTGCTATATGGTATTTCATTTTTTTCAATGTACCCACTTAAAAATGAAGGTATATAATTTTATGATCTTAGGAATATGAACTACTTTCTTTCTAGTTATGACATTGAAGAACTAAACCATCAGGGAAATATTACTACACATAGCTATACCAATTTGTTTTTAATGTATATATCAAAATGCCTCATGTATAAAATTAAGAGGCAAGTAACCAACTACTGAGGAGAAAGTAATTTCAAAATATGTCAGAATCAAAAGCTTATTATCCTTAGAGGGAGCAAATGGGGAAAAATCAAGACAACTGTAATAGCATAATCAATAAAAATAAAATAAAATTGGAAGAAGTTTACTATCCTTAATTTTAAGGAGAGAACATTAAAACATAAAGAAGATATAAATACATGAACAAGTAAACAGAAGAAAATGAGTAAAAGGCGTGGACGAGCATTTCATACTGGAAGGGGTGGCTGAGCAGTAAATACATGGCAGGGTGTGCGATCCCAGAAACGTACATTAACTCGGGGAGACAATGTTTCCGCTACTTCCGTTGGCAGAATTGCTTCTTTTTTCAATTGTCAACTTAATATTGGTAAAGATAAAGCAAACAGGAATTTTCATACATACCACTGCTGGGAATAATATTAATTTCCTCTAACCCATAATTCCTCATCTAACAGTTTACCTCAAGGAAATATTTGAAAAGATTTGGCTGCAGTGATATTCATTATGTGTTCTTTAGAATACCTGAGAAATAAAAATAACAATATATAATGTCAACCGATGGTTGTTGGTGCCAATTCAACACCAACAGAAGTCTCCAACTTGGGGTGTGATGAAGAAGGATATTTACTCACGGCTATACAAGCTGTGCTGCAGCTTGGCTGTGAAAACAGCACCACTGTAGAACAGGCCTGGGGCCAGGCTCCTCTCCCATGAGATAGCTCTGCTTTGCTCCTTGATGGTCTGGTCTACTTTGTACTGCACTGGTCTGCTCCTCTCTGGCAAGACATCTGCTGTGTTTCAGCTTGGCCAGGGAGGCACGATCTTCAGTGGAGTCAGAGAGGAGCTGGCTTATACAGACAGGACTCCTCACCCCTGGTCCCTGATAGGTGTATTGTCATGCAAATGATAACTCCAAAGCCTCAAATTTTGATTGCTCAAAAAGGCGAGGTCTTGATTGATTAGAATAGAGCTGCTCTGATTGGCTGGAACTGTGAATTTCCAATTGGATAGGGAAAAGCCTCAGTCCTATTGGCTGAAATAGATTCCTGGAAACTTTTAGAAAGGGCTGACTCAGATGGCAGGAATGCAGTGAAGGCAGGCAATTCAGCACAGAGGCAGGCAGTCCAGTGCTGGCTTCTCTGTGAAGTGTGGCTGGTGTGAGAGGTCCCTGTGCAGAAATGGCTGCTAGGCTTTGTTTTTTAAAATTTTCAGCCCAATTAGCCACCAGGAGCCCTTCTTTGTAGGTGTCTTTTTTTTCCTCAGGGTCCATAATAACAAAAAATTAATTAATTGAATTATGTATTTTTACAAGGAAAACTATGTAACCATTAAAAATGACATTGTAGATTATCTTAGTCAATGCTCTTCAGCTGTAAAGTAAAGTAAATATGGCAAATATCAAAAGGTCAAAACAAGTAAACTTATGAAAACCTAAGGAAAAGAATTCACAGGGCTACTCTGTTCTTCTATTTGTAGATCAGCTCACTGGTCTACTCAAAATAACTCTGTTCCTCATAGTTTCCCTTTGCATGTAGCATATTCGTTTTATATCACCAGACCCATCCAACTTTACAACACTATTCAGGGCAAAGACTTCCATCCTGGTCTGACTGACACAGTCTTTCATGGTCCAATTTCAAATTATAGGGGTCAAGAATCTGGCTTACTCAATCAGGTGTGTGTGTGAGCACACGTGTGTGCGTGTGTGTGTGTGTGTGTGTGTGTGTGTGAAAGAGAGCAATGTGGGGTGGGTGGACATTGGCAGTGGAATGAGTAAAGAGGTGGTATGAAGTGTGATCCCATGGCATTAAGGTCACCTCTTCCAGTCCTATACTGGGGGGAGAGGTTATACTAAGACAGGATAGTAAGAAGCTAGGAATATGCCTTGGTGGTGGAATAGAAAACATGAGACAGACAGCTGAACAATGTGGCCGAACAATTTGCAGCCAGATGCAGACAGTCACCAGGGCAGAAGGCCCAAGTGCCTGGCAGGGGGGGAAACTGGGAAAATGATATCACTGATTAGTTTAATAACTAAGGTAGATCTCTAGGAGCTCTAGGATACTTCAGCTGACCCTCCCCTGGGCCTGGTGCTGATAGAAGCCAGCCTTAGTGGGCAGCCTGGTTCTTTCTGCACACAAACAGGCCCAACAGAGGGAGCCACATGGTGTGGATCAGTGATAGCTCCAAATAGGTTGACCAGGGCACATCACGAGAAGCATCTGACGAAGGCCTACACCAGACTCTTTGCAGATCTACCTAACACATAGAAACAAATACAAAGAAGCAGCCAAAATGGGAAGACAAAGAAACAGACCCCAAATTAAAGAACATGAGCATTCCCCATAAGAAGAGATTCATCTATGGAGGCAAGCCATTTATCAGATAGAGTTTAGAGTAATGATTATAAGGATACTCAACAGCATGAAAAATGACATAGAAACCACAAAAAAGGACCAGTCAGAAATAAAGAATGCAATGTGTGCAATAAATAATACACTGGAAGAAATACACAGTATGTAGGTGAAGCAGAGTATCAAATTGGTGATTTGGAAGGCAAGGTAGAAAAAAACACCCAGGCAGAGCAGCAAAAACATAAAATAACTTTAAAAAATTAGGAGAGCTTAAGAAACATTTTGGACATGAAGCGTAACAACATCCACATCACTGAATACCAGAAGAGAGTGGGCAAGGGATCAAGAACCTATTTGAAGAAATAATGATTGAAAACTTCCCTAATTTGGTGATGTACAGACAGCTCAGGGAATCCCAAACAAGTTGGACCCAAAGAGGCCTACACTGAGACACATCATAATTAAAATGACAAAGGTTAAATACACGGAGAGGATCCTAAAAGCCACAAGAGAAAAGCAGGGAGTTACATACAAGGGTGCAGCAATTAGACTGTCATCTGATTTCTCAATAGAAACATTTCAGGCCAGAAAGGAGTGGTGTGAAATATTCAAGGTGATGAAAAGCAAGGACCTACAACCAAGGTTATTTTACCCAGCAAGGCTATCATTTGAAACTGAAGGAGAAATCAGGAGCTTCCCAGACAAAAAAAGAAAAAAAGAAAAGAAAAGCTAAAGGAGTTTGTTGGCACCAAACCAGTACTGCAACACATGTTAAAGAACCTGCAAGAAGAAGAAAGAAGAAGAATGAGGAGGAGGAAGAGGAGAAGGAAAAGGAGAAGAAGAAAGGAAAACAGTCTGACAGTAAAATGGCACTAAATGCATATCTATCAATAATCACCTTAAATGTAAATGGCTTAAATGCCCCAACCAAAAGACAGAGGGTAGCTGAATGGATAAGAAAACAAGGCCCATATATATGCTGCCTCCAAGAGATACATCTTAGATCAAAAGATGCACACAGACTAAAATAAAGGGATGGAAAAAGATATCTCATGCAAATGGAAAGGAAAAAAGGCTGGGGTAGCAGTACTTATATCTGACAAAATAGACTTTAAAGCCAAGGCTACAGTAAGAGACAAAGAAGGACACTACATAATGATAAAGGGAACAATCCACCAAGAGGATATAGCTTTAGTAAACATTTATGCACCCAACATAGGAGCACCTAAATATGTGAAGCAAATCTTGATGGATGTAAAAGGAGAGATCAACAGAAATACAGTCAAATATAGTTGGGGATTTTAGCACCCCATTGACTTCAATGGATAGATCTTCCAGGCAGAATATCAACAAGGAGACAGTGGCCTTAAACGACACACTAAATCAAATGGATTTAATTGGTATCTTCAGAGCATTTCACCCCAAAGCAGCAGAATACACATACTTTTCAACTGCACATGGAACATTTTCTAGGATAGATCACATGTTAGGATACAAAACAAGTCTCAATAAATTTAAGAAGATTGAAATCGTATCAATCATCTTTGACCACAATGCTATGAAACTAGAAATCAATCACAAGAAGAACACTGAAAAATATGCAAAGACATGAAAGTTAAATAACATATTATTAAACAATGTATGGGTCAACAACAAGATCAAGTAAGAAATCAAAAGATACCTTGAAAGAAATGAAAATGAGGACACAACAATCCAAATCTCTGGGACTCTGGGAAAGTAATCTTAGGAGGGAAATTTATAGTGTTACAGGCCTATCTTGAAGAACAAGAAAAAGTTCAAATAAACAATCAAACTTTACACTTTAAGGAACTTGAAAAAGAACAACAAATAAAGCACAGGGTAGAAAGAAGGAAATAATAAAGATCAAAGCAGAAATAAATGAAATAGAGTCTAAAAAAATACAAATGATCAATGAATCCAAGAGCTAGCTCTTTGAAAGGATAAACAAGATTGACAAACCTTTAACCAAACTCATCAAGAAAAAAAGAGAAAGGACCCAAATAAATAAAATCAG
The DNA here is from genome assembly GCF_022682495.2 of Desmodus rotundus. Classification (NCBI taxonomy): domain Eukaryota; kingdom Metazoa; phylum Chordata; class Mammalia; order Chiroptera; family Phyllostomidae; genus Desmodus; species Desmodus rotundus. Next base: position 112,954,049 of record NC_071390.1, read on the forward strand.
AAATGTAAGAGGAGAAATAACACCTGACACCAAAGAAATACCAAGGATTGTAAGAAAATATTATGAACAACTATGTGCCAACAAACTGGACAACCTGACAAAATAGATAAATTCCTAGAAACATACAATCTTCCAAAAGTACGTCAGGAAGAATCAGAGAATCTGAATAGATAGATTACACTTAGTAAATTGAAGCAGTAATAAAAAAATAAACTCCCAAGAAACAAAAGCCCTGGACCAGATGGCTTCACAGGTGAATTTTACCAAATAGTCCAAGAAGAACTAATACCTCTCCTTTTCAAACTATTTCAAAAATTCAAGAGGAGGGAAGGCTCCTAACTCATTTTATGAGACCAGATTTTCCAACTCCAAAACCAGATTGAGACACTACAGAGAAAGAAAACTATAGACCAATATCCCTGGTGAACATAGATGCTAAAATCTTCAATAAAATATTAGCAAACTGAATACAGCAATGCATCAGAAAGATCATGCACTATGATCAAGTAGGATTTATTCAGGGAATGAAAGCTTGGTACAACATTCACAAATCGATAAATGCAATTCATGACAACAAAATGAAGGAGAAAAACTACATGACCATATCAATAGATGCAGAAAAAGTACTTGATGAAATCCAGCACCCATTTGTGATAAAAACTATTGGGAAAGTAGGATTAGAGGGAACATGCCTACACATAATAAAGGCCATATATGACAAGCCCACTGCCAGCATCATACTTAGCAGACAAAAACTACAAGTGTTCCCCTTAACATATCTTCTTTCACCTCTCTTATTCAACATAGCACTGGAAATCCTACCCACAATAATCAGACAAGAAGAAATAAAAGGCATACCAATTGGAAAGGAAGAAGTAAAATATCTTTATTTACAGATGATGTGATACTATACATAGAGAACTTCAAAGATTTCACCAGGAAACTATTAGAACTGATAAATAAATTCAGCAAAGTAGCAGGATACAAAATTAATATCCAAAAATCAGTTGCATTTTTATGTGCCAATAATGAACTAACAGAAAGGGTAATTAAGAAAACAACCATTTTCACGATTGCTACAAAAAGAATAAAATACCTAGGAATAAACCTAACTGAGGATGTAAAGGACCTGTACTTGGAAAATTGTAAGACAATGAAGAAAGAAACTGAAGAAGATACAAATAAATGGAAGCACATACCATGTTCATGGATAGGAAGAACTGACATCATTGAAAAGTCCATACTACCCAAAGCAATCTATAGATTCAATGCAATTCCTATCAAGATTCCAATGAAATATTTCTAGAACTTGAATAAATAGTTCAATTAAAAAGCTTCTGTACGGCTAAAGAAAACGTCAGCAAAATGAAAAGGGAACCAACCATATGGGAAAATATATTTGCCAATGATACCTTGGACAAGAGTTTGATCTCCAAAACAAATAAAGAACTCGCATGACTCCGCACCAGGAAAACAAACAATCCAATTTAAAAAATGGGCAAAGGACCTGAACAGACACTTCTCCAAGGAAGACATACAGAGGGCCCAGAGGCATATGAAAGAATGCTCGACATCACTAGCCATCAGAGAGATGCAAATTAAAACCACAATGAGATACCACTGCACGTCAGTAAGAATGACCATCATAAACAAATCAACAAACAGCAAGTGCTGGTGAGGATGTGGAAAAAAGGGAGCCCTAGTGCACTGTTGGTGGGAATGCAAACTGGTGCAGCTACTGTGGAAAACAGTATGGAATTTCCTCAAAAAACTAAAAATGGATCTGCCTTTCAGCCCAGGTATCCCACTTCTGGGAATATATCCAAAGGAACCCAAAACACTAATTTGAAAGAACGTGAACATCCCTATGTTCACTGCAGCATTACTTACAATTGCCAAGATACAGAAGCAGCCCAAGTGTTCATCAGTAGATGAATGGATAAGACAACTATGGGACATTTATGCAATGGAATACTACTCAGCCATAAAAAAGAAGAAAGTTTTATCCTTTGCTACAGTATGGATGGGCCTGGAGAACATCATGCTAAGTGAAGTAAGCCAGTCAGAGAAAGACAAATACCATATGATTTCATTCATATGTGGAATCTAATGAACAAACTGAACGAAGATGGAAAATGGGGACAGACTCACAGATGGAGAGCAGGATGACAGCTAGCATGGAGGGGAGGGGAGGAGAGTAGAAGAATTGAGCAAAAAGGAAAAAGGATTCATGGACAGGGACCACAGTGTGGTGATTGGTGGGGATGTGAAGGGCTTAAAGGGACTAAATGGTAATGGGAAAAATAGCAATAATACACACATACATACATACATACATACATACATACGTACATACTGGGAAAACAAGGACCTTACCCCCAGGGTAACCTTTCCTCCTCTGGCCTTTCCTCCCAGGAGATAACATCTAAGCCTCAGTTGTATTTCAGCTCCAGGCTCAGAAAAACAGCAAAACCAGGTGGGCAAAGCCAGAATCGACTGCAATGACTGACAACCTCTGCGCTGTCACTGACCAATCAGTGGAGACCATGACCCTGAAAGGGCACACCTAGAGAACTAATGAATATTCTACTGACCCCTCCGCAGAAGCCTCCCCTAAGATTCTTGCCATATGATCTCACCTTTAACTGGAACATAATCAATAGAAGAAAAAAGCAAACAAAATATAACCAGAGACATTGAAGTTAAGAACAATCTAACAATAGCCAGGGCGGGGACAGTGGGAAGAGAGGATTACAGGAACTACTATAAAGGACACATGGACAAAACCAAGGGGGAGGGTGGAGGTGGGGGAGGGAGGTGGGTTCAGCTGGGGTGGGGTGGAGGGATGGGGAGAAAAGGCATACAACTGTAATTGAATAACAATAAAAATTTTTTTAAAAAATAAAAAAATAAAAATAAAAATAAAAAAAAAGAAAGAAAAAAAAAAAGATTCTTGCCCTCATGAAAGAGATAAAAGCCTCAAGACAAAGGACCCACTGCAGGGATCTCCCTCTAGGGAGCAGCCCAGGGAGAGCCCTATCCATTCCCTTCTTCTTCCCCCTCTTGTTTCTTCACAGGCACATGTCTCCCAAACTCTAAGGCCAGGGGCAGCTGGCAGTTTGTCCCAGGCTAATCCCCTGAACCTGTCCCCAAAGTCCCCTTTTCTCTGACTTCCCAGGGAGCTAAGGCAGCACAGCCTAGTCTCTCCTGTTGCTCCCTTTATGCTAAGCCCTTCCTTGTTTCACTGTCTCCAGTTCTAATAAGTACATCTTCAGAGTCACCTGGACTTGTGTTGTGAAATCTTTCCCACATGAAGCCAAGAACCCACACACCACAGCTGGCCCTCGGCAGAGCCGCTCAGGGCCAGGGCCCTTGTCCAGTAATAATTCTAGGCATGTCTATTATGTAGAAGAATGTTTAATAGCATAACAAATATTCACACTGTACTAAATTTTTCTCATACTTGGGATAAGACTCTTTCTCTTAGGAACTAATTAAATTATTGTTTAAAGATTGCACTAAGTATAGCATGATTCCAATTCTGAAAAATAAACATGTATAGAAAAAATTACTAGAGGAATCTCTGGTGGTGGAATTACGGAATACTTATATTTCCTTTTTTAAGATTTATGTTTTCTAAATTTTCTGTAGTAGACTAGTATGATGTAAAAAATAAGAAAAATATTCATTTTAATAAATAAAAATAAGTGTAATAAGGGCATACAAATTTTAAGTGAATAAAAGAGCTTAGAATCCTAAAAAAGAAGTCCTTATGGAAAGATAATTATCCATATTAATGGGACACTATTTAAAACCTGGACGACAACAATATCATGGTGAGTATCTCAAGCAAGAGATTTTTTTGTCTTAAAAAATCATTGTTTCTACTCTGGTGGATGTGACAGTGAACATTTAAGAATATATTTACTCTATGAGAAAATTCTCGATACTGGTAGGTATTTTTTTAAACTTTTTTTTTTAGAGTAGTCTTATGCTCAGAGCTAAATTGAGAGGGAAGCACAGAGTTCCCCTAAAGCCCACGCTCCTCCTGGATGCACATCCTCCCCCACCATCAGCATCGCCCACTAGAGTGGCGCGTTTGTTACAATTGATGAACCTGCATTGGTATTTCGTCATCACCCAAATAGTCTATAGTTCATCATAGGTCTCGTTCTCGGTGTTGTAGATTCTGTGCGCTTGGACAATGTACAATGATGTGTGTGCTTCATCATAGTATCATACAGTGTAGTTTCACTGCCCTAAAAACACTGCGTTCCACCTATTTATCCTTCCCTCTCCCCACCCATCCCTCTTCCCTGGCAACCACTGATCTTTTTATTGTTTCCGAAGTTTTGCCTTTTCCAGAATGTCATATAGTTGGAATCACATAGTATGTAGCCTTTTAAGATAGGCTTCTTTCCATTAGTAATATGCACTTAAGCTTTCTCCATGTCTTTTCAGTGACTTGGTGGCTCATTTCTTTTTAGCGCTGAATAATATTCTCTTGTCTGGATGGACCCCAGTTTATTTATCCACTCACCTACTGAAGGACACCTTGGCTGCATCCAAGCTTTAGCGATTATGAATAAAGCTGCTATAAACATCTGTGTGTAGTTTCTTGTGTGGACATAGTTTTCAAGTCATTTGGGTAAATACTACAGAGTGTGATTGCTGGATTCAATGATAAGAGTACTGTTTAGTTTTATAGGAAGATGCCAAACTGCCTCCCAAAGCAGCGGTACTGTTTTGCACTTCCACTCTGGTATGTTTTTAGAACTTTAATGTATCTATTAAAGTTACTAAACCAGAAAACACTGAAAAAATGTGTAATGTCAGAACAGGAGAATTTAAAATTTTTCTCATACTTGGGATAAGACTCTTTCTCTTAGGAACTAATTAAATTATTGTTTAAAAACACACTTTTCTCTCCAACTCCCTCACTTGCCCATACTACCCTGAAGATCAGCTTTGTAAGAGCTCCCAACACACATTTCACAGTTTGCCAGTTAGAATGGCTTTACTTTATCATAATGTTTACTTCAAAATGAATTTTTAAGAGATGCCAAAAGCTCCTACTTCCACCCCATTCTTCCCAGAAAATACACATCCATTAAAGATTCACTTCTTTGGGGTCAGGCAGGTCCAGAAGCCAGCAGTTAAATGCAAACATCCCTGGGAGGGGAATGCATTTAACCATAAACACTTTAGTGTGAAAACTTTTATCAGGATATGCCATGCAGTCCCCTTCCAGGGCCCTAGGGAAGGAGAGAGCCTGGTGGGCCTTTGAAAGAAAAGAGTCAGAGATTTGAATGGTTGCCAAGCTGCCTCTAGGAAGAAACAGCTGGGATCAGCAGGAAGGCACTAGACACTTGGCAGGAAACTACTTGGGCAAGAGAGACTGGGGCCGTAAAGATTCAGAGGCAAAATAGCACCGCATTGGCTTAACTCAGGGCAGGCCTTGGCTGTTCTCAAGAAGTACCCTTCATCTTCACAGCTAATCTCTGGAGTTTCTGACCACCTCACTTGATTTGTACCCAGATCGAGTGGAAACCGGGGGCACTGTCCTTGCAGTGGAGTGAGGTGGGGTGGAGCGGGGTAGGGTGGGTTACGGAGGGATCACTGAGGGGCCCCTTGGCTTTCACTGTGGTGCACCAGGCACAGGGCCAGTTGTTCCCTCCAAGAGTCATAAATCAGCAGTTTTAACCTGTTGCTACACAGGTAGAGTCCACAGTTATTTTTCCTGTATGTAGTTAGTGCCTTTAGCACCCAGCTGGGCTCTTGGCTAATTAGGCTCAGAGGAGCCAGGGAAGGGTGGTTAATGACTATGTTGCTGAAACGCACCACCAGTACACACTGCTTGGATTTGGCTGCAACTGAGACTTTATGTTCTCATAGTTTGCTGCCTAGTTTAAGCCTACAGTATATAAAATGTGTTCCTTCTCACTTAACCTGTATTTGCAGTGAGTACATTGCAAAGCATATTTGGCATAATGGGCATACCAAGATGCCTGTCTTCAATAGCTTCCTATCCAGCAGGAATGATTCAACAAACGTAGAATCAGTTCATCAATGTGAGACAACTTGTAATAAATACTCACTAACAGGGATGCACATGTCCATGGAGGGAGGAATGGAAGTGGTAGAGGGTGTGGGTGGGAAGTGTAGGGAGGTGTAGGAGGGCAAGGAAGTCCCAGGAGGTTTCATTGAGGTATCATTGTAGTGGGAACTTGAAGATGGAGAGAATTCACGGAGGATGACTGGACTGGAGGCTACAGTGGTGCAGGCCCCAGCAGGGAGGAGAAGAGTATAATGTACATCTGGTAGTGTTAATGGTTTGTCTGCTGGGCAGGTCGAACCGTGGTCTGCAGGAGGTGGCAGGAAGTCCATTCTGATAGGGAAGCAGTAGGGATTATAAAGCACAATTAACAAGACACGAAGGGAGTTGGAATTTATTCCGCAGGCAAGGAGAAGCCGAAAATTAAAAGCAGCTCCAGCCATGTTTCTGCTGTTGCGTCAAACCCGGTTCACATTTCAGCTCAGTTAGATGATCCAAATCTGTTGAGATCTTTGTTTCCAGAGACTCATTATGAAATTGCCCATGAATTTCCTCAAAGGAACTCTTGTAAGTCCACAGAGAAGCTTGAGCTGATCCAGAGACTGTTCCGTTTATCTTCTACTGGGGAAGTCACATTCTTACAGAGCTCAGCTTGTATATTGCTTAGGAATGCACACGTGGTAAAGTATAAAGGAAAGCAAGAAAATAGTGAACAAAAAGCAAGGATAGTGGTTATATCTAGGGTGGAGGAAGAGAAGAGGTCTTCCATTTGGGGGGATTATAGGGATTCTTATAATAAAAATAATTATCTTCTTAATCTAGGTGGGTGTATATAGGCATTTATTATTTTTAACTGTCTATATACATTTCTATACTCTCCTTCCTACATATGATACATTTAATTTAAAGAAAAAACTTTTTAAGCACATATATAAGAAGAGTTAATTTTAAGAAGAAAGATTCTCCCCACCCCAACCCTTGAGTTTGTTACATGAAGACAGGGTAGGAAAAACTGAGACAATCTTGAAATAACTGGGAAGTAATTTGAGAAATCTCAGTGTCATTTTGTAAGAATGAGGCTGTGATTAGAGGCTTGAAGATATTAGAAAATATTAGAATGGTCACTGCAGGAAGTGAGATAAGGAGTTAACCAGAGGTGAAAATAAGGATTGCTAGGCAGCATTAAATATCCAATGGTTTATGGACAGAATTATGAAAACCAAGTAGACATTTTTTCCATTAACATTGGGAATCTAGATAACAGTAGATTTTACCTCTCTTGAATACAATGAAAATATATATTCAACATCAGAGGATTAGGAGAAGGAATTTCAGTTTATCTCACATTATTAGTTGGCCGAGTTAAAAGAGATCTAAGTCTCAGGAAAGACTAGGTATTGGGGCATCTTTCTATTTGGTGTACTTTGGGCTCAAAGTATCAGAAAATCCAAGTAACAGAAAACTAGTAAAGAGGGATTTATTTTTCTCACCTGAAAATCAGCCCAGTGGTAGGCCGTTGCAGGCTTTGGTTAGGAGTGGGGTCTCTGCAATTCTCTTGGACTTCCCCTCTTGCTACCATGTCTGCTTTTGAGGCAGGGGGGCCGAGGAAAGGGAGAAAGCCCAACTGGTCAAGTCTGTCTCTTTTTACAAGGGAAGCAAAAGCATCCAGAGTCATCTGCAATACACTTCCACATTTATCTTATTTTTTTAATTTTATAAAATATGTTTACTGATTTGAGAGAGAGAGAGAGAGAGAGAGAGAAACATCAATCAGCTGCCTCCATATTGTGCCCCAACTAGAGATCAAACCTACAGCCTAGGTATGTGCCCTGATCGGAACTTGAATCTCCAACCTTTTGGTGTATGAGATGATGCTCCAACCATCTGAGCTATATGGCCAAGGCCGTATTTATTATATTGACAAGAGCCCACTCACCAAGTCTCCAGAGCTGCAGGGGAGGTGTTAGACCCTGTAGGCAGAGCATTCCAGTCTCTGGGGCAAGATGCAGCAAGAAAGAAAGCAGTTGGAAAAGGGGTTTAGATGATGTTCTATTTAACAATTTAACAGTGTAAATCCTAGGGATATACAGAAATTTCAGGAAATAAGGCAAGCTATGGAAAAACAACATTCTGCTGTTCTTACAACCAAGCCCAGTAAAAGACATTATCAGTTTGATTCAGGGCCAGGCTGGGAGGGCAGAATAGGGAAAAGAGAGTGGAGCAGAGGGTCAGTGTCAGGGTTGGGGGGAATAGAGGAAATACAGAACAAAGGCCACCTTCTAAACCGGATCAATTTGAGGGTTCCTCTCAGTGGGACTGGGGGGATGTAGTACTAAGACTCAGTCCTGCGGAGACGGAAGGCTGATAAGAGGAACTCAGTAGGGAGTGGCCTCAGTGCACTGCTGACAATCTCAAACCACATTCTTTAAGCTCCGGCCCCAGGGAGGGGGAAAGAGAAGCCATTCAAATGAGAGATGCCCTAGGTTTATCAGGACCAGTCAGCTATTTCTTGTCCTGAGAGTATTTAAAAGAATTTGCAGCAAAATTTCCTACGCACAAGAAGAAGGGGCAGCCATAACAAATGATCAGCCCCCCTGAGATCTGGGAGAATGCCCAGGGTTATCTGGAACTACCACCCTCTGTTAGGCAGCATGGACCAGATGATGCCATGATAATAAACAATGCCCCAAATCTCTGTGGTTTAAAACAGCAAAGGTTTCTTTATCACTTGAGTCCGGAGTCACAGAGTCACAGTTGGCCGGCACGGGCTAGCGGGTGTGCTCTGCGGAGGGACCCAGGCCCTCACTAAGCCACAGGCAATGTGGGGATGCACATATTACCCTTCAAACTACCTGGCTGGACCTTCATGCCACTTCAACTCCCATTTACTGTCACAACTCACATCTCAAAGCACGTCAAAGGGGTAAGATCGCAAATATTTTTGGTACCCTCTACCTGGTGCCAGGAAAGGGACAGTGTACACTTGCAGACTGAGAAGAGCAGCAGGAGGGTAAAAAAAGAAAAAAAGGCGAAGGGTGGGATGGGGACTAGGGTTGCCGCCAGGCCAGAAACACATATTTCACAAGGTTTTGAAAAATTTTTTTAAATTTATTTTATGGAAATACTATTCATATAAAATTCACATTTTAACTATTTTAAGGCACACAATTCAGTGGTGTTTAGTATATTCACAAAATTGGTCAACTGTCACCACTAAGTCTAGAACAGACCCATCAACCCCTTCAAAAAGAATTCTGTAGTAGTAAGCAATCGCTCCCCATTCTCAACCCATCTCAATCCCTGACAACCACTAATCTGTTCTCTCCACTGATTTGCCTCTTCTGGACACGGCATGTATAGATATACACATTACATGGCCTTTTGGATCTGACTTCTTTCACTTAGCATGATGTATTCATGCATGTTCATCCATGTTGTAACATGAATCAATACTGCATTCCTTTTAATGGGTGAATAATATTCCATTGTGTGAATATACCACCTTCGTTTATCCATTCATCCATTGATGGACATTTGGGTTGTCTCCACTTTTTCCTCTTATGGCTAATCCTGCTATGAACAATCATGGACAAATTTTTGTATGAACACATATGTTTTCAGTTTTCTTGGGTATATATTTAGAAGTGGAATTATTAGATCATGTGGTAACTCTGTGTTTAACTCTTTGAGGAACTGCCAAACTGTTTCACAAAGTAGCTGTATTATTTTAGATTCCCACCAGCAGTTCCTGAGGGGTCCAACTCCTCCGCATCCTCATCAACACTTATTTTCTGTTTCTTGGATGTTAGTCTCGTGGATGTGAAGTGATATCCCATGGGGGTGCAATTTGCATTTCATTCATGACTATTGATGCTGAGCAACTTTTCGTCTGCTTACCAGCCATTTGTAAATCATTTTTGGAGAAACGTCTATTTAAACTATTTGCCCATTTTAAAAATGGGATTGTTCACAAAAAAATGTGAATGTGCTTACTGCCACTGAAGCATACATTTAAAAACAGGATGGTTAGTTATGTGTTGTGTGTATTTTACCACAATTACAAATAATAAGAAAATGGAAAAAAATTGTGGGTGTGTAACTTTTCCTTTCCTTTTCTTTTTTAAAAGACCATATGATATAGACAAATCCATGGGTTTATTAGCTCCCCTTTGTGTTAGACAGAATAATGGCCCTCCAAAGGTGTCCCATTCCAATCCCCGGAAACTATGAATATGTTACTGCACAGGCAGAGGGACTTTTGGATCTGATTGAGTTAAGAAGCTGGAGATGGGAAGATTATCTTGGATTATCCAGTGGGTCCCTGCAATCACAAGGGTCCTTATAAGAGGAAGGCAGGAGGCTCAGGATGAGAGGAGGTATGACAATAAAGCAGAGGTTGGAGGAAATGATGCATTTTGAAGATGGGGAAAGGGCCACATACCGGGGAATGCAGGTGGCTTCTAGAATCTGGAGAAGATAAGAAACTGGACTCTCCCATGGAGCCTCCAGAAGGATCACAGCTCTGCAAGCCCTTGTATTTCAGTCCATAAGATCCGTTTCTGACTCCTCATTTCCAGAAATGTAAGACAATAATTTTGTGTTGTTTAAGTTGCTGAATTTGTGGTAACTTGTTACAGAAGCAGTTGGAAACTAACAGACCCAGGAATGGGCAATTTCATTTTGCAGTTTCTTTTATTTGGGCAGTTTGGCAAAAGAGAATGATGGTTAACCACCCAGGCTCTGTAGTCAAATGGCCTGAGTTTTAACCCCACTGGTGGCTTCATGAATTTGGCACATTACTTAACTTCCTTGGGTATGAATATACATATTTTGGTAAAATGGATATTCACCTCATAAAGATCCAGTTAATCCTTACAAGAATAAAATGAGTTAATACATTTAAAGATTAAGTGAGTTATATAGGTAACATTCCTGGAACAGTATTTGGTCCATAATGAACACTCAACACATTCTAGCTCATTCATATAATGCTGTTGGACTTTTCAGCAAACATGCTTTTACACATAGAGCTGGAAATACGTTGAGAACTCTAGGGTTCTGTTTCAGGAGTGCTGCCGCCACAGTCATATTAACTGCTTAAAAATCCAGAGAGTGGCTGTTTTCAGCACGCACAGCCCAGCAGAGACCACCCAGCTGTGGAGTCTTTGCAGTGCTCAGGGAAAGTCCCAGCGCTCCCCAACAGCTGCACGTGCTCCCCCAGGAAGGAGTCTCTCTCTTGTTCCTCTTTTAGCGTCTCTGGAGAGATGATCAGAACATTTGTGCCATCTGGTCTTGGTAGTTCTTTATATCCAGTTTCATTTCTGTCTGTGAAGGTTAAAATACTCCAGGCTATATTTAAAACCGTTCCCAAACCAGCAAGTCCTACCCAGGGAAATTGCCTTTTTCTACGACTACTTGCTTCTCGTTCCTAGACTGAAGTACGTGTAGGATTTTCCTTTGGATTCCAAACTTTGAAGAGCCCGATCAAGGCTCTGTGAGTGGCAACGGACAACTTTTCTGTGTGTGTGTGCATCTGAGCACGCACCATTTAAGGAGACATGCACGCATCCTGTTGCACCATTACTTTCTTTCAGTGACAGTATCCAGAACTCTAACTATAGCAAGAGTGACGGACGGACTGTGTAACATCTCCAGAGCTGAATGAAGCGGGATCTCTGAAGGTCAACCGTACTGTTTCTGGGGGGAAGAAACCATTGCCTAATCTCAGCTCATGAAGATATATGCCTATGTTTCCTTCTATGAGTGGTGTGGTGTTAGCCCTTGCACTTAGGTCTTTGACCCCTTCTGAGATCATGTGTATGCATGATGGGCGATAGAGCCCCCAGTCATTCCTTTGCGTGTGGATGTCCAGTTGTTTCAGCACCATTTGTTGAAAAGACTATACTATCCCCACTGAATTGTCTTGGCACACTTACTGAAAATGAATCGATCATTAATGCTAGGGTTTAAATCAATTGATCACTAGCACAGTTTGGGACTCTCAATAGGTCAGTCTATCTCACTGACCTACACACCTACCCTTATGGCAGTATCACAGCATCCTGATTACTGTTGCTCTGTAGCAAATTTTGAAATTGTGAAGCATGAGTCTTCCTACTTTGTTCTTTTTTTCAAGATTGTCCTAGTTATTTTGGGTTTTTTGTATTTCTATATGAATTTTAGGACCAGTTTGTAAATTTCTTCAAAATAACGGTGGCTTGGGTTTTGACAGGAATTTTGTTGAATTGGAAGATCAATTTGGGGAATGTTGTCATCTTAATACCCTTCTAGTCCATGCACGCTCCCTTGACTCCTCTGACAACCTTGAATTCGGGAGCGAGGTCTCCAGTATGTGCCCGCTTAGCCAGGGCCAGGCAGGGGACTCTGACATGCCTCTGAGGGTACTGAGCAGCGAATTAGTTGGGTTTGGGGAATTTGCCATCTATGCACTTTTCTGGGCTGCTTAACTGTCTAGGATAGAGCATGGTACCCGAAGGCCAGGATAAGATGTAGTTCAATGATCACAGGTTTCTCCCCAGTCTCAGTCAGATATCACTCAAATTCTTGTGGTTCATATGATAAGGTGTAGTGAGATTACTTTTTATCTTTGGGGTAGTGCCCCCACCCCCATGAAATAAAGCGGTCTGCCGTTCCCTTGAGGTCTAAACTAATCTACATGGGCCTAAGGCATGCTTAGCTGGCCTACTGTGTCTTACCTACTACTCATTTGCCAAAAGGTTTCTCCAAGTCTAGAGCTGGAAAGGGATGTTCTTGGAGGAAGGGCCAATGGTCCAGTGGAGATAGTCTCAGTAATGACAACAATCTTTGAGCATTAAGGAATTAGGAAGACATGACAGCTTCAGGTGTTGTTTAAGAGAGTCAGGAGCTGGTAGACCAGCACTTTCAAGTTGTGGGATTAGAAACCGTTAGCGGCTATGAAATCAATGTTGTTACAACCAGCACTCTTAAAAAGTGAAATAACAAATAGAACAAGGTCACTAGAAAAGGTAAGAGAGTTTTCTGCTTCCTGAAACTCAAAGCCAACCTAAATAATTTTGTGAGGTTTTGAAGCTCTTGTAGCTGCTCCACACTTGTTATTTTAGCTGCCCACTTCTCTTTCTCTACAGAGATGAGCAGGAGGCTTAAAATAATAGGGATTAGGCTTGAGCGTTGCTCTCTAGAACCAGCAAAATACAAGGGGGTTGAACGGAGGGGAAAATAACTGCGATGGCTCTGGAAGGGGACAGGAAGCCAGGTAAAGTATCATGTCCTTTGAAATAGGGAAGAAAACCTGTTCATCTTCAACCATGCAAACCAGAATAATGCAGCAGGGAGTACACGGAAAACCGGAAGGCGTCTAGAGGAGTACTGTAGGGGAAACACCTTCCTATTTTATTTATGCTGCTATATTTCGAGGTTTTGTTGCTATAGAAGTTTCATCTTTACTCTAACAAATATCCATTTATAAATACAAAAAATGTGAAGGAAATGACAAACAGCAAACTGAGGAGAGTGGAATTCGGTCGAAGATGGATCTATAAGGGGAGTGCAGGGGCTTCGGCTGATTTGTAATGTTTTCATTCTTAAATTCAGTGGTGGGTTAGCAGTGTTTATTATGTTACTTTCTCTATCTTCTTGAATGCCTGAATTATTTTGTTAAAATCTCTACTGAAATTGGACAAGAAAGTAAGGGTCATAGATGGGGTAAATGATAAAAATGAAAAAAAGTCTAAAACCAAATATGCTAATGTGATAAATAACCATAGATGAAAAGCTATTTTAACAGTATGCTTGTTCTGCTACACCTTTTGCCACATGGGATAATGATAAGAATGATTCATCTCTATAAAATTTCTTTGCAGGGGGTCAAGGGTAAGAATTTGACCTTCTGGGAATAATGTGCTCTAAATTTATAGTATCTCCTAGTTTTTTTGGTACTGGATAAAGAGCTTCAGGCAAGGCAACTCCTTCAAAACAAGGGTCAGGAAGCCATACAGAGCACTGGAGCGCACATTCAGGAGTTTCAAGGGTTTTTCATTCACTTACTGAACCTTAACACTTCTGCTGAACAAGCTTGCAGCAGGTCAAGGTTAAGTGAGGAAAAGAAATAACGTTTATCTCCCATTAAAAAGGAGGAGAGTTCTGATAAAGATTTTAGAATGTTATTCAATGGAAGCAGGAATACAAAGTGTGCACATTGAAGAGATGTTCGAGGTTCAGCAAATCCACTCTACCCTCTCTGCTCCAGAGCGCCCAGATGAAAGAGAAATGTATTTCCCATTTATGTGGGAAAGAGTGAAGAGCTGTGCGCTTTGCCAAGGGACCGAAGCCCAGTGCAGATTTTTCCCTGTGGTTGTACCTTGGAGATCATCACACACCCCTTCTGTAAAGACACTTCGAGGCCCAGGAATACACATGTCATCTGGTACAACTCAGCTGTGGAAACATACCAACTCTATCCCTGGCACTCATCTTGGTGCCTTTGCTCTACTCTTAAGCAAAAACACACATTAAAAACACAAATCCCAAGTTATTTGTAGTCTTGTTTTCAGTATTTTGGTATTCCGATGATAGTCCTGATCCTCTCCTTCCTTTTCTCAATTGCCCTTTTCCTCAGTTCTCTTCTATACACTTCTGTTTCGACATCCACCCTCTCTAGTCTCTTTTTCTACATGTCCTGCTCTTTTCCTTTTGTTGCCTCTGCCTCCAAAAAGGCTTGTGATGGGGAGTGGAAAGAGTAGGTTTAAAAAGTAAAAATGAGACGTTGAGGAATAATGGAAAGAAATAGGACCAATTAGCTCCATTTTCCCTAACACAGCCTTACAACACAGTTCCAACTTCAACAATTTTCACCTCTTTTTTGCTACATCTTTGTTACATTTTTCAAGGAGATTTTTTTTTCAAGTCAAGGCTGTAACTAGCAAAACATTGAAGCACAAAGCAATCCATTCCCAACAGATAATCCATTGTATAAAATTTTCTAATTTGTATCAGAACGTCCTTGGAATTTGTATTATGCATTTCCCCAGAGTCACTTTACCAACATTTTGGCTGATTATGGCAAGGTGCCCTGGTGTTATCAAGTTAAACAAGGGTTTAAAATGTAATGTCCTTACATAAACAACGTGCTCTGTACTCTGATAACTTCAGAATTTTTTATTGTTTTACATCAGCACTTAATTCCCAACCCCTCCCACTAAGTCTTCCCTTATGAATTCTAATTTTAAATTTTGAAGTAAATACTCCAAATACTGCAAATGATCACATATTCAGTGCCAGAAAAGCAAGACCAATCTAATGAATTAGTTATTAAAAGGAGAGACATGAAGGATATGCTAGAATTTTTCATAAATTCCTATCTAAAGGTGATTATTTTATTCATCCAACTTATTTTATCAAGGAGGGTGGTAAAATTTGTCCAAAGTTGCACAGGAGTTGGGGGTTGTCCAGCCTTGCAGCACTCGCTACCTGGAAATTATTCGAAATAGGCAACACTCACCCCTACCCCACCCTACATTGTATTTGCCCTTCCCTTCGTGATGGTGACTTCTCCTAGACTAATTTCTGTGAAAAAACCCCAAACCATAAGCTCCTAGATTACCCTCTCTCTGCCACTTCCCTCTCTCTGCCACTTACTGCCACGTGGAGCGTTTGGGTTCTTTACTGTCAGTCTCTCTCTGAACTGTGAACCCTTTTCTTACTTCTAGGACGGGGAGCTTCCTATAGTTCCGGGCACCCAAGGGAGGCTGAGTAAACATTTATTGAAGGTTCTGCCTAGCTCTCCTCTCTCCTAAACCAGAATCTGCAAAATTTAGAGGACACTTTAAGATTGTGTTTTCTTTCTCCTGGGTAAGTTTTAGGCAAAGAGGTTGATTGCTTGTTTTAAAGTCCTAGCCTTCCCTGTTTAAAGACAGAATGTCCACCAGACCCGACCGACCCGAGCTGAGAGGACTAGCCCAGAGGTTGGTAAACTGGGAGAATTCAGGGGCACTTCCGTGTTGCTCTGTGTTCACGTACTACATGTCACATGCCACTGACAGTCGCTGTCACCTAAAACTCTCTCATTGAGATATTTAGATGGAACTTTTCTCCATTATTCTTTGTAGAAGAGTAGACCATAAATAATTTTAAAACGTTAGTCTACTTTTTATTATACTGGCTATCATTTGTAATTTTCTGGCATTTCATTTACATTAGCTATTTACCTCAAATTTTGATGTAAATGTGAAAATATTTTTGATGAAATGTCACATTAAAAATTGACTTTTCCTCTATCTTTCCTAATCTTTCAATGTTACTCTGTGAATGAGCACCATCGTTTCTCAGTGAACAGAGGAAGTTTCTCAGCCCACTGAGCTTTCTCTCTGTTCGGCCTCATTCTATGTCTTCTGTTGTACCTATGCTGTGGGTTGTGGTCACTCAAACCAGGGACTGTTTGTATTCTACTCACTGCCAATGAATGATCTGCATAGGACATTCTACCTGACTATATCTATCAGTTCATGTGTTTAATTACTCAGCACCTTTCTCTGTAACTAGGAGAGTAATTACTATTTCCTTCTGTTTCTTCAGGGTTGTAATAGTGGGCTACATTTATTCAAGAATAGAAAAA
The DNA here is from genome assembly GCF_022682495.2 of Desmodus rotundus. Taxonomy (NCBI): domain Eukaryota; kingdom Metazoa; phylum Chordata; class Mammalia; order Chiroptera; family Phyllostomidae; genus Desmodus; species Desmodus rotundus. The sequence goes on from NC_071390.1 coordinate 112,970,716, forward strand.
AGCCAACCACGAAGATAAATCAATTGATGGCTTATCCTCTTCTGCTCAACTTAATTCACTCTGAATGGGCATCCACGGCATTCCTGGTGCTGTGACGGCCACTGTGGTCAAGGCTGTAGGAAATACGAAAGTGCACGTAATGCAGATGACGTTGTTGACAAGGTCACGGATATATTTTCCTAAATGGTTCTCCTCTGTCATTCCCATGGATTACTACTGGGAAGTTTCTGCCATGGAGCTAGTTTTTCAGGGAAGGAAACAGAGGGTATCATCTAAAAAATGGGAGAGCACATTGTAGCACAGGAATTCTGGAATGAGGGCTGAGCAGGCCTCTGGGTCTGCGTCTCCCTCCACCCGGAGGGGTGATAAGGGTTTGAAATGCACCACTGGTGTGGCATAGTGCACCTGGCAGCCGGCTTCCCAGACACCTGCTCGTGCTCAAAGTTCAAACAGAATGAAAGTGCCTTTCCGAGTAGCATTTTCAATGTTACTCAGCCAGGAGACATCTGAAATCAAAAACTGGTTGGTGACAATGACACCTAACTGGCCATGGAGATAAGCTTCTAAGGCTACTTCAACACCTCTCAAGACTCTAAAAGTCCCCACAGAGGCAAGAACGTTAGTATAGAAGATGAAGATCTTGCCTGGACAGGGAGGGAAGTCAGAACCTGCCCAAGGTTGTTTTCAGCGCCTCTGATGATCTCAGGATATTAAATGTCACTAACACTTTGGGCCATAAGCTCTTCGTCCATGATCCCTGTAGAACGGCAGGCATGCAGCCACATTATTGAAGATTGCAAATTGGCAACAGAGGTAAAAATCTCTGTTTACAGCATGGTAAAATGCTCTCAATCACTTTCTTGACAAATGGAACTTTGCGTGAATGATTTACAAGGAGATGATATTGTGGAAAAGGGAAAGTTCTCGCAAGAGGAATGAGTTGTGTCCGGCCAGTGGGAAACCTGACTCCTCCTCTGGGGTGTTGGGTGGTTATGGAAGAGCAGGGTGTTCATACAAGCAGAGACTGACATACGAATAAAAGAATGAAGTAGGGAAAATGAAATAAGCAATCTGCCCGGAAGCCCGACATTGATAAAGCACTTCCATGCTGACTGTTGCCTCACACTGACCGCAGTGGGCTTAATCCAGTCAGGAAGGTGGTGTCAGGCGCTTTGCTTATTCATTCTTTATTTAAGAGGTTTTTACTGAAAGTTTGTTCTGTCAAGCATTATTCTAGACTCCAGAGATAACAAAATGGAAAAAGAAAAACCTCTGATCTCCTGGAGAGTGCTGAGTAAATTTGAATTCTTCCTGATCTTTGCACATTTTATGTTAGTGTGTTCAGTGAGCCTGGGGTGGACTAAAATATGACACGGGCACAATTTATCAGTTTGTATCCACAGACTGATGGCATTTACCCACTTCCTGAAATACCTGGCGTACCATGGAAGGCTACACGTCTGCCTTTCAATACATGAGAAAAGCAAGTTACAAAATTTTTTATGCAAAGTGATCTTTTACTGTTAAATACACATGCATAGAAAACAGTAACAAAAGGCTGTGCACCCAAATTTTATAAGGACCATGGGATAATGGAGGGTGTTCTATTTTCCTCTTTAGGTGTTTATGTGTTTTCCAAGTTTTATACACTAGAATGTGTTTTGCTTTTGTGATCAGAAAACACTTTGTAAACTGTATATTTTGCTAATTACTTTAAAAATAATATTTAGCCCTGACTGGTGTGGCTCAGTGGATTGTGTGCCGTCCTGCGAACCAAAGGGGTTGCCTGTTTGATTCCCAGTCAGGGCACATGCCTGGGTTGCAGGCCAGGTCCCCGGTAGGGGGCGCAAGAGAGGCAACCACACATTGATGTTTCTCTCTCTTCCTCCCTCCCTTCTTCTCTCTCTAGAAGTAAATTAAAAATCTAATAAAAATATAAATATTTAACATCGGTATTTAACTTCAGGATTGTTAATTATTCCTTATCATTTTTCTTAACTATCAGGTTAGTAAGACTGTCCTCGTGCCTGGTTCATGCACTGGAATCATAGGCAGAAATAGAACTCATAATCCTAAAAATATGAGAACACATATTTTATTCATTCAAATCCATTCTTTTTATGAGGGAAATTATGCTAGTTGCCTTATATTAGTTCAGCCCGACCCAAAGCAGAGCTCTGAGGCAAGGATTTGGGTGTAAGTACTTCATTTGGGAAGTGATCCTAGAAGATGGTGAGGGAGTAGGGAAGTGAGATGGCAAGAAAGGGAAGGCAATAAGTCTGTAATGGTGAGAGGGTTGCCACTGTGGCTCCTAGGGTTCAGTCCTGCCTGAGAGAATGTGGAGAGCGTACCTTGCAACTGTCTCCCCAAAAGACAAGAAACCTGAGACGTCTACCTACCATCCTTATTGGGTAGGCTTGCTTCTGAAGACACTCACTTCCTAGTACTTCTTGCCTGTTGCAAACGCAGAACATGCAATCCCATATGGCCAAACAAAGACCACAGGTAGAGAGAGACCTGGGTCACTGAGTAAGGATGCCCCAGACTGCAGCTTCTGGGGACCTCTGGGAGGACTCAGGAAATGTGGGTGGGGCATGGACAGAGTTTGATACACTTCAGTAATAGTCAGCTCTAAAATCACAGTGCTTGCCTCAATTTAATTTTCCTTTGTGCTCATGTATGCTCCTTTGCAGGCCAGGCAGCTTTCCTGGGCGGGGTAGCTTCCCCTCAAATCTTACCTCTATCCGTGGTGCAGTCTTCACACCTCAGAGCCTCTGCTCGAAGCCCCATAGGCAGGGAAGAGGGAGGCTGTGGACAAAGGCACAGGATGTGGGATGGCCCAGACTGGTGGAGGAGAATAGCACATCTGCCTGTGTCTGCACCTAACTGCACAGGAAGTTTAGGAACCTAGCCTTCCTACGTGCCCAAGAAGAGGATAAGGGATTGGGTGAGCATCTTCTCATCTCCTTGTCTGAACTTGTGAGAGTTCTCTAAATATCTAGTGCTTAGTGGATACTCTACTTTTTCTTTTGAAAGTGAGCTTGAGTTCTTTATATAGGCTTTTTCAGATGCAAATGATTCCATGGACTAGTTACTGCTGAGGAACATGGAAAAGCAACCACAGTCCAGTGTGGCAAGTGATTCAGACTGGGAGTCAGAACCTCTGAGAGCTAAGTGTGGACCTGCTCTGCACTAGGTATGTGATTTTGGACACATTAACCTCTTGATGTGAAAAATATTAAAGTAGTTACAATATTGTATGACTGCTTAAGCTAAGTAGCTAAGTATATATTTTTTTAAAGAATATTTCCATGTGTATATGTATACCTTTGTATATACATGTATATATTATATTTGCATGTAAATATAATATATACATGTATTATATTTGTAAATATATATACACTTATATATGATATATACACACACAAAAACTATACATATCTATGGTTAATTTTACCTGTTAACTTGAGTGAGCCGCAGGGTGTCCAGATTAAACATTGTTTCTGGGTGTGTCTGTGAGGGTGAGATTAGCATTTGAATCAGTGGATTCAGTAAAGAAGATTTCCTTCCCAAAAGTGGATTGGCCTCATGCAATCCATTATCCAAGCAAAAAAGTAAAAGAAGAGCATTTACTCCTTTTGCTTCCCACCTACCCGCTGAGCTGCCCGTGGGCGGGGACTTCCAACATCAGTGTTTCTGGTTCTCAGGGGTTCGGACTCAAACTGGAACTACCCCACTGACTTCCCTGGGCCTCCTGCTTGCAGATGGCAGATTGTGAGACTTCTCAGTTTCCATGATCACACAAGCCAATTCCTCAAAATAAATCTCTTCATAAATATGGATTATCTATCTGTCTCCTATTGGTTCCCTGGAGATCCCTGATTAACACAAGGCATGTGGGGTTAGCGCCGAATCAAGAATGTCCCCTCTTGAATGCTCTGTGCTTGTTGAACTCCCCTTTCTGTCCACCACATCTTTTTATTATCTTCCTCTTCCCTCAGAGAGAAGAGTGTTGGTTCTGGCGCCCGCAGGCCAGCCAGGCAGGTGTGTGTCGTCAGAGGTGAGCGAATGCGGCGGCAGCTGTGGGTTAAACCCCTGCTCTGGGTGGACTGTGGGAGAAGAAACACAGGTTCTCTTGTGAAACCCAAGGAAAGCACAGACCTGCAGCCAATCTGGTTTCACCCGCAGGGCCGTACGTGGTTCTCAGTTCTAGCGTTTCTGGGGTGAGAGGGGCTTTGGCTATTTATTATACTCTGGGGCCCAGTAATCCACGTACCGATTAAAGGGCTACATTCTCTAACTAACAAAACAGCGCATGGTGCCATATGACGCGGAAGCCTTTTTCTTTTTATAAAGCCACGTTTGTACAGTCAAAGCTGCTGGATGAAAGACCTTAACTTCAGAAAACTCAGCTAAAAGAATTTGACATTATATCTATAGTCCAGTTTATTTCAGAAAAGAAGTGCAGGGGGATGGCATTCCTACCAGGTATGTGAAACAGAGACCGTATTAAACAGTTTCCGTGACTTTTTCATTCTTCATTCTTTCCTTTGTTCATTCTTCCGCAATTTTTCGAGTGGCAGTCACAGACCAGAATCTATGATAGGTGCCGGGTCACCTCTTTTGGCTGCTTCTCTCTGGTCGGGGGAGGCCCGGTGGGCCCAGCTGGAGCCGCAAGCACGGGGTCCATGGATTGACCCGGATTGTTTGTTTCCTGAGCAGCAGGTGATGGAACAATGACCATCTGAATCCTGTCCCCACGCATATTGTGCTCTGAAATAAAGCAGTAACAGTGAAAACTAAATTTGTGTTTTCTCTTCTGCGTCACGAGTGATTGAAACGCCTCTAGCCATGACTTCCTGTGACAGGGTATAATAGGGTACAGGATTTAGGGAGGAATAAATAGCTAACATAACATGTAGTGTGTGCTAAGTAGCATTTCCCACACGTTAACCCATTTAACCCCCAACAACGCTATGTAGTAGACACTATTATCATTCTCGTTGTATGGAAATGGAAGGAGATAAAAATAGATGGTTTTTCATCCACGGGAGAAACTACTTAATTTTCTTGTCTGTGTGGCATTATTGCCATTCCATGTAATTCTGATAGAAACAGTATTACATAAAAGAGAACCACCTTTCCCCCCAAAGGATTAAAGAGTTTGGAGTCTTCAGATTTGATCAGTGGTATAGAGGATTCTGCAGAGATCACATTGTGTGATATACAGGAAGACTATTCATTTATTCCTCCATTCCCAAATCGTTGCCCACCCTGGATGGGATTCTGGGATCTGAGGATGAATGAGCCTCAAGGAGCACTTAGGCCAGCAGAGAAGAAAAATGTGTAAACAAATACTTACCATGAGATGTGGTAAAAGCTACCAATAAAATATGTAAATTGTAGGACAGGGGCAGATTGGAGAGTTATTAATATAATAATAACAACTAACACTTCCTGATCATTTATTCTGGACTAGGAGCTAGTCTAAGAGCTGAACATTATTAATTGATTTGGCCCCTACAATGTCCCTCTGATGCAGGTCCCATTATTTTCCCAACTTAAGAGACAAGGAAAGTGAGGTACTAAGAGGTTAAACAATGTGTCCAAGGCTTTTGGGAGAGGCAATCCACTATGTACCCTGCGCATTCCTGGATGATCTTGCTAGTGTGCCAAGAATTCAAGGAACCAGGAAATGGCCTCCCTAGACACCGAATCTGCTGGTGCCTCAATCTTGGACATCCACCTTCCAGAACTGTGAGAAATAAATGTGTTGTGATATGCCACCCAGCCTGTGATATTCTGTTATAACAACCCACGTGGAATAAGGAACTTGTGAAAATCATTTTAAAGATTTTAGGCAAGAAAATGACATGACCAGCTTGGTGATTTTGAAAGATCCATCCAGAAGAGTGTGCAAGAGGAACTGGAGGAGTCAAAGAGAACAAATAAGAGGCAATTGGATTAATCTAAGTGAGATGCACTGAGGGCCTGAACTTTGCAGTGTGTACAGTTTAAGTGACAATATTTTTAATTGAATGCCTAATGACAGTAGGAATTCACTTGGAATTACTCCAGCCAGAACAGTTGTATTTTTAGTCCCTGAGCCTTGATCTTTTTACTTTATAAAAGAATCAGAGAAGGTCACCTGAATAAAGTGATCTGGTTTCTGCCAATTCCAGATGGAAGAGGCTAAGGAGAAGCTGGATCTCCAGGCCTCGAGACAAAGGTGAGCATGTATGATAGTGAGAGACGGGCTCTATCTCCTTCCATCACTGTGGCAGAGAGAAATGAGAAAAGCTAACAGGACATTGCTATCTAAAGCAGAGATTCTCAGACCTTCCAAGCAGAGCCCACTGAAGCAGAATAACATGCCCCCAAGCACACACATAATTCACTTTTTCTTTTTCCTCTTTCCATAGGAAAATCTCTGGTAACAGTGGTCCCTGGAGAAGCAAGTTGGGGTTGTTGGTGATGGTGTTGGGGTTATGCAATTATCTGCATTGGCAATGGGATGTGAATAGTTTATTCTTGGTTACCAGAGTTCACATGTCTTTAAATTTAACTATGGGAAAAACTGCAGTCCAAAACACTGTTGATGAAAATATGCATCGCTACACATTGTCACCTTAGCAAAACGATTCCTGACAAACTAAATTAATAATAATGAAGCAAAGGAAACTGTAATTTGTGGTTAAAAGCAACAATACCAGGAACTGAAAAATAGAACTTAGGCAGAATCCCCTACATCACCTAATATTCATTCACCCTTCCTCCTTCCTAACAGCGCCCAAAAACTGTTGAGAAATGTACTCTCCTCTACACAGCCAAGCACGTTAAGAGAAGCCAGCTCATCCCTAGCTTTACCTGGTAGATTTTAGATCGTCCACATGAGTCCAATTCTCCTCGCTGATGATTGTGCTAGTCAAGGGGCAGGTGCCAAAAGCTCTTCTTGTGAACACCTGCTGTGTCAGAACGATGCCTGGAATTGCCTCCTCCAGCTGCAACCTCGAGAGGTGCTGCTAGCCCGGGGACAAAACTGATGCAGAGAGGGGGAAAGCCAAGGCAGACTCAAAGAAACAGAGCTACAACTTCAAACATCTTGTTATGTAGACGCCACTTGAGTCAGGCTTCTGTTATTCGTTGCCAAACCTCCCTGATGCAGTGACACATTTAGAGTGATTACTCCCTGAGGGAGGCTGTGCGACAGCAGCAAGCACTGGAAGAGAGCTGTCAGGCTTTTTAGAAAAATTCAGAACTAGAATCTTTAATAAAACAGGAGAAACTGCTGATGGTGGTTTGTGATACCAGATTTTATTCATCCTGCTAACACCTTTATTAACTTACTACCAAGGAGCCCTTCCAAGTGTCTGTAAACTGAAGGTTTGAGAGCCAAAAGAAAGATGCTCATGTTTGGACCAGCTCTTCACACAGCGTGGAGTCCCAACAACCTTTTAGAAAGAACTGCCCTACAAACTGGGGACATCCCACCGTGGGGGAAGGGTGGTGGGCAATGTTTCCTATAATGTAAGTGCTCGCAGTCATAGCTGAACTGCCCTTTGTTAAATACGAGCTGTGGATAAAGCACATTGCTAACTGACACTGCCAAGGGAAAGTTTATTATAATTATGGTAATTTAGAAAAGGCTCTCCTAAACTCATTTTGGCTTAGGCTGCACAAACCAGTGAAAAGGTCTTTACTGCTCCTCTCCTGGGAGCGATTTGTAGCCCTTTCCCCAGACACTTGTCTACTTTCTTCATTACAAATTTGGACTGTCTCATCAAAGTCAACAGTCTGCTCTCTTTGATTTTTGTAGATCAATGGGTAGTATTTCATTCTCTCCTTGCATTCTCTCTGAAGAGAGTTTGTGAAAATTTACATAATTTTAATTGAAAGATATTTAGTCCTCGTGTGTAATAAGGTAACAGTTGCTTAGAGAAAGTCTGGGACCCTGGGAAGCAGTCTTGTGCTCTTTTTTCCTGACATGCTGGCTTCTTCTCTGCACTTTATTTTTTTAAAGTTTTTATTTACTTATTTCTAGAGAGAGGGGAAGGGAGGGGGAAAGAGAGGGAGAGAAACACCAATGTGGGGTTGCCTCTTGCATACCCCCAACTGGAGACCTGGCCCGCAACCCAGGCATGTGCCCTGACTGGGAATTGAAACAGCGACCCTCTTGTTTGTAGGCCGGTGCTCAATCCACTGAGCCACACCAGCCAGAGCTGCACTTTAATGTAAAATGTTTGTGACATGTACCAAACACTTAGATGAGAAACCATCTTGTTGTGAGGAATTATATTAATTTGCCTCTTTCAGGTTGCAAGGAATAAAGACTTTCTCTCTGGGTGATGACTTGTTATTAAGAAATAAAAAGAAAAAAAGGAAGGAAGCAGGGAGGGAGGGAGAAAGAGGAAGGAAAGGAAGAAAGGCGGGTGGGAAGGTGGAAGGAAGGAAGGAAAGAAAGAAGGAAGGGAGGGAGGGAGGATGGCAGAAAAGGAGTCCTGGTTGGTGTGGCTCAATGGACTGAGCTCTGGCCAGTGAACCAAAAGGTCACCAGTTTGATTCCAGGTCAGGACACATGCCTGGGTTGCAGGCCAGGTCCCCAGTTGGGGGCACACAAGTGGCAGCTGATTGATGCTTCTCTTACACATCAATGTTTCTCTCCCTCTCTTTCTCCCTCCATTCACCTCTCTCTAAAAATAAATAGAAATCTTTATAAAAAGAAAAGAAATAAAAAGAATCAGGAAACTACATCAGTGACCGCACAGCCACTATTCAAGAGAAAAGAAAAAACAATGGCTTCTTATCAGTTAGGACACAGTACCAGCATTAATGACAACAAGAGCTCTTGGGACCAGATATCTTTGTGCCCTCAGAATCAGACATCTGTCACTCGCTACTCATGATTGTCACACTTGTGACTGTTTCTTTTAAATCTGGTTGTCCATCTGCTGCCTCTGAAAGACAGTCTCACTATATAGAGAGAATTCTAGGTTGGCAGTGTGTTTTCTTCCAGCACTTTAACAAGACTTCATTGCCCCTGGTTTGCATTATTTCTGGTGAGAAGTCTGTCATTGTTATTGTTGACACTGCACTTGAAAAATCTCTTTTGAGATGTTAAGATGGTTTTTAGGTACATAATCCACGGTATTCTCAGATCACTGGCATCTGAATGAAGCACATATAAAGATTAAAAAAATCTCTTGTTAATCTCTAACTCAACTTCATAATTTCCATCAGCCTAAGGTCAAGTTCACTAATGTTTTCTTTTGAAGATTCAAACTGCCGTTGATGTCATCCAGTTATTTTCTATTTTAGGCATTGCATTTTATAGTCCCAGAACTTCCATTTTGTCCTTTTTTAGAGTTCTCTTTTCTCTCCTGAAATACCCCATCCCTTTCCATTTTATTCACATTTTGTAAATTCTTTTTTTTCTGGCCAGAATTTTATTTATTTATTTTTTAATGATATTTTATTGATTACGCTATTACAGTTGTCCCAATTTCTTTCTCCCCTTTACCTTCCCCCTCTGCCCTGCCCCCCCCCACCCTCCAGTATTCCCCCCAACCTTAGTTCAGGTCCATGGGCCGTACATATAAGTTCTTTGGCTTCTCTGTTTCCTCTACTATTCTTAACCTCTATTTTGTACCTACCATCTATTCTTCTTATTCCCTGTGCCTTTCCCTCACTTCTTCCCCACCCCCTCCCCACTGATAACCTTCCATGTGATCTCCATTTCTGTGCTTCTGTTCCTGTTCTAGTTGTTTGCTTAGTTTGCTTTTGTTTTTAGGTTCAGTTGTTGATAGTTATGAGTTTGTTGTCATTTTCCTGTTCATTTTTGATCTTTCTTAGATAAGTCCCTTTAACATTTCATATGGTAAGGGCTTGGTGATGATGAACTCCTTTAACTTGACCTTGTCCAGGAAGCACTTTATCTGCCTTTCCATACTGAATGACAGCTTTGCTGGATAGAGCAATCTTGGATGTAGGTCCTTGCCTTTCATGACTTGGAATACTTCTTTCCAGCCCCTTCTTGCCTGTAAGGTTTCTTTGGAGAAATCAGCTGATAGTCTTATGGGAACTCCTTTGTAGATAATGGTGTCCTTTTCTCTTGCTGCTTTTAAGGTTCTCTCTTTATCTTCCATCTTGGGTAACTTAATTATGAGTGCCTTGGTGTGTTCCTCCTTGGGTACAGTTTCTTTGGGACTCTCTGAACTTCCTGGACTTCTGGGAAGTCTATTTCCTTCACCAGATTCGGGAAGTTTTCCTTTATTTGTTCAAATAAGTTTTCAATTTCTTGCTCTTGTTTTTCTCCTCTGGCACCCCTCTGATTCAGATGTTCGAATGTTTAAAGTTGCCCCAGAGGTTCCTAAGCCTCTCCTCATATTTTTGAATTCTTGTTTCTTCATTCTATTCTAGTTGGATATTTATTTCTTCCTTTTGTTCCAAATCGTTGATTTGAGTTCCAGTTTCCTTCCCTTTACTGTTGGTTGCCTGTATATTTTGCTTTAGTTCATTTTGTGTAGCCTTTCTGTCTTCCTTCATTTTGCAACCGAGCTCAATCAATTCTGTGAGCATCCTGATGACCAGTCTTTTGAACTCTGCATCAGATAGGTTGGCTATATCCTCATTGCTTAGTTCATTTTTGGAGTTTTGGTCTGTTCTTTCATTTGAGCCATATTTCTTCTTCTTGGTGCACCTGTTGTGTAAGGGGGCGGAGCCTTAAGAATTTGCTGAGCAACCCTCATGGCTGTGTTGTGGTGCTGTCCGTGGGGGAGGGGTCCCAGAGGGAATAATGCTGCTGCTCAGCTGTAGCCTCACTTTCCAATGAACTCTCCTGTGAGACTAGGAGTTTCTCCCAAAGTCACAATCCCCACAGTATTTTATAGCTAAAAGTTTTGAGTTTTGAGTTTCCCTTTTAGCTGGCCCCACCTGGCCCACACTGTCTTGCTGCCTTGCCTGCTGTCCTCTCCCCCTGGCTGCCCATCTCTGTCCCTCCTACCAGTTTGGATGAATGTTTCTTTAACTCCTTGGCTGTCAGACTTCCATGCAGTTTGATTTTCTGGCACTTCTGGTTATTTATTGTTTTTAAATTGGTTGTTATCCTTCTTTTGGTTGTGTGAGGAAGCAAAACATTTCTACCTATGCCTCCATCTTGGCCAGAGCCACCTTTTGTAAATTCTTAAAAGTATTTATAATAATTTTTAGAGTCTTGATGCTAATTTCAATAACTGCAGATCTGCAATGTTGACTATGTTTTCTCTTGATTATTGGTCCGTGACTCCTGTTTGTTTGCATGCCTCATATATTTTTACTGTGTCTAAGACAGTGGATTTTTTAGTCTATACAAAATCAGTGAAGATTGAAGTACAATAATGCTTAGATTTTGTTTCACAGAAAATGCAGGCCTTTCCTTCTGTCTGACAGGGTGAAAGGATGATTGTTCAGATTCCATCTGGAGTCCAGTGAAACTGAGTCTGGGCCGAAGGTCTAATCAGATTGAGATGACCTATGCTTAGTCCGACCCTCAGACTCCCACGCCACTGCTGTCTCTTTAAAATTATCAACATTTGAGCTGATGGGATTTTGTTTTAAATATATTTTAGTTGCTTTGGATTTCACTCAACAGAGCCCTGTAATTCAAGCACTGTGGGAATGCAGGCGTCTCTGAGATTTTGCTCTGCATTTTATGCCTTTCTTCACTGATTATATTTTTGTCGAAGTTTGAAGGTAGGGATGGGGATGTAAGAGTTTTTGGACCAATTTATTTTTGTAGTGGGGACATTTCCATATTCCAGTTCAGCTCTGTAGCCTCCACTGCCACCTGAAGCTCAGCTTATTTCTTCTCCTCCAGGCAGTCTCTCTAGTACATCCTTGCCATACCTAGACCAGAAATGCTTCCCAGGAGAGAAGCTGTTCTGACTCCCTCTTTACCAGTGAAGGACTCATGCTCTAAAATTCAGTTCATTAAGACTTTCTTTGTCCCTGTCTTTGTTAGCCCCTTGAGGAAGTAGGATGTTTATAGGTCTGGGTTTTTCTTGGTGTTACCATGCAAACAAAGGTTCAAGTCCTCCACATTCTAATCTGAAGTGGAAGTCAGAGTCAAACATTTGAATTTTTAAAAATAAAACCATAAAATTACCAGAAAAAAAATGGAATAATTTATTTTATAATTTGAAAGGGAGAAAGTCCTTTTACAGCAAGACCCAAACCTCAAAATCTCAGAAGTCATAAAGAAATGTTTTAATATCTTCCTCTCTCTCTGTAAATATATGTATATGTTATATATACATAGATAGAGATATATAGATGTCTGTATATATCTCTCTCTTCAACTTTAGCAGAGTAAAATATATCAGACAGATTACAGACTGAGAAAATATTTGCAACACCTAAGATAAAGATTATTTCAAAAATATATTTAAAATATTTTATAAGTAAGTAATAAAAATGGAAAGGCAGGTAGCATAACATAAAAATCATCATAAATAGAGTATCAATATGAAAAGACGCTCACACTCACTGAAAGTGAAGAACTACAAACTGGACTGAGCTACTCTCTGTGTCACCCTGACAAAGCTAGGTGCTAGCGGGGTCTGGAGAACCAGCACTCACACACACTGTGGATGGGGTGTAAATTAGCACAGCATCCTTAGGTGCATTTGTTTCATGTTATTTTAGAATGTTATTTGGTTATATCTAACAAAAACGGAAAATTAACATACCCTTTGACCCAGCAATTTCAGCTCCAGTGATTTACTCCACAAACTTGCTGAAAATGCACATAAGGATGCATGCAAAAGTGCAACCATTGCTGCATTGTCTGCAAGAATAAAACCTGAAAATAACTTGAATATCCACAGCAGGGGGTGGTTTAAATTGTACAGTATATCACTCCAGTGGAATACTCCTAGCTAGAAGGAAATTAATACAGCTGTATGCTGATATTAAGAAATTACCAAGTTATATTGCCAAGTGTGAAAATTGAGATACAGAATAATATAAGTTGTGTCTCCATTTGTATATAACAAAAAGAGACCCATGGATGTATGTTACGGAATATCCAGGAGGTGCACAGGAAATTGTTGAGTGGGAATAGGAGCCTGGGATGGCAGGGGCTTGGGTTTTATTTTAAACCATACTATTATGTGAATTTCTTAAAATCAAGGGCCATGTTATTTTTTATAAAATAAAGGAAGTAAATTACCATTATGCTATGAAATAGGGCAGTGAGCAATGTTTACTACTAACTAACTTATGTTGGTGTTGTTCCACGGACGCTGTCATAAACTCTTTTGAATATTCTTAGGGTCTATTACAGGGCCCTTCACATAGGAGAGGCAGTGTGTAAATGAATGAGCAAATGAAACTATGAATTTATTGACAGTATGTGTTGCAGAATCTACTGGTAACCTCAAAATGCTGATAAATTTAAGCAAACCCTCTTCCTCAGTTGTCCACCTAATGATTTTTGCTGATCTAAAGTGAGAGCTGCTAGTCATAAAGACTGAGAAAACATAAACAAAGTTTTGCTCTTGGGTGAGGGTTAACTATCATTCCAGTAGAAAAACAGAATCTCTTGCATGAACTGTAACAGCATTTTAGAAAAGGAACATTGGTCTGGAAATCCAGAGTCGGGGTTGTTTGCCTTTGCTCTGTACTAGCTACTGTCTAAGCTTACATGAGGTATTTTCCTATGTGGGCTTCTTGTGTGAAACGTTGGCTGATGGCTAAGGTTGTTTATCCCTTTAAAATTATGTAATTTAAAAAAAGGACAATCCAAAACAAAAAAAAATGCAAGCAGCACATTTCACATTTATGCTTTCTAAAATTTCTATTCTTGTGTAACAAGCCTCATGCTAATTCATTTTCCCGGAGAGGCCCAACCCAACTGTTAGATTTTGCTCCTGTAAATCTGAGTCTGGGTTTTGATTATCCGTGGAAATCTTGGCCCTCTAAACTTTTCTTACTTTGATTTCTGGGGGTACATGAGCACATAGAGACACGCATTAAACACATGTTTCTGGTTTCCCATATTATCTATGGATACATAGTTGTTTTATTAGAACCTGAACTTTAGCAAGATGCTAGAATATAACCCAAGTTCTTTTTCTTAAACCTTCAGCAAAGGTTCTCAAGTGATTCTGGGGAAAAGCCTCTCCATATCTGGGTTTCTGGCGTTCCAGCAAATAATTGCTGAACTCTGCCAGCTTGCTGTGAAACCACATTGATTACCTTGCCTGGTGCACTGGCCTGTGCGCTGGGGACACAGTTAAGATGAGCAGTGGTTCTTTCCAGGGGTTCGTTTAGCTCTAAAACTAGAAAACGAAAGACTATTTTTTATCAGTAGCTGAAACAGGACTGGGCTGGAACAGAGCCAACGGCAGTTCACTTAGGCAGAGACAAATCGGGGAAAAGGGAGATGGCAGTCTGTGTTTAAGCACAGGCAGAATCTCCTGAGAACAGGCGGTGCAAAGCCACTCCAACCCCGTCTTCGAGAGAAGCCAAGGAGGACAAAACCTGTGTAAACCAAGGCAGTTTTCTCTGCCAGAGGAAAGGAACTTGTAGCAATACTGCAGGGTTAGATATATTTTAGGACAGATGTGCTGCCTCTGGCTTCTTAGGAAACAGTTCTGGGGTTTTTTTGTTCTTTATTTATTTGCAATAAGTACCATTAAAAAAGCCACTTTGTTAATCACAAATGTCTTTATTAAGTCATCTTTCCTCTTTACTAAATCAATTGATTTCCCAAAATGGGGTATGGGAGACCATCTAATGGTGTGTGAAAAGAAAATTGAGGACTTCTAATTAAGTTTATTTTTCTGTCACCCTTTAAGTTCTTCTCCCCCCTTTTCATTTTATACTGTATCTAATATAATAGTAAATAGAAATATATTATTAGTATTAATATATTAGTTCATGGTCATATTCTATAAGTTAATGATTATGCACTTAATAAAGAGCTTAGGCTCCATTATTTTTTATTTGCCCTTTTACAAGTAGAAGTATGATGCAAGAAAAAATTCTGAAGACTACTACTTCAGAATCTAGAGTGTAAATCACGGTTTCTGTAACTTGCTGCTACTCACTTACAAGGTGACACTGAGTTGCAAGGCAACGCTGGCTATCGTGGTAACACCAGTATCTCCATAACCTCCTCCAATGTTACGAATGTTTTTATTGAGGAAAAGAACAAGGAAAGACAATGAAAGTTAAGAGTCCAAGGGGTGTGCAAAGTAAGATTCAATGCAAGTTACGGGTACAAGCATTTAAAGAATAAGAATGAGAATGATAAAATTTTACATTTTAGATTACATAGCTATGCAACCACTTACAATTTTTTTTTATGATCCTTTTTCTGGATTAGAGAGGTCCCCAGTGGTGGTCTTATTCCCTCCTTTCTTTCTACCACTGTGGAGTAGGGCCAGCTGAAGGCTTGCAATGCCTGCGGAGGACTGAGTCTATGGATTGTTGAGTTTGCAAATAGTTTGTCCAACCCACTGGGCATGCCCAGGCCTTCATTTATCTTACTTAGTAGTCATTTGACTTGTTTGTTGAACAGAGTATTTTAATACTGAATTCTCCCCCGGGCTATGCGGAGAAAATAGATGATGAACTGCGTAGCTGTGGAACACGTGCAGCATGCGGATGGCCGCGCAGCAGAGCAGGCTGTCCACGGGGCATGATTTATGCTTTACTGTAAGAGCACAGTTAGGCCTCAGATATTTCCTCCACTGTGTGTTGACGCACTGAACTCCTCTCCAGTCTGATCCTCATTATTTTGACTTGTTGAATTTCCCAGGACAAGTTTTGATTCTCAGACTGGGCTCCCCATCATTTGATACCCTCAGCTGTTAACTTCCTGCTCCCCACAACCTCTCCTCCGTCACCTCCTAAGTCCAGGTGTGACCTAGAGCTGTAAACTGATTGACTGGTTCAAGGAAAGCTTCACATCCCATAAAGAAGGGAAACACATGCGTGCAAAACCAAACATATGTTTCTTTGAGAGAATCTGAGTGAATGGAGCTCCTGTCCCTCCCTGGGCCTGGAGACTGGGGAGCAAAGCTGGATGGTAACACAATCACAAAAGGCTCTTGAAGCCAGGCACTGATTCCACCGCTCCATTGTGGGGCAGTCCCCAGATGTGTGACACCCACTATGCTTAGTACCAGTGAGACTACAAAGTCTCATCGGTCTCCCCAGGCTTTGCTTTTGACTACTAGTTAGCCAGCCAGGCAGGGGGCCTGATCAAGGGTTCTGTTTCCACACTGCTGTTTCTTAAAGTCCCACTATAATCGTTCTCAGTAAATCTCCTTGCAGGTCTGCTGTCTGGGTATAAAAAACAGTTCGGTGGTCCCCAGATGCAGTTATATTTAATTCTCAGTTTATGGAATATTAATATTTTGCCTGTTACAAGGGCTCCTGGAGACAGTGCCATTTTCAGAATATAAGGTATCCATGCTCCGTTTGTAGATGTTTAAGTGAGTTTAGGGTCCTTTGGGTTCCACCGCACTAAAGTGCTCAGATGCCCAGAAAGGGGCAGGGGGCATGGACCAAGGCACCCTACAGTTTCCTTTTCCCAGTCTCTGTCCTAACCTCACTTTACTCATTCTTCCCTAGCTTCCTAATCACACTTTTCTCTACAATTGCTGGGGATGCTTTTTCACTGCAAAAGCAAGCCAGAGAACTGGCTTTAGAGAACAGAGCACAACTGAAAACAACCAAAGGTCTGCACAAATGAAAAAAAAAAAAAACAACTAAGGAGACCAAGGATTGTGTTTATATGTGAATACAGTCATTTCTTCTCCCAGCTGCTGCTCAGGTAGTGCAGCTCATAGGCCTAGAGGCGATTCATTATTGTTGTCGCAGGTGACTGCCGTGCACTGTCCTAACTTGGGCGGCTTGCCGCTCTGAGAGGCATTGCAAGGCAGAGGGAAGAACATGGGCCTCCCAGCCCATCTATCTCGGCTTGGAGTTCCAGGCTGTTACTTACCAGAGGACAGGTCATTGGGCTTCTCTGAGCCTTCATTTTCTGATCCCAAAGATGAGGGTGACAGTCGCCAGCTTACTAGCGTGCTATAAGGATTGTGTTCAGGGTGCCAGGCACATAAGCTCTCACCATATGAGCTGTTCCAGTGTTCAGAGGCTTCCATTGTGATGGGTAAGAATGTAGTGAATCTGATTTTTTTTCTTTCAGGGGGAGTGCAATCAAGAAGGGAGAGCTGATACATGTTTGGATTAGTGGTTTCAGTATTTACATAAGGCTACAGTGTGAATATTTGCATAACAGATCTTCACCTTAGCAGTGTCCTTGAAACCTAAGAATCGCCACATACTTGGTGAACGTCATTGTTCCTAGGCCCCTGTGTTTGCCCAACAGAGACAGAATGGTCTACATGCTGACGGATCCACAAATAAAGTCCTGTGTCCTCAGCTGCTGTCACAGTCCTTGCCAGTGTTTCCAGCCACACAAAGTACAAAACAAACAAAAACAAACAAACAAAAAACCTCACACACCCCTGGCCAAGGCTTATAAGAACCGTACAGTAGTTGCAGCAAGTTTCCAAGCAAAGGATTTCTCAATAACCTAAATTATTCACAAGTTTCTTTTTTTTTTTTCCAATAGAAAATACGTTCCTTGCTTGAATCAATTCCCGTGTTAAACGTCTGCCTTCATCACTCATTTTATTACCAGTCCAAACACAGACTGTTTCAATGGAGGCCATTTACAACGCACAATAGAAAGGATTCATTACTCATTTTCCTTTTACTATCTTTCAATTGCTCTAGCCTGAGATAGTGCTTAGTTAGAGTGGACATTAGGCCCCAGTAGTCAGGGCATTACAGGAATGCAATTGATGATAATACTACTTAACGCCTTCAGACACCCAGACAAGGGAAACACCCTTTCCCAATCCCTTAACCTCTGGCTGCTTTTCATCACAGTTATTCCACTTTCATCTCATTAAACTTCACATTTTTCACAGGAAGCTCTCCCTCTTCTATTTGATATGCTGTCTCCCTCTCGGTCTGCAACAGTCACGGGCCCTACTCAGGATGCTTAGGCTGTTTTTTTTCTTTAAAAAATACACAGAAAAATGTCCACCACATTACTCTCATGAAGTGTGATTTCTCCAGGAACAACCTGACAACAACCTCTCCAAAGCGAGCTGGAGATTGGATTCCAGTGCTGCATGCAAGTACTAAGTGTCTTTTGGATGATGGTCAGCGGTTAATAATCCAAGTAAAGTTTACAGCCCCAACTGTGTCCTGGCATTTATCCCAGGCATTATTACCTTCTTTCCAAGCTACCTCTACTCACCACACTTTATTTTGATACTGGGACACACCTTACTAAAATTGGAATTAATAGGTTTTAGAAAAATATATTTTGATAAATCCCACTGGCTTTTTATAATTCTCGTTAATGCCACTTTGCTCATATATAAAAATATTTACTCTTTTATTAAAAGTAATCATAGGGAAGCTTTTTCTGTGAAGCTCTAGACCATCTACAAACCCATGGGTTTACTCTTGATACATCTCACTAAACTGTCATGGGCTAATACAAACCAGAATTTGCGTCCTCCATTCACCCCTTACCATCTGTGAAACCCTGAGTAAGTCACAAAAGCTCTACTCATCCGTCTCCTTGTTAGTAAAATGAGTATAGTAGTGCTTAGCTCCTAAGGTTGTTAGGGGGAGTAGAAAGGATAGTGCCCATAAGATAGTTATTGCTGTGCCTGGAGTAAATTAAATTCTTCATAAATATTAGCTATTATGCCTGCACTTGCTAGTTGACTACTATAGGTGACTACTATGTGACGGATGCTTTTATGCACTATCTTCATTAGTCCTTGCAAAATTATGTATAGTTATCATTGTTATCTCCCAGTACAAATGGGAAAACTAGCTAAGTAAGGAAAGTTGCCGGTATGTTTCAAAACCGGCCTTGGAAGCCAGGGCTGTGCATCTCCATCACCTCAGAGGCATGTGTTGGGTTTGGAAGGAATGGAGTTCATGCCATAAATATCTGGTCATTTCCCACCTTTTCTGTCTCAACCTTCTCTTGTGGCCCCCAAGAAGTGTCCCTGAGCCCTTCCCAGTGATGCAGTAGAGCTATCCCTTGGGGGTCCTTTTGCCTGGAGCAAGAGAAGAGGCTCATTCACATGAGCACTGTTTATTGGTGGTCACATTAAAGAAACTTGGTGCCAACTTCCCAGAAAAACAGTCTTCAGTCTTGGGTAGTAGTCTTCAGTACTAGAGGAAGGCAGGAATGGATTAATGGCCTGTAATATAATGTTGAGATAAATGATTGCATGTACGTTAAAAATAGGGCAAAAAAATATTGTTCAGGTCAACTTCAATTGTACAATTTAATTCTGTTTTTTCATGATATAAGCTGAGATTCAGAAAATGTTACTAGGATTTAAAATCATTTAAACATCCATCTTCTTAAAAGATAGGCTTCCAGAGTCATAGAATATGAGAAGGGAGAAAAGGGGGGAAGAAAAACACGGAAGGAAGAATTGGGAGTCTACTATAAAGCTCCAGGCCAGGTTCCTTCACATTATCTCACTTAATGCTTCCAACTGCCAGGGTCTGCTGACATCCCTTTAGACCACTGCACTGGTGCCAGCAATATTGTACCTTCTTCCGTCCCTGTTTCGCTACTTAAGCTCATTTTTGGAGCATGCGTTGCCCACATGGATTTGACATGCATGTTGTCTTCCCCACTGTGAAAGTGGCTCTTCTCAGATTGTCTAACCCACTCTTCCCTCATCCAAAACCCCACTCCTGATTTACCTGCCTCCCTCCCGACTCCCCACACTCCAGTCTCATGTACTCTCCTAACCAGGAGCTGTCTCGCAGGTCCCACTGTGCCTGCTTTTTGTAAGTCTTGAACTCGTGATTTGGAAGAACCTCCACAACACAGTAGGAGAGGAAATACTCTCCCTGTTTTATAGATGAGGAACAGAAGCTCAGGATTAAAAAAAATAATAAAGTTCAAGACCACCTAGTCTTGGACCCAGAATCTGAATTTTGAATTCATATATTTAACTAATTACTTAATTGACATATAAATACAAGCCTTTTTGATTTCTAAATATGCTGTTATAACCACACCCCACAGAGCACAGAAAACAAGATATACTGGCTGAATCCTTCATGGCACTTCTGGCCCAGGGTTTGTACCTTATCAACTTTTCCTATACGCTTGAGGCCCTGGTGGGTGAGGAGAAAAATAACTCACACGGACGTGATCCCACTCATGGTGGTAGCTATTATGAGTTACAGCTTAAGGGAGAAGATGCTTCTATTGGCAAATGTATAATGGACCAGAAATAAAGAATAAGGGGAAATGTCTTATCTTTTAATTAAAAAGTACACTTTGATATCTGAAGAGAAAGAATTAATATCAGTCTCTTTATTCGCTATTATTATTACCCCAACCCTTAAACCTATATTTCTATTTTAAGTTAATCAACTTGGCCTTTAAATTAAGACAGTTCTCTTAACACTTTCACTCAGCCAGCTATCCCTCTGAAAATGGGAGGAATTGGAGTGGCTGTAGTGCTACCAATAAATGTTAGAAAATTATATGAACAGACTGTGGAGGGAATGGCATGGCAGGGGTGTGAGGGCTGCTCAGCAGGCTGGCTCCGGCCATTATTGGCCATGCCATCGTTCAGCCTTCTCTCCCACCTCCTTCCCCACCCAGGTGCCAAGGAAGGAAGTATGGGATCGCTGAAGCTCAGAAATACCCAGGGCTTTGCCGTCAACAAGACTCAACACACTTAGCAATGCCTTTTACTATCTGTGTGGCCTTGAGTAAATTGCTAACCCTCTCTCAGTCTTGATTTCTTCCACTGTACAAATCTAGACAATAACTACCTCACCTGGTTCTGGGGGAGAATTCCAGAAAGGAATGCTTGCAAAAACGCCTAGCTTTCACCATTAGAAAAGGAAGACATAGTAGATTTTAAACATGTGTTTGCTTTCTTCTTTCCTTCTATCAAAATCCAACATAGCAGGAAAAACAAATGTTTCCTAATCTCCAAATGAAAACACGCTTGAAAAAATCACACAGCCATCTCAGATTATGCAGATATAAGCATAATAACGTGTAGTGGCTAACCCAGTATCTTTAAGTAATATATTTCATGCCTAACTCAGCAAGGGAGCCTTGGAGAGTGGATCAATTTCTCTTTCTGACACTCCTACTGAAGGAAAATGGGTTAATAGATTTTCCTGCGTGTAACCAGAATGTGGAAATAAAACTGGACTGTTATGAAGCAAAATAAAGAGTAAAACCAGCTAGAGTCTTACTTGCCAAATTTAGGATTTTCAACTTTATGAATGGAATCATTTTCTTAATTGCATACTTCATTATAGAACTGTTAAGAATGATTTATAAAACATTTAGGTCCCTTTTAAATATGACATGGGTAAGCTTGGAACACTCAAGTTCATGTATATGTTTTTATGCACTCTGCTTGGTTACTTCAACAGGGAAAGCATTTGTTCTTTTCGGACACGAATCTCGTGGCCCCTCTTCATTGGCTTCCCTCATGGAGTGCCATTGCCTCCAGTGCTTCAGTTCTCCCTTTGTTTATGCTACTGTAATAAAGTGTCCCCAGGGAGTTCTGACTAAACATACTATTAAATAGTCAGCAACATAATCCATTATTTTACCAGCAGGAGTGGCTTGTTTACTTAATCCGTCTTTTAAAAACAGTCATTTCTGGAAAGGCATTTGTACCTTACTTATTTTGACAGCGTCAGGAAGCTCCATTGTTAATCAGAAGCATGTTAAATCAAATAGACATACATAAAGGCGACTGCCAAGATTGGTCAGCTGGATTGGCTTTTACAACATAAAGCTGTAAAAACATTTTTATAGAAGGAGAACCCATATAGCAGTACTGGAAGCACATCCTGCGTGACCAAGCTCAACCCAGACGAATCCACAGACAGATCATGCATCAAATACCCAACTTCACTTTCATACGCGATTTTTATAGGACAGGAGTACTTAGACATTAAACACCGATGATGGGAAAGAATATTAAGAATTAATGAGTATATAGGAAAGATAAAGATTCATGGACTCTGAATCACTGAATGTATTGGCTGATTTATTTTGACAGGTGCAGTTTAGTTTTAATGATTTCAAATAACATTTCTTGGTAGGATACTGAAAGGCCTGCTGTGTGTGTATATGTGTATGGTAATAAAATCTTGTAATAGGAGTTTCACTCTAAATTGCAGTGGCTAAATCTTCGTGAAGACTAAGTTGTTCTTTGGGTTTTTATACCAGGGAGGTGAAATTACACAAGTATCTTCTAATTGATGATTTGAGTTTTTGAACATTGTTACTTATCTCAAGTTCAAAACAAAATTTATTTCTAAAGAGAACACTGAGACTTTATCCACCGCACAGTAGTTTAAGCTCTAGTGTCCAGTTTTTACATGACTTCAGGATGTCACTTCACTTTCTGTCTCAGTTTCCCAAGGATGCCAAATAGGGAGAGTCATTTCCTGGTGAGAGAATTAATTAACATTTGTAGAGAATTTTAAAATCTGCTTATGAAAGAACTCTTCACGAGGGAAAATCTTGTGCCTTACAAGATAAAAGAGCAAAGACTGTAGATTTCAAACAACTGTGAACGTTATTAAAGAATAAAAAAATACCAGAGGGATACAATTATCTTTAGAAAGACATTTCACCAGACAGACTATAATACAGTGAGGAAAGATATATTAAAAGGGAGTTTGATGAAGGCTTCAGGGAACTAGGCACCATGTTATTGGCATGATGACTGAGAGTCATATTGTGCAAACTCTAAATCAAATATGATCTAGGAGACGGAATGAAATGAGATCAATTCAGCTGAAACCTAAAAGGAAGGCTTCTAGTAATCCCCCAAACTCTTTCATGACCCCTGTTTACTTCAAACCTCTAATGCTTCGTATGCATACTATTATTCATGCTTCATTATTAATTCAGATATTTCCCTCCTTGCTTGTAGACCTGAAAAGCCAGGTAATTGAGGAATACAGGTCAAATTCATCTCTCCCTTCCTCTCTCACTCCCTGCCTCCATGTCTTTGGTTAAGGGGGAGAGGGGTAAAGGGTGGTATATGTGTAAGAGGAACATTGCATATATATGGTTGTCAATGTAACTTCAATTTAAATGAAACTTCTGTCCCTTCACTTTGTACCTGAGAGTTCTCACTGGCAAAAATATCTTGGCATTTTTATTAACACACATTCCATTTTATGCAGAAAGCATCAAACTTTTGCAAAGTATTGGGAAATAAAATATTCATTTTGTCAAGAGTAAAATAACTGGAACCAAAGGGTTCTTTCTAAAAAGGACCCTGGGAATCAGGCTCCTAGGTGATAATTCCAGCTTCACTGGTAATTTTCTCCATGATGACCACCATCCTCTGCACAGAGAATTGCATGGCGAGCCAATGGGGAGACTTGGTCTGATGGGACTAGGTAGGTACTTTAGGTCTTGTATTATTTTCCAGTAGTTCTGATCATTTCTAACCATAGGATACTAAGAATTCTCAAATCTTAAGTCACTTGAATAAGAAAGAAAAGTTTCTCTGGAATAAATCCCAGTTGATGATTATCATTTTAGAAATTTAAACTCACGGCCAATTTAAGAGGCAAGCTCAGACTGAAGAGTCAGTGTGACAATGTAAGTGGAAGTTTCTACTACAGTGTTGGACACATAGTAAGAGCTTAAAACATCCCAGTTGAATTTTTTGCACAGAAGAAAGTGTGTTGAGAAAAGAGACGGACGGGTATTGCTACTATGGGATATGGACAAATCCCAAAAGATCTTCTTATACAATCTGGACGTGAATTCAGGCTACTAGAGTTGGATGTCGTTATGGTCTGAATGTTTGTGTCCCCTCCCCCAAATCCACTTGTTGAAACCCTACCCCCCAAAGTGATAGCAGTTGGAGTTGGGGCCTTTGGGTGTGCTTAGACCATGAGGGTAGAGCCTCTGTGAATGGGATTAGTTCACTCTCACTCTCTCTGCTCTCTCTGGGCCATATGAGGACATCAGGAGAAGGTGGCTGCCTCCAAGCCACAAAGCGGATCCTCATCACATATTGATTCTGTTGGAACCTCAATCTTAGACTGTCAGCCATCAGAACTGTGAGAAATAAATGTTGAAGTCACCCAGTCTATGGTATTTTTGTTATGGCACCCTGAACTAAGATGTGAACCACAATTATTTTATTCAGCCTTCTTAAAATATAACATGTCACTTTTTTTTTTCAGACTAACTATTGTACCCTGTTACTATCTCTAAGCATTTAGGAGCTATTTCAATTTTTAATCTGCTTCTAAATCCTAATTAACCATTAACTTCTCCCAGAAGTTAGAATTGGGATGAAGCATGTTTAAATGATCTATAATTGCTTTATCTTTCCCATGGATGAAAATATAAATGTTTCTGTTCTCCAAAAGGAAAAGAGGAAAAAAATCTAATAAACACCTAGCTGATTTGATACTATTTGAAAATCAATTGAGAAATTGAAATGATGGATAATCATAGTGTACAGCTAAGATGTTGCATTTAACATTTATATTTTTAGAAAATGACATTTTAAATATGGTAGTAATTATCATAGCATGGAGGAGACATTCTAAAAAAATTTTATTTTGCTTTTGCACCTGAGGACTGGGGGGAAAAACTAATGTTAGGAAAATCACTCTCACTATGGAAATACATTTTGCTAAGGAAATACTAAGAATTTGTACAGATAAGAGTGGCTGGAGGTGTAATGATTATGGAGTTCAACTGGTTACATAAACACTACGGTTACTTCCCATTTTAGCATCTCTGATAACTCCCACTTATAACCTCAAAAATTATTAATACATGTAATGGTCAGTTTGCAACTCAATGTGTAAAAGAATTGTGTAGTAGTCCCTGTATATTTTCTCATTTGGATTTAATTCTTGTCTATATCAAGAATTAACCATGAGATTTAGGTTCCTTCAAAGCACGCCGTTATTTCATCTGTAAAGTAACGGGATTAAACTAGATCAGTGTTTCTCAAACTTCAATGTGCATTTGAACGGTCAGGAGGTTTCTGGGGTGGGTCTGAGAGTCTACTCTTCTACACAGTTTGAAAGTGATGCTGGTCCAAGGGCAACGTTTTGGGTAATGATGATAATTCATGTTTCCTTTCATCTCTGTAAGATACTTATTGCCTCTCACATGCCCCCAAAGGGGCTCCCAACCCAAGCATGTGCCCTGCCCCCTGACTGAGAATCTAACCAGCGACCTTTCCATTTGCAGGCCAGCTCTCAATCCACTGAGCCACAGCAGCCAGGGCTCATGTCTGTAAGATATTTCTTTAGGTGACCCAATAATTCCGGTTTTTGTTGTTACATCACTTGAATTGTCTGTCAGCATAGGTTTTCCTTCTAATTATTTACAGTGTCTCTTTGAAGTCTCTCTGAGATGCTGGATGTAGTCAAGTTTTAATAAAAACTACAGGCTGGGAAAAGACTGAATTCACTCCCCTGAGTTTAAGACCTCAGACCCTTTGAGGTCCGTTGGATACAATGACCTCACTCTCCAGTCACCTCCCCTTTTATACTTTTTAATGTTCTTTGACTACTCTATTAACACCTCATGAAATGACAGATATTCACTACGCTTCCTTTCACTTGCTGGGACTGTGGACATTGCCTGCAAACTCTCAGACAGTTTTCCGGTGAGGGAATGCGGTCTACAGGTCAGACTAGAGGCTGAAGATTCAGAGTTCTCAGCCCCGCCACTGAAATTGAGGTATTTATCCTTAGGCATTACAACACACAACAACCTTTAAGTGCCTTGTTAAAGCAGTGGGTTTATTTCTAGTCATCTGCTATAAAATACTTCAAGAGGCTTAGTTGAAAAGTACTGGCTTAGTAATGTAAGTGACCCCATCCCCACCCCAAGCCCATAGGACGATCTTGGGTGAGTTTCTTATTCTTCCTGGGCCTGTTTCCCTTATCTGTAAAAAAGGGGAAATTTTTCATAAGACTGTTAAGAGATTAAGTGTGTATTTGCCAACATTGCCCCTCAGGATCAAACTGTTAAATCTTATTTCAGACTAGTTGTACTAATGTATTTCTTAAGTAAATATGTATTTCCTGCTTATTGTAAACCAACTATTATTTAGCAGTCATGATAATCACTGTTATTAATAAAGACATACTGTTTGGCTCGGGTGGGGTGGTGGGGTGGGGAGAAAATGCAGACAACTGTAATTGAACAACAGTAGAAAATAGAAAAATAAAGACTTATACTTCATAAAATTTTGATAAATTATAGATATTTTGCTTAAATATTAATTAATTAATTTTATTGTGTGTAGGCACTGTGGAAGACACAGAAATTGCATGACACCAATTCTGCTGTCAAAAAATGTGCAGTCTAATGGGAGAAAAAGACATGTACTTAAGTAAATGTCGTATAACAAAGAAGGCTTATTACTTATCATACAGTTGGGAAATAATGTTCGATATCCTGTCTACTTCTCTATTGCAAAGCAAAGAAAATCCAAGTCGTTATATTACTATTACTGCTTCGTTTCAGTAATAGTTTCATTTAACTCCCAAAGACTTAATTTTAATCTTCATGAAATTATTTTTTTCAAGATAGAACAGATAGTATTGTTTCTCTGATCATAAAAACAATCTATGGAAAAGCACAGACCCTTGGGAAAATTAGGTGACAGTAACTGTCATCTGGGAGGGGATATGAGAGGGAGGGAGCCTTAGTTTTTATTGCTTACTCTTTTATACCCTTTAAATTTTGTACCATGTGCAAATACTATCTTTTAAAAATGTGTATTTTTCTAAATTAATAGATGCATATTGGAATATACATTATATGATAAATAAAGTCATAACATAGAAAATAAAATTGCTCATAATGCCACCATGAACTTAACATTTTGATCTCCTGTTTGCAGATCAGGCATAGCATATATTCATGTATTTTTTAATAACAGTGAGATCACGGAATATATATTTTAACCTATTTTAAAAATACTTTCTATTTCAATAGCTATAAATCCACAATATAACTTCTAATGTCTGTGTTTGTTTTATTGTATGTGTTTACCTTATATACTGTATGTGTAACCGCCCTCTGTGGAGCAGTATTTTCAACAATTTTGTGATGGACATCTTTGTACATTACATTAGTGTAATCATCTTCTTTTCTTAGAATTTACCTTAGAACTTCAATTGCTGGGCAAAAGATCTGCATGTAAAATTGAGATTTAAAGGAAACTGAGCATGAATATAGGAATGACCCATTTCTCCCCAGCCCTTCCCCTCCGGGGGAGAGAGGTATGTTGTGGTTTATATGCAGGAGCAAAAGGGATGGAATCCTAATTGCTTTCCCAGGGCAGAAGAGGTAGAGACTGTTTACCTCCAGTGCCAAAGGCCTTCAGAAAGGGGTGCACTCAGTCTGTCCGAGAAATACCTGATGGAGCTCCACATAAAGCAAGGGAAAGGGACCGAGTGGACAAACCGGAAAGGGGGGAGGGAATGGCAGGCAAAAGGACTGTGCGAGAACTTTAGATGGGACACCACTGGCAAGTCTCAAGCAGGGAATAGGGCGACTTGATTTACTCTTTAAGAACTCAACTGGAAGCCGGGTGAGCCCAGTGGCGTGGGCCAGGAAGGGATGGTCAAATACAGAACAAATTTTGAAGGTGGGGTCAAAGAACTCTGCTGTATGTTTACTGAAACAAAAGTAAAATGTATTTAGCAAAATATGAAAGTGTCAGAAACTGTCACTAAACTGTTGTTGTAGTTGTCAGTGACGTGACAGTTTATCAATATGCTGATTGATTTTTAAAAAATCCATCTATCTTTAGTGATGGATAATAAAATAATATGGTATGATAAAATGCTGTGAACAAATAGAGCAGAAAACTGGAAGCAGATGGGTCAAGGAGTGGCCAGTCGTGGCAATGGCAACTTCTTCAGGCCTGTGGCACCGAAGCTCGGTTATTTCAGCTTCTCCTGACTTCTGCCTGGTTCCCGGTGCGCCTTCTGCGGTAAAGGAGGCCCAGTGCAGAGCATAGTGTGAGCCCAGAACACGAGCAAAGAAATGGGGGCGGTGTGCCATGTTTATAGCCTCAAAAGAACTAGAGGAAAGTGACATTATAAAGCATTCCTTATAACCGCCGGTTATAAATCAGGATTCTCCAGAGAAACAGAATTGACGAGTGTGTGTATGTGTGTGTCTTTTAAGGAATTGGCTCACCCAGGTGTGGAGGTTCAGGTCCAAAGACTTTCCCTTGCAGAATTCCCCCTTGCTTGGGGGGAGGCCAAACTTTTGGCCTGTTAAGGCCCACAACTGATTAGATGAGACACATTCACGTTATGGAGGATAATTTTACTGCACTAAGTTAAACGTTAATCTCATCGAAAACATCCATTCACAAAAACATGCAGAATAATGTTCTGTCGAATATCTGGGCACCATGGCCACGCCAAGCTGACACATAAAATTAACCATCATAGCCCCCATCCCCAACCGCCGTACACTCCCACTTTTGCAAAAGAGAAGTTGAGGGGTTCAGGGGTAACAGTGCTGGTGCCAATTATTTGCCCCCTGATTGCACCCCTAAGCTGGTGGTCTAACAATGTGCTTCCTTTCTAAGTGAATAAATGAGTATTGTAGTTCTCCCATGATGAACTGCGAAACTCAACTCTCCTCCTTCTCCCCACCATGACTGCTTGTGACTTCTTTGCCTTTAAGTTTCCTGGCCTAGGGCCATTACACTGAATGTCAGGTGAAAGTTAAAGAATGCCACCATAAAAAACACACAAATAAATGAAAGCTGCCTCCTCTAGGAAAAACACAGGAATCCATTCTATGTTTTTGGTGGGTAGGGAAGTCCATACCTCTGAACCATTTGCTGTTGTGAAGAACGCCAGTCAAGGCAGCATTGAGATTAAAGAAACCAGTACACTAGGAAGTCCTCTCCCAAGAGCCCAAGACTGAGGCTCAAGACAGAATAACACCAACATTACTAATGGCTCAAGTTTATATCATTCTGCCCTGACCTGCGAGGCTCAGTGGGTTGGGCATCGACCTGCAAAACACAAGTTCACTGGTTCGATTCCCCATTCCCCCATGGGGGCACATGCCTGGGTTGTGGGCTGTGTTCCCAGTTGGGGGCATGTGAGAGGCAACCAATCCATGTTTCTCTCACACATTGATATTTCTCTCTCTCTCCTCCCTCCCTCTCTCCCCCTCTAAAAATAAATAAATAAAATCCTTAAACATTTTTTTGCATCTTTCTTTGAAACTGGTGAAGTGCTTTAGCAGCTTGCTTATGATTAAGATGTTAAGGTCTTTAGTCAAAGTTCTAGGGTTCTCTAGTTTGAGTCATATTATCAACAGCTTTTAAAAAGTATAGTCCACACTGCAGGCCCCAGCACCTCCAAATTGTTACGTCACTAACATTCAGTTTAGAAAAACAGCTTTTTATTAAAAGCATCAGCAGCCCATTCCTGGGGCTTCTACCTAGCATGACGTCTCCTCCTGTTCCAGAACAACGAAACACCAAAGAAACAAACCCAAAGAGTGGGTTTGAGGAGCATATCAGTCCCTCAAGATCTATGTAAACAACCTGTGCTTTCAACAAACCAAAATTCTTATTGTTCCTTTTCTTCTAAGAAGCTAAAAAACCGTAATGACTTTCGATCTTTCCAAAAGTGTATGTATGATGATGTTGCATTCGTTTCAAAAAGGGGAGGCCCACCACTGCATAGCACATTCAGGTCGGTCCAAAGCCAAGACCCAATTCCACAAACATCTGCTGAGTTCCTTCTGTGTGTAAATTGTCAGATTCAGGTTTTGATCTTTAAACATATATATTTTTTCACTACTAAAATTTTGTCAAAAGCTGTCTTTTAGTTGACAAGTAAAATGAAGACAAAAACCTGGTATTTTTTTAAACTAGAAAAATATTGGCTCTTTCAATGTGATGTATGCTACTGAGAATCGAGAGGAAACAGGTGGATATATTTCTGTCTTGAAGAGTTTCCTGGTTTTACATATTTCCTTTCTTTTTAGCAGCTAAAGGCACACCAACAAAAGACTCCCAAGAAATACCAGCCATACCTACAATTTTTGTACCCCTGTCCTTTCTAAGAGTGCAAAGCAGTGTGAAACAAGAGTACATAATATGAAAGCAAATAGTGCCTGCCACAAAGCATGGCATGAAACAGAAAGTAACTCACAGTGACCTGGATTAGAGCATGGCCTTACAGCATGTCTGCTTCTATGGTTTCCTCTGACTCATGGTTTGAGCTAGAAAACAAAAAAAAAAAGAAAAGAAAAAAAATGATTAAAGGAAATGGTTTTTAGCAACCAAGTAAAAGCTTTGTACCAGCCACCAGCTACGTTGTGTCTCCCTAAATTCTCTCGACACTATGAGGTAAGAAGTTATGATGTCCATTTTACAGCTGGAAATCTGAGGCTCAGATAAATTCACTGACTTGAAAAGAATCTTTTAAGGGACACCATCGGGATGCAAATCCAAGTCTCTTCATTTCTGGTACCTTTTTGCTTCACTACTTTGTTCTGCAGTTATTCCTTGACTGCCCTTGTCATGCGAATTTAGAATGATTTGTCTACAAACAGGCTATCAATGCCATTGTCTGCTTTTCAAATTGGGTGTTAAAATTTGTTAGACGTTTAGCGGTTGAAAAAGTTTCACAAAAGTAATATAGCATTGGTATACGTGAAGGCTTTGTTTCCAATGAGAAAAATACAATTAAACTCTTTTACTGTCATATGAAACAGTTGCTAGCCACATTCCTGTTTTGAAATATTTCATTCATATTTTCAGGAATATGAAACTATTGAGTAATGGAGCAAAGGTAAAGATAATAGAAGGTAGCAAGGAAGAGGGTTTCTCACCTGGAAATGCCAGTACTCCTTACTGAATTCAGAGACTACAAGTTAATAGCTTATGCTTATGCTGTTAAATATCATCAAACTTTCGCATAATTTATTCTTTGAAATGGAGCTAAGACAACCTCAGGGCCTTTATTCAAGCCAGTGCTCAAATGTCACCTTATCGGAAAACTCTTCCTTGACCCTCCCATACAAAATGTCACCCCCCTCCTTGACTTTCTTGTTCCCTTGGGTACCTTTCCCTGCTGTGTTCTTTTCCACGGTACTAACTTCCACAAAACATGTTACCTTTTTATGTGTTTACTGCTGAGCTCTCCTTGATGAAAGGAAATACCATGGAGCAAAGCTTTGTCTGTTTGGTTCACTTTATTTTCAGATCCTTGAACACAGCACATAGTAACTACTCAATAAATATTTGTTGAATGAATAAATGTAAGCAGAGTTTTGTTTTTATTTATCATTAGTTAATTTATTTTCTATATCTAACTCTCAAAGCATTTATCTCTTCAAGAACTTGGTTTGGGAAACCTGGAAAAATCCTTGAGTCCCTTACCCACAAGTATGAAATTAAAATGAAATCCTCCGAAAATTCATCAACTGTATTTCAGAGACAATTTATGAGTGTAAAAATCAATATTTAAAGGTATGAGAAAAAAATCATAGTGCTCCATTAAAAACCTAGTTGTAATGACCATTTTAAAAAATAGGAGAGATTTAATTTTTCAAAGAAACATGCAAGTACACTATATGTTATTCAAACGACTTGAATATGAATGTATTTCAGTTTATTTAAAACTAGAGCTTCCAAGTCATTATCTGTAATCAAAGAAAGTAAGGACCTAATTCTTTCCTCACCTCTGATATCTGTATTCGCAGCACTCTCTAAATACACAAATACATACATATATACAAACATACAAATCTATATACAAAATCTGAAAACAAGTCAATATTTGTTTCCAGTAGATGGCACTGCAAATCAAGTCTTTGTAAGGCTAACTATTCTTTGATCACAGTAATAGTTATTTATTCTGCAGTGATATTATCTATAGACTGATACAGTGGAAACAAAAAAGGTTGGGGATTTTTGAAGCTATCGTATAGCTGGATTGTACAGCATCCCAGCACCGATATTTCTTCTTTACATATCACAGTTGGGTATTTATGAAGGGAGCAGGTGTGTATAGCAAAAATTGTTTGCTTGCTTATACATGAAACCCACTTTTTCTTGCGGGATTTGGGTTGCCAGTTTTAATTTGTTTAGTCTGTTTTATATTATAAGTCCATTGGGACTCTCCGTGCTGATGCACAGTGCCAAATCCACTCACTGAGGCCAGTTAATGCACAGAGGCAAAACTGTTCCAGCATCCGTAGACCACACCCCTGGCCTGTGCTGTTTGTGGGGGGGGGGGGTGGAGCAGGGGTGTGCGTATGTGTTGGTCACAAACACCTTGGTCATAAGAATATAAATGATTCCAGACAACTTCAGCTCATGACAAAAGAACCCCCAAAACATGACACATGCATAGTGACAGTGGATCTGGATCCAGCTTTGTAAAAAGGAAAATATGTTTAAAACATTTTAAAACCATTTCAAAGTGACATTGCACATGCTATAGACTAGAGCATATTTAAATGCTATTATGTGTGTCAAAACACCTAGAAGAGTGTCTGGCACGAAGAAAGGTACTAAATAAATCCTCCCTTCCCTTTCTTGTCTCTACTTGAGGGGCGGAATAAGGGCTCGATAACGGAGAGCCAGGCCCTGCTCTGCAACTATGCTTGAGACCTCTGTCATCTCCCTTCCTGAACTCCAGCTTCCCTGCCTCTCAAAAGGGCTGGAAGCGAGGCTGCAAGATCTAAAATATTCTGCCTAGTATAAAATAAGATTCACAAGTAACATAAATGATACTAAGGCCCCTCAGGCTGGTAGAGAAAGAAGCCATCAGTCAAAACTGGCACTTCCACAAGTAACCCATGTCTGCTCTTTAAAGAAATGTCACGGAGTCCAGACTTTTTACACTTCTTTACGTGCCCCGGGCACTGTCATTTTTTTTTCTCTGTTGTCAAGGAAGCCTGAAACTCCTTCAAGTTGTACAGAAGCAACAGTGGGTTCCTGAAATGTCTAGAAATGTAGGAGGGAGTGCTCGGGTAGGTGACATCTTTGCGGACTACTACTCATCACCACACTCATTTAGTACTCTTGACACGTTTAAACAGTGATCTCAATTACCCCAGGCTCTTCTCAGATTGACTGTCATAGATACTCTCACCTCAGCCCCAGCCACCTTTATGGGCAACTCAAATCCACACAGTAAATACAAAAACACAACCATCGCCTCAATGAGGCAGCATTATGACTTGAACAATAGCTTCCTGCTGGGCAGTAGGGCAGAGAAGGTCCTTCTGCTTTTCCCCCCGCAGATCTGTTCACTCCATTTTTTCCCCTTTGTGACCCCAGAGTTTGTACTCCTGCTGTTTTAAAATGGCAGAGATGCGTTAGAATATTATGGAAAGCAATTTGTGGTTTAGGGGTTGGGTAGATTGATAAGCACTCTTGTGCATTTGAAAGAACCTTATAGAACATCCAGTCTAATCCCCTCATTTTATCCATGAGAAAAGAGTGGCTTAGAGAGGTCACGTGACTTACCCAGGAGACACAGAAATTAGTGATGAGGCAATGATGAGGTCACTTGACTGCCAATACAAAAGCAAGTGCTTGAACTGGGAATAGGGGAAAGGGTGAAAAAAATAAAGTAGGGTCTTAAGACTTCACTCTTAGTGGCCTTACAAAGGTGATGGAAAACACTATCTCACATGGTCTAAGACACAACGCCTTTAGGTTTCAAGCCTCTAGTACAGCAATTTTCAACCTTTTTCATCTCATGGCACACATAAACTAATTACTGAAATTCTGCGGCACAACAAAAAAATATTTTTTTGCCAACTGACAAGAATAGGTATAATTTCGATTGACTTACAAAAAAATAATAATAGTAATCACCTACTTTTTTGCTGCAAAGTGACCTTTAAAAGTCACTTCTGGTACTTATACTTGTATATAAGCATGTCTGGTACCAAGAATTAACCAGTCAGATGCAATCTTATTATGTCACACGACCAATAAGATGCAAGTCTATTATGTAACATATATGTTAATGTTCAGGACAGGGCATTCACACCAGATGGCCGTTGTTGTGTTGGATGTTGTCGTTTTTTTTATCTGACCTTCTGAGGGAAAAGAGGTCAGTATCCCTGACTAAAGAGTCAGGTACTGCATGTTTTAAAAATTCTTGCAGCACACCGGTTGAAAATCACTGCTCTAGTTAAAAAAAAAGAAAAAGATTGCACACATTCTTCAAATATTTGGTTATCTCAGGGTTTGGGGGGGACATTTTTCCCCTTCTGTTTTTGTGTTAAGCAAGTTATATCTAATATCTCAATAGAGATTTCCTCTATTAAGAAAACAATGGTTCATCTTCTTTAGGGCATTTTCTTTCCTCAGTGGGAAATAATAGGTTAAATATGGAGTAATTATGAGAAAGTTGACCAACATTTCCCTTGGCATGAAGGTCATTGCATCAAGATTTAAGTAACCATATATCTTTAACATAAGTACAATAAATAATATGCACATAATTTTGACTCTTCTAAAATAATTTTTGTAAAGTGATACTTAGGAACACACATAACACGAGTGAAACTTTTCAAGTTATTTTTTATTTCTAATTTGTTCTATATCATCAGGCAAATAGAAAAAGCATTGAAATATTTCCTAACAAATATAATTTTAATATTTTATATAATTTAGCTTCAGTCTGAAAGAAAGACTGAATTCTTTGAAAGAAAGAATTCTAAAGTCCCTTCGAAAGCATAACTTAGATGTGCAGGTTCATTTTAAACGTGATGGAATTCATGGTTTAACCACTGCTTAGAAATGACATAACAGTTACAGTTAGTTGGTGTGATCAAAAGCTTATTTTTACCAAGATCTTAAGCAAATATTAAACATGTATGGAGAAATCTTGTGTGTCAGTCATGAGATTTACATGACTGTAAATGATTTAAATTTCTTTATATGATTTAAATTTCTCTGAGTTGGAAGGCATTATGCCTCTTTTTCTTCGAAACACCCAGTTTTTTTTACCAGGTCTTTATTCTTGACTAAAATTACTGGGTTTTTTCTTTATCTTTAATTGATTTAGGGTGGATTCTACATCTGGATACCCATATTCCTAAAGTGTCTGGTTCTGAAATAAAAAAAGTCGGAAGGTATTGGAGTGGGATGAAGGGGCCGCTTTAATTGCCCCAGGGAGTCTTCCAACCAGTTTTCATTTGCCTCATTGATGTCCTTGGCTAAAGGAGAATGGAGGGAGAATACGAAAAAGAAAGCTAAGAAACTTTTAAGAAGTCACGTAGAAAAAGCAATACAAAAGCAGAAGTTTGACGAACTTGGAGAAGTTTCACCATCGACAACGTGGAGAGTCTTTGTGATAACAGTTGTGTGTACTCTGGCTTCATGATTTTCTTTTTTATCTTAGTAGGTACCAAAAATCCAACTCCTCCACACTTTTGTAGACACATGGACAAAGTTATACAGAGATGTGTGTACCAAAAACATAAAGACATTCAGTTACTTTGGAGGAACAGGAACATAATGCATACATCGTCATCAGGTTAAGGTTTAGTGTTCTTTTGCATTTGTTTTTTATTTTGATGAAATAGCATTCCGTGCATGATAATGACTTACAACCTGCAAACAAGCCTGGAGACGGCGCAATGGCTGGCTGCCTTCTTTTAGCCAACAGCTTGTGGAGAGGGAATACGAGTTCTTTAAATGGAAACCGCCCGGAAGTTCTACGGGGTGGTGAGTACGAAGAGAGACCCCCTGCCCCCGCAGGGGTTGAGAGGCGCTGCGAGTTCTGGATCGCAGGTGGGAGGGGTGAAGACAGCGCCCGCCGGCAGGGCCACCGCGGCGGGAGCAGCGTGGGCTCGGAGCGGGGCTGGCTGGAGAAGAAACCGCACTCAGAGCCTTCGGGCGGCCGCACGCTCAGCGCTCCCGCAGAGTTGGAGCTGGTGACCCCGTCCAGGGGAACGGTGCATCCCTCTCCCTCCTCCCAGCCACACTGCGCGTGGAAGAAGCGAGAACAGGTTACTCGGTTGTGTGAGACCCAGGGGTAGGTAGAGCCAAGGAGTCCCTGGAGTCCACATTTTGGATTCCTCGGAGCCGCAGTTCGTCCGTCGCAGGCACTTTGGGGCGGTCCCAGGACTCAGACGGCGGCAGCTCGGGGCTGCGGGTGAGAGGGTTAACACGCAGAGACGGAGTACGGTTGGTTTAAGAAGTCTCTGCCTTTGGTGCCCTTCAAATTAAAGAGCTCAGAACACTGGCACGGTATTTCCAAGAGGAGGGGTCAGG
The DNA here is from genome assembly GCF_022682495.2 of Desmodus rotundus. Classification (NCBI taxonomy): domain Eukaryota; kingdom Metazoa; phylum Chordata; class Mammalia; order Chiroptera; family Phyllostomidae; genus Desmodus; species Desmodus rotundus. The sequence continues at coordinate 113,007,105 of NC_071390.1, forward strand.
GAAGCTGGAGGGGGAGGCTTCTTGGGCTGGAGTTTGAACTGTGTGAGTTGCTTGATATTTCTGGGTTTCAAGGTGGCACCTCGGATGGAGATGTGACAGGAAGGCGTTTTATACGTCGTGAAGTGCTCTCCAACATACAAGGAAATACGATGTCCCCAGTGCGCGGGGGCTCACCGCCTCGGACGCCCGCCGAGGATCTCCGAGCTCCGCAATTCCTGCAGAGGACCAATCCCCCACGTCGTGGCTCGGCGAGAGCTGTTTCCGGGCACGTCCCTCCCGCCGCCCTTCCAGATCAGCTCCAGCCCTGACGTCGGGGAAAGAATCCACGTGGCAGGACTCCCACCGGTCCCGTGCGCGGTCGCACTGCCTCGCTGATTCCATCCCTGGGCCCCTGCCCTGTTCGCAGCCCTTTCGAACGTCCTCCTCTCCTCCGCGGATCTCACTTGCGCGTCCGGAGCTTCGGGGTCCGTGCGGACGTGTGGGGGCGGCGGGGCGCGGGAGGGTGGGAGGAGCTGCGAACGCACTGGAGCGCCGGGGGCCGCGCAGCCCTCCAGGGCCTGAGGAGGGGCACCGCGGGAGGGGTTCGTAGGAAAGAGGCTGACTCAGAATTGGGAAACTCCGAGGAACTGCATCCCTTGCGGCAATAGAGCAAAAACCCTGAGGAAATGTGTCCGCTTTCTCTTTCCCAGGGGAAATAAATTAAAGCCCCCCAATCAGCATCTTCTCCATCTTCAGTAGAGCGAAGCCTACCTTTGGAAGTTCTTGTTCTTGTCCACTTGGGCATCACCAGCTTTTCCGAATTGGGGATATTTCGTTCAGTCTCTGCCCAGCCATTGCGCTTTAGACCCGGGGAGCTCCTCTTTGTCCTCCTCCCACGCACCGGGCTAAAAGCCCGCGGACCCGCACAGGCCGGTGGTCGCCCTGCCGGGCTCCCGGCTGCGCTACCTTTCATTCTAACAGTTGCCGAGGACCACAATAACTCGCGCAGGGTTCTCTTCCTTCCCTAAAATAGCTAACCTCTTTGGGCACCCAGGCCTGGCCATTGCCCCAGGAGACGCCGTGGCCACCCTTGTAAACTGCGTCCTGGCCAGCCCTGGCAGATCGCAGCGACAAGCTCGCCTGAGCACCCCCAACTTAATTTTCTTCCTCTTGGGACACGTTTCCCTGGGAAATCTCTCCCTGGCACCCTCCTGCCATCCCTACGGGGGCGGGAAACATTTTAATCTCAATAGAAAAGACTCAATTTAAGTGCAGGGTGGGGCGCAGGGGGCGGGACAAAGGTGGCTCAGAGTATTGATTTTCTCTCTGGTCCCAACGAGCCACTGGCGGATAAAGCGCAAGTTTGTGCCCTTGGTCGGCCGAGGAATTGCAAATCGGGAAAACAAAGTGTCCAGTGAGATGCGGAGCGTGCCCAGATTTTCCTGCAGATGGGTTTGCGGAAAAGCCCGTGATGTGAACTTTCTGTAGGTTGCGTACGGAGGGAGCTCAAGGAAAGGATGAAGAGGAGTGGGTCGGGGAGGGGGCCTTGCGAGCGTGAAATGTGCATGTATGTGTGTGTGCGCTGAGGCTCGGGGGCCGCGGAAGGAGTCGAGAACGTCGCGCAGGCTAATTGGTTTAAGACATTCTTCAAGCGCTGGGAAAGGTCGTTGAAGGAGTTCGCTGCACACACACAAAATAATAATCTTAAAAAAGAGTGCCGGGCATGCGCACAGAGAGGATGCCATATTGGAATGAGGCTGTAGTGGGAGTCGGAGGACCCGAGCGGGCGCGCGAGGGAGGCGGCGGGCGGGGAGCAAGCGAGGCAGAGCGAGCGGGAGCCAGGCAGAGCCTGCGAGCGAGGCCGACGTCCTCGCGGGTGGCGCCCGGGGCCTTGGTCCACGCGGAGGGGAGGACGAACTTCACCAGGTAGGTCACCGCGCCGTCCGCTGTCCCCACGCCCAGACCGCTCCGCCAGCAGACCTCCGACCCGCAGGTTGAGTGCGCCGGTCAGTTTTCTTTCTTTCTTTTTTTCCAGCTTAGGGAAAAAAAAGGGAAGCTGGAGTCGGCCGGGGGTAGGGGACTGGAGGAGGGGGTGCCGAGGGAGACGAGCGAAAGAGAAAGGCAGGAGGAGAAAGCGACAGCACTTGAGCAGAGCCCCAAACTACGTTCTGTGCCCGGGGTTGTCATTTTTGCTTCCTCTGCCTCCTTCCCCCTCGTCCCTCTGCTTTGAAAAGCCCGGCCTTCCGGGAGTCCGTCGGTAGTTGCGAAGTGCCTTCCTCCCCGGGTGCAAGCTGTCCCCCTCCCGCCGCCCACCTTCCTCGTTTGCGCTCCTTTTAGCGACGCAGTCGCTCTTGCTACCCCGCGCTCCCCTGTCTCCTCGCTGGGGTCTTTCTTTTTTTGGTGTGTGTTTTTTGGGGAGAGGAGATGGTGGGGTGAGGAGTGGAGACCAACCATCCAGGGGGTGAAAAATCGGTACACAGATACATTCGGAATCGCCCCCTTGGAAACATTTGCCTGTGCAGCTGAAATGAAATTGTCAGTAGTAGTTTCGGAGCGTGCTCCGGCAAGGATGATCTTTTTGTTCTTTTTTTTTCTTTTTAAGTAATATACTGTCACTTGGGCCTTTCCTGTTGTCTACTCTCATATGACCTCCTTTCAAAATTACTAATCTAATCTGGCTTTGAAGTTATTTTTTAGTGTGTGTGTGTGTGTCTGTGTGTAAAAAATCTGCCAAAAAAAAAAAAAAAAAACACAACTAACTGTAGGAAGTGCTAGATATACTTAGGGATTTTGACCCGAGGTGGCAGAGAAGGTTCAGATGGGAAAGGGGGAGCCTTGGGAGTGGAGTGGGAAGTGGTTGATTCGAGGTGGCCGGACACATGTCCAGAGCCCGGTCGGTACTTGTGTTTTCTTGGAAGCTCTACAACTGTGGGGAAGGAGTATTTAGAAACCGTGCCAGTTCCAATATGGCGGGCTAAGGTGGTTTTTAAAAACTGAAAATAAAGGTTTTGAAGTGAGAAAAAACCCCGCTGGAGTTGCCATCCCTTACTTTCGACTCTCTTTGCCTACTCCAGGAGCTGCTTTAGCGAATTAAGTGGGAAAAAGGAGAGGAAATGAGATGCCCTCGTTTTTTCCGTGGTTAAAGTCTGCGTGTCCAGTCCATGCTAGAGGGGAAAGGGGCGCCGCTGGCCGGGACTGGGGCATCCAAGCACGACGGTTGTGTGCTTTTGGATCAGGGTACATACCTGTGTGTGCAGTTGAGGGGGCGGCGTGGGTGTCAGAGATATCCGCCCCAGTGTGTATACGCGTGCATTTTGGAACCAGACCCTGCCATGATTTGACGTGACAAACTGCTGACACGTGGTGCAAAATACATGAGGGCAGAAGGTGATTTATTTCGTATTTTTATGTGAGGAATTCTCGTGCTAGCTTTCTCTCTCTGTATGCTGGATCCTGTGCGATAAAGCCCGGAGTAGGTGAAGCGAGGAGGTGCTATTTAAAAGGACTTATTAAAAGGTCCAGGGTATTGGGTGCAATCGGGCTGCAGACGCCTGTGGGATTTTGTGTGTGCATGCAAGGGGGCTCGCTGCACTTAGCGGTGGCTCCTGCTACCCTTCGCGTGGCGGTGGGGTAGGAGATGGGGGGGGCCGCGGCCGAAGTGTGGGCTGGGTGACATTGGAACTGCAGAAAAGCGGGGACTCTCGGACCTCCGCCAAAAAGCATGCAGGGTCGAGGCGAGGAGTTGCTTTGGAGTTGCGCTGTAAGGAAGGTGGGGGATGGGGAAAGCGTTCTGGGAAGAAAGTGTCTCCTGCCCAGGTCCTGCTCCTAGAGGGCTCGCTAGGAGACTGGCGTCCTCCCAGCTAACGGGCTGGGCTGTCGCCTTGTGGTTTGAGTGGGTGGCAAGGTGCGGGGGTGGGGAAGGCTGGCATCCGGGGTTGGGGAGGGTCTGGGACTGGAGTCTGGGGGCAAAGTCGGAGCCTAAAAGGGGAGCCCGAGGGAAAGCCAGCAAACGCGAGTTCGCTTAGTTATGGACAGGGGTCCCCAACAGGGGTCGCCAGTGGCCAGGACGCTGCAGCCGAGAGTAGGTTGCGCGGCTGTGGTTGCGAGAGGGACCCGGGGGACCGGGGCCATGTGGCCGCCGCGCACGGCTCCTGGGGACTGGGAAGGCTTGTCCAGGGGACCTTCTCTGGGCTGGTGAACCTGATGGAACATCTGCCAAGTGCACCGACACGGTTAGGTTTGTAGTTAACCCAGTAACCTGGTCTTTGGGCTTTTGCAGGGGCCTGGGGAGGGCGGGGTGAGGATCGATAGGATCATCTTGCCCTTCCCACTTAGACGCCGTGCTGTCTGAGAAGCGTGTCCCTTGCGGTGTACCTTGGGTGGGGGTCGGGGGTAAGCGTCACTGGAACTGGAGACCCTGCGGCAGATTTTCCATCTCACACTCGAGGCGAGGATGAGCAATGGGCGACACTTCAGCCAAGACGCCTTCCGCCTCCCGGGGCGGAGCGCGCGGCGCGTCCACGGAGCTTCCAGTCTTCGCTACCGGTACGTCCTCTTGGGGACACCTCTCTCGCTGAAGTGGAAACCAGGCTAAAATGGCTCTGTGCTGGTAAACTGCAGTTTCAGCCGGGAACCCCTCCCCTCCTCCTCCTGACGTAGCAGTTGACAAACGTACAATTCCTCCAGCGCCTCGGACCCGGCGATTTTGTACCCAGCTTTGCCGTTGAAGTGAACATACAACAGATTACAAAGAACATTCCACGGGATTTTCGTCGGGCCCAAGTTTCCCTTTATTGTGGGGAGGAGCAGGAGGAACCCAGCCGACCACCGCTCTGTATTCCGGGGCGGGGAGACTCGGGGCGCCCCGGCAGCCAGGGGCTGGGGACCTTTACGGTAAAAAACGGAGGGAAGTGTCCTGGGGACGTGGAGGGTGGCTGTGCGGGAGCGATCGACACCCCAGGGGCCCCTGTCTTTGAAGGCATTTGTGGTGCGGAGACGTTGCCGGGAAGCCTGGGAGACGACGGTTCTGAAACTTCTGGAGACCTGCTTGCAGTTTCGCTTTCGGAATTTTCGGGATCTGTGGATTTCTAGAATTGGGTGGGATTCTGGGAAGGGCAGGGCGCCAAGGTCTGGCCGTGCATAATCTCGTTCCCCTTTAGGTGCGGTAGTCAGACTTCTCTCCTACCCGGGCGTTCCCTGCTTTGCTTCCTTGGACCCTGCGGGTGCGTTCGAGGGTCCCGGCCCCCGGCCTCAAGCGTGGCCCCGGCTGCGGAGACCATAGACCCAGCGCTGTGTTTTGTCGTTTGTCGGCTCCAGCGGCGCTACCGCGGAGGATCCAGACCTACTGGTGGGAAACCGATTTCGATTAGGGTAGACCTTACCTAAATCCGAATCCATCGCCACTGCCCTGCCCTTTCTGTCCCCCCTACCCCCTTGCACCATAGCCTAGGGACCTAGGAGACCGATTGGCTTGTCTGTACCAAGCAAATGGATCCCTGTTTTTCCAGGTCAGAGGAAACGCAAAAATAGACTTAATTTCTGTCTCTTTTCCTGGGGAGGTGGTAGGGGGGTGGGGAGAGAGATTGAGCAAGTTAAGTGGGGGAGGGAAGAGGCCTTGGTGGTCAGAAGGAGTTGTTGGCCAGGCTTCCTTTGAGATAGGAGATCTGCTACTTTCTCCCTGCTAAGCATTAAATTTGCACACACTCTACTTCTCTGTCGTAAATAAATACTGTCTCAGATCTTTATCCTAGCTCATTGCTGGGACTAAGCTGCTTGCTTGAAAAAAGGTCGGGGGAGACAAGGACACACACCCGTGCACACCAGAAACCCTCCCCTCCCCGACCAAAGTTTGTACTGTGCACGGAATCCCTTCTGGGGCCAGTGTAAATCATTGCCCTGTGGCGGGGTGTTTCAGCGGCCCCTACTCCAGAGGGGAGTGCCATCACCACCCTGTTTTGAAGCCTGTTGTTCTAGAAGTGATAGCAGAGACCTGCTGAGTTGGGAACTAATTTCCCATTAGAATACTGGCACCTTGAACTTCAAGTAGGCTATCTTTCTGGGACACAAATTTCAAATTTGAATAATCATGGGAGTCATTTGTGATAGAGCTTTTCCTCTTTGTGTTTTCTTTATGAAATTATGGACTAAATTAAAAAAATGTTAGCTATAAACAACCAGCTTCATGATTCTTGAGTTAATGAAAAGAATCTTGCATAAGTTCCCAAAGAAAGTGGAAAGCTTTGGTGATCTCAGGATTGGCCTCTCCTGTCTGTTCCCTTTTGTCCCAGACCTTCCTTTGCTGCCCTGGGAGTATTAAACCATTTTATCAAGTCCCATTTCTGCCACTCTAGCAGAGGTGGCATTTTCCACCTTTCTGTACATACCAGTGTCCCCACAGGACTTGTCCAGTATGAGAAGAAATGCTGGGTGATGGGAACATTGCTCAGAGTAGTAGGTGAATGAAGGTTCCATTTAATTGATACCGTGCTTTTGGGTTTTAAGAAGTTTGTGCATGAAAATGCAGACTCATCAGGGCCTACACTTAAGCCTAAAAGTTTTTGGATATTATATTAAAAGCATTTTTTTGGTCAATAATTTGAACAAACATGGTCTGTTGTGGGATTTGGATTGTCTCCAGTTCTCATATTCTGAGTTGGGACATTTCTCTCTTACTATTTCATTATCTGGAATATTTGGATTTCACTTAACAGTGTAGTGATAATAAAGAACCTATAAGAGGTTCTTGTACCAAAATGAAATTAGAATCTGAAACTCAATACACATTTTGTGTTTTTTCTAACTGTTCTACATCTATATCACCCTGGTAGCAACTGTTGGCACCAACAGGAATCCCCTATTTGGGTTGCAGTGAAGAAGGAAACTTTACTCATAGCAAAACAGCTCAATTGTGACACAGGCTGTCTGTGGAACTGTTCACAGCCAGCTGTGAGGCAACCCTGGAGCCAGACCCCTCTCTGGCTAGACATCTCTGTTCTGCACCTTCCTGGTCTAGTCTGCTTTGCTTCCAGTCAGCAAGATACCTTTGGTACTTCAGCTCAGCCTAAACTAATTGTAGGTGGGAAGGGAAGTGTGCTTGCAGAGCCAGGGGGCAGCTGACTTACAGAGACAGAAGCCCCTGCCCCTGGTCCCTGATTGGCCCATTCCAATGCAAATGACTCCAAATCCTCAATGTTTTGACTGGTACAAAAGGCACTGTCCTGATTGGTCAGAATAAAGCTGCTCTGATTGGTTGTTAAAGGAGCTGGACGCCTACCTACTGGTTGAAATAAGATTTCTGGAACTCCTTTATAAGGGCTGGCTTAGATGGAAGGAGTACAGTGCAGAGGCAGGTAGTTCAGTGCAGGCTTCTCCCTGAAGTGCAGTTTAAGTGAGAGACTCCTGTGTATAAATGGCTGCTGGACTCTTTAAAATATATTTATTTATTTAGAGAGGAGAAAGAAAAGGAGAGAAACATGATGTAAGAGAGAAACACCACAATCTGTTGTCTCTTGTACTTATCCTGGTTGGGAATGAACCAGTGACCCTTTGCTCTTCAGGACAATGCCCAACCAACTGAGCCACACCGGTCAGGGCTGGGCTCTGTTTTTTAAAATTTGAGCCCAGCTAGCCACCAGGAGCCCTTCTTAGTAGATATCTTCTTTCTCAGGGTCCATACAACTTACCGTCCCCATTCTACAAATAAAAAAAAATTAGGGGAATTTATCGCAACAAACAGAAGGTCAACCTGTGCATTCAGTGTGGTGATCCAGGATTTAATAACTCTATTTTGAAAGGAAGATTCTTGATGGAGGAGGAGAGAATACAGAATCAGCAGGCATGGCTTCTGGTTTCAGAGATTGTTTCTGTCTAGCTGTGTGATGTTGGACCAATTATGTTAGCTTTCTTAGCCTCATCTTCCTTATCTACAAAAGAAATGCATTGGATTGGAATCTCAGTCAGAGATCTCCATGCTTCTATTGGGGGGAAAATCGGTGATTTAACACAGCTGTGCAGGCATGGCCAAGTGATTCATCTTTTGGACTCATGTCTACAAAGTATAGTGAAAACACTGTTTGCCTTGGTTAACACTGGGTTGAGATGGTATTTGTGAAGTAGCGGGTTGTAGTTCACGGTGCAGAAGAGCTGTTATTGTTAAGTGACTTAAGCTCCACATAGGGTCATGTATTCATTCCTGCTCTGGAAAAGGCGAGGCGTAGAGAAGATCGAGGCATGCACAAATGTTGCCGTCACAAACACCCCCGTCGTGGCATGGTCAGCATGTCTTTGAATACAAACCATAAAGGATACCTGATTGAGTTTGCTCTAGTAATTCCTAGAAAGGCCTGTTCCAAATAGCCGTCTGTACTGCAGCATTCCCGACGGGGTGAGCGAGTGGACCTCCTCCACTAGTGTTTGGGCTGTGGCTGGATGACTGCAGCCTCCTGGTAACGCAGGGAGTTGAAAGAATCAGATCTGACCTTCCGTTTTCCATCCCCTCTTTACGTTGGCCACTAGGCAGTATTTCCTCTCTTTGTTAAGACTAAAAATTTCCTGGGACAGTTCATAAGAAAAAAATGATCTTTTTGGCTAAAACAAGTGTTGGCTATGTTGCAGTTAGTGTAAACAAGATGTTTATGGACAGGAAAATGTAAATACGGGAAGATAGTCGATTTAGAGCTTGCAGTATAACAAGGGATGTTGTATGATTTATATGAAGTTACCAAATAAAATTCCTAAGGATTGGCTTTGAATACCAGTTTAGCAGTGTTCTGATTGGAGGATGCTGCCATCATACTCCCCATCTGGTTAGCTGGTAGTGAATTTCGGAGTGGTGATAGTTCACCATACATTGAGAGTTAGGGTACTTTGTGTTACAGATAAGACGACACTCACTAATCAAAAAGTTTTACTTTCTTGTCACTTAAGTTTCCATTCTTGTGATAAGATAGATGTCTTTGACACTGATAAAAGAAAGAATCCATTGTGCTTTTCAGTTTCATTCTTTCTGATTTTATTAAAAACAGAAATGACACACAGTGCTTGTTAAAGCATTCGGTGAATTCTGTAAAGTAGGGCAAGTGATGTCAGCAGTTGTGACTACGGAAGAGGGATTCGGAGCTGGTGGGAGATGGGAAGATGAAACAGATTTTTATCCTGTGATTTTCTCCCCCCTGAAGTTTTATTGGCTAAGAAAAGGTCTTGTAAAGACTTATTCAAGTATACCTTCTCTGCTTTCTTCTCAATTTGGCAAGTTGCTGCTGCTGTTGCTTTCCATTTTAGTTAAAACTGAAATATGAATGGCAGCATTTTAAGGGATAATACGAGAGTCTGAAATTCTAAGTGCAGGTTTCCACGAAGTCTCATTTTCCATGTGATTGAAAGAGCTGCTCATTTACAAACTGGACCCTTGGAGGAGTAGGTCTGGGGTTAATGGTAAAAGGATAGTGGAATTAATTGGATTTGGAATTACCTGTTTACTTTGAATAATGTTAAAATTAAAAATAATTACTTACTTAAAGATCTACCGTTTGCCAGTCATTCTTATTGTTTTGTATTTCATTCACTTGATGAGAGCGTTACCACCCCCACTTTACAGATGAGGAGAGTGAGACTTCAGAAAGCCTGATGTAACGTCTAGTCTTATATTGTCTTTTTCTTGTTTGCTGAATTAAAAAAATATTTTATTGTTCAATTACAGTGTCTGCATTTCCCCCCCCCCCCCCCCCCCAGGCACCCCCCCCCCCTTGCTTCCACCCTCCGCCTTGGTTATATCACGTTAAAACTGCAATCACTGCAGTGTAGCGACCATTCGCTGTGTGTTCGGCACCGTGCTGCCGCTGTACGGCGCATCCTCTTACTGAATCTCTGTAGGTGAGTGCTGTTGTCTTTATTTGGTTGAAAAGGGGACTGAGTCTTTGGAGAGGTTACACAAGATCATACATGTAGGGGTTTTCTTTGTATTTGATTTGAAATAAAGACTACTTTCTTCTTGCATTCAGTTCAGGTAGCCATGGGACAGGAGAGCTTTTAAAGGCAGCTTAAATCACCGTTATGAAATGTGGAAGTGAAACTACTTGGTGTGCCAGGGTTGGGATGGAAAGTTGTTCACTGTCATGTAAAGTGACCATTAAAGATTTGGAAAATGTTGAATTTATGAAATTTCATCTTGATTAAAGAATAATTGGGGGGGGTGCTGAGGGGAGGGGGCAAAGGGGGGAAACTGGTACAACTGTAATAGCACAAACAATAAACTATAATTTAAATAAAAATAAATATTCTCAAGTTGTGGAGAGTGAGAATCTAAAAGATGCTGTGGAAAGCTGGGGAGGAGAGCTAGGATTTTCCCTTCTAGATAATTTTGGCCACTGAAGGACATAGTGTTTTAGATTTTCCTTAAGATTTTGGTCTTTTATTAGATTATTTTCTTATGTTGTAGAAAACCACAGACCCCACTCCACCCCCCCCACCCCCCAAAAAGCTGCCCTTTATGGGACACCTGACTAAGCACTGTCTGTTTCTGGTGCCCTCTTTGGGTTCATGAGCTGCTTGCAGGCTCCTCTGGTGAAGCTTGAAACGGGCAAACCAGATCTTTTTTACTCTATATATGAGCAGAAATTAATCTCACTTCCTTTAAAGCACAGGAGAAAAAAGAGTTTTGCTAAATCGAAGTAGCTGACTTTTTATAGAAATTGGCTTGGGCATTATTTTAGAAAGTGCACTAAGTACGGGGCCCATAAGCTCCAGTGTGATGGTGAGAGCGAGCCCGGGATGCAGAGTGTTTCAAGGGGCCTTCGCTGAGTCATTTTCCTTCAATCATCACCCTCCTGTTCTCGATTTTTCCTCTGGTGAATGGCAGGGTAGAATTCTTGCTGGGTACAAATGTATTTTAAAAACCTGCTTTAAAAGGTAAAAGACATGTTTACTTTACTATCTCTCACTTGTATCAGGTGCTTGCTTACCAGTTGCAGAGGAAGCATTTGTGTTTGCAGTCATTTTTCTTTTTTCCCATCGCCACGTTGGAAAGGATGTTTCCCTCTGGGTGTTTTCTTTTTAACTGTTATATACTTAGTAATAGTCACTTTGTCTATGTACTAAGCAAAAACACTCACTGGACATGCTTCAGAAAAGGCGATCTGTCATTTGATATAAATGGATGCTTCTTGGTGCATGGCGTAGGTTGGAGTTTTTCAATTAAAAAAGACAGAGATTCATACAAGACTGTCCTAAAGAGCTTTGCAGTTGGTGCTCTGTCTGAAAGAGATGCATTGCTTCTCAAGCATTGCAGAGAGCTTGGAGAATGTTCCATGAAATGAGTGGAGATAGGGACAGGAAACACATCAAGGGGGATGGAGGGATCAGCATACTGCCACAACTCAGGTCGGATTACTGAAGTGTCTGAGTTCACTTCTCCAGGGAAGAAAATGGATTTGCTTTTCTGAGGGCAGAGAAAGGGGCAAGGGGCACTTTGGAATGGAGATGGCTGGGAGGAGGAGGACAGTTTATCTGGAGAGCATAGTGCACCTGCACATGCATGATCAGGAGGACGGAGGCATGAGGACAGTGACAAATCCTGAGGGCAAACTTCTACTTTCCAGAGAGTCTACTTGTTTTAAGAATTAATATCATTGTTGATATTAATTCGTTCAGTTAAAGTTCATCTGCTTTTGATCATATTTATTGTTCTGTAATAGTCTTTTAATAGTCTTTTATTTGTCAATGAGCGAGCAGCAGGTGTACAGTCATTACTCCAGCTATATGTTGAAGGCTGTAGGATGCGCCTGCTTTGCTCCCTGGGGCTAAGGTTGATTTGTTAAGATTTCTGCCGACATGCAGCCTGATTGTGGTCTTTGAACAGTGCAGTGCTCACCCTGCATGTTCTGTCCTGGTTCTTCATCTTTGCAGTTCCCAGCCTTCATTTTTCACTTGGTCCAGTGAAGGGGTTTTTAAAGTTCCAAGTATGTAAAAATGTATGTTTGAGAGGCTTATCTCCCAGGTTTTTCAATTTTTGTTTTTGTGGGTGGTTTTTCAGATACTTATTTGATAGCAGGTGAGATTCTACAGGAATTGGTCTTTATTCATGCATTTCCTTGGCGAGGAACTTTCCCAGCTGAGCAGAGGGCAGGGAGAAGGCTGTAAGTCAGGCCCATAGTGTTTTGAGAAGCATTAGCATCTGTGTACTAATTAAATAGAAAAAAAAGGAGGCAGAATGCAGCTGGTAATGGTTCATAGTGAAGCTGACTTTTCTGAGATGTTTCAGGGCCTTACGACTGGTGTAACCAATTCCTACCAAGTGTGCTTCTCTGATTTTAGGTAAGGAGGTGTCAACGATTGAATGGCAATGTTTAAATAAAAGCTGATGGACGTGGAGCAACTTCAGTGTGTCTCTGCTGACCTCTCCCCTAGTCCATTCTCTATAGCACTATTCCTGAAAAACAGCCATCTCTGGAACCGGACCTCGCAGTGGTGGTTCTCCAGCTGAAGTTCTGTGTTGCGGCAGGAGAATGGCTCCAGGGGGAGTAACGGAGTATTTGGAGCCTGGAGTTTTGGCCCTTGTCATTTGTTGTCTTAAAAACTAACTTAGATATCCTTTCTTCGTCCCAGCTAGCTGTAAAGTACAGAACACCGTCTTCCCTTTTCCCGCCTTTGCTGCTTTGTACTGTAGTGTCTCTGTGTAGTTTATTTGATAAGTCTTTGAGTAGCCAGGAAGACATTTTGGGCCTAACTCACCTCTTTTCGTGAAAGCTTTTAGGATGCAGCTCAGACTTTGTGAACATTTTCTTTTTCAAGTCTCTTCCATGTGAGTGGATGCTGTATTATTCTCCCCTGCAACACACACTTAGTTTTAACAAAGAAGGTCAGTGAAAACCCGATTCCCAGCAATGTTTGCGTGGGAGGTGCGACTTCAGGAGGCTTGCAGAGCAGCAGTCTTCGCTGTGGTTTTCAGATGAGAACAGTGTTGCTTGTGGTGGTTAAAAGGCCAAGAGCAGATTCTGTAAGCAATAGCTATACTGTAATATTGTAAAAATGCTGGTCTTCTGCCATCCCCTGCTGGGTTGGTTACATGTCCTATGCTTTTTACTAACCAGGGTAAATTAGGGTGTTTTTATGGACTTTGCATGATTGGTGGTTGGACTCCAATGGAGTAAACTTATTTTATGCAGTTAAATGATATGATTTGTAAAATTTGATTTATGCCCAATTTTATGGGTATATATCTATGGCTTAAACATCTGAAAGGATTTAGGTGGGTATTTGGGGGCCTCATCCTTCATTATTGTAAATAAGTAGTTAATAAATACATAAACAATTTATAGTAAATAGCAAATACATAAATGAACTTCCAAGGTGGTACACGGCTAGTCTGCACTTGGTTGGGGTTTTTTCTTTTTGTTTTCTTTTTTTTTTATGTTCACTTGAGACCATTTTTTCATTGCTTTTAGAGAGGGAGGGAAGGAGAGAGGGAGGAAGGGAAGGGGGGGAGAGAGAGAGAGAGAGAGAAATAAACAGAGAACAGAGAAATATCAACGTGAGAGAGAAACATTGATTGGTTGCCTTCTCCGACTGGGGATCCAACCCGCACCCTGGGTACTTGCTCTGACAGGGAATTGAATCCATGCCCTTTTGGTTTATGGAACGACGCTCCAACCAACTGAGCCACACCGACCAGGGCGGGTTTTCCCCTTTGAGCACAGTATATGGGAAGCTCTTACTTTTCTCATGCCCATATTGAACAACTGATTTAGCTCCTCTACTCTCCAGTAATATGTGCTGTTTGATCGGGAGGTTAAGGGGTGACAGTTACAAGCATGAATTAGAAGACACAGAACGTTTTTGTGGGAACAGTAGGCTGCTGCCAGTGCTGGAATTTACTCCTTGACTGCCTATTATCCCCAACATATCATATTTCCCAGTACTGAGGTATGAACCTGATTGTAAAAAATTAGCATTTCTTATGCTGGGGCAGCAATTTGTGTCAGATTTCAATCTATTTAGAGTGAAAACCAATGAAGCCTGGCTGAAAAAATGGCTGGTAAATTGCTGTCCTAATCAAGGTAAATCAAGCTCGAGCATATGGGGGATGGCAAATTTCCATGAGCTTGCTACCCCAAAGAATCAGTTCCTCTCCTCGGTGATGGAATCAGGCAGGGCCTGTCTGTTAAGACAGTCTGTGAGTTGGCCGGTAAGAGTGGGGAGGAGATGGGCTTAGTCAGGCATTATTAGCAGAGTGATCGGGCTGACAGGGTGAATAGAAATAGAAGGAAGCTCTCCTTGATAATAGCGCTTGGCACTTGACACTGCTTTTGATCTTCAGAGCCATTTACAAATATGGTTCTTGCAGATACTCTTGTGATCCAAGGCTGCTGTTGCTGTTTAGGAGGATGGAAGAAGTGATTTGTCAGAGATCAGGTGTTGGTAAAAAATTTGGTTGTGCATCCTTCAGGATGCTCTGAGATTTCCCATTTTCGGTGGAATATTTTGAAAGGTTTTAGCTTAGATTAGGTGTCCTGTGCTTATTTTGAAATTCCTGGAGTGTGAAATGAGGCAGTTTTCTCTGTGATTTAGACAAGCTGGATTTCCAAGGGCAGCTAGAGCATGTCTGGAATTTCATAAGCTTTTAGTTTTAGACCATCACATTTTATCTTCTGTTGGAGAATGTTCCCTTTTTTAAGTCATGTTAAAAACAACCACCACAACAAACAGCAGCAAACCTTTACCCATGTTAGAAGAGCAAGCTTGAAATTATGAGTATGTTATTAGTAAAATTGCTAGTTTTTTGAGCTCCTTTAAGGCAGAGCAGTTTGAAAGGTCTAGATAATTGGGTAGCTTCAAAATAAATTCAGGATTTCTTTTATCACTATTATATAAGGCTTACTAGAGTGTGCCCTTCTAAGTAGTAAACATTTGGGAGGGTACATTTTAATAAAGGGAGATAAGAATGATTTCTAATGGTAAGGTAGCTTTGTTATTAGAGTATGAAGTTTTACTTTGTCTCCTGAGTTTGGATAATTTGTTTTAAACTGTGGTGCACAATGAGAGTTTAACATTTATTGTGCTTAGTAAAACAAAATCAAGGTGAAAACGTGGTGTATCAGCACTGGCATAAGGAAGGAAATAATTAACTGACTTATAACTGGAAATTTGAAGTTGGAGCTGGATGCATCTTTATTGCTTTGGGTGTAAGAGGAAGATCTGTCTTAGAGTCTACACCTGCCTAAACTCAGGGAAGAAATTGCTTGCGTCTGCTTTGGATGCTCAATTCTAAACCAGTGATTGTAGGCAGATACGTCCTACGCTTCTGTGTTGAAATATGGGGGAAATTCTTTCCTGTGCAGTTTGAGCAACCTTAGAGCAAAGACTTGAAGACACGCACACTGGGGCTCTGTCCCGGGGTGACCCAGCAGGTCGTCCTCGCACAGTGGTCTCCGCCATCAGCAGCCTCCACTCCACCCTTGTGCTCAGAGATGCCAGCCAGCGTTTTAGTCCCCGACTCTCACGTGTGAGAGATTGGAGTCCTGGGGAAGGCTGCTAATATAAAAGGTAGAGACCTTAGAGACCATAAAGTTATGAAGAGGGAAAAATAACTTTTCTTATGAGGGAGAGAAAAAAATCTTAAAAAAATGGTCAACTGTCTCCAGGATGTAATAGAAGATTTTGCCTTCATGTAACAAGAATAGGATAGGACAAAAAAGGGAATATTAAGAGAATTAGAAAGAGGTTTTTAAAAAGAATTTTTAAAAATTAAAAACATTTCATTTACATTTGACACTCAGTATATTAATTTGAGGTGTACAGCACAGTGGTTAGACATTTAAATAATGTACTGAGTGATCTCCCTGATATTTCAGGTACCCACCTGGCACCATACATAGTTATTACAGTATTATTGAAAATATTCCCAGTGCTGTATTTACATGCCCATGACTATTTTCTAACTGCCAATTTGTACTTCTTACTCCCTTCACCTTTCTCACCCAGCCTCTGAACCCCTCTTCCAGCTGGCAACCATCAGTTTGTTCTCTGTATCTGTGAGTCTGTTTCTGTTTTGTTTGGTCCTTCATGTTGTTCTTTAGATTCCACATATAAGTGAAATCATGTGGTATTTGTCTTTCTCTGTCTGACTTATTTTCCTTAGCATAATAGCCTCTAGGTCCATCCATGTTACAACAAATGGTAAGATTTCATTCTTCTTTTATGACTGAGTATATTCCGTTGTATATGTGTACCACATGTTCTTTATCCAGTCATCCATTGGATGGATACTTGAGTTATTTCTCTATTTTGGCTGTTTTAAATAGTGCTGTCAGTGTTTGCTTTATGTGTTTAGGTGTGCTTATGTTGAGTGTGGAAGTGTTTACAAGGGTTATATCCTGTTGTTGGGTTGATCCCTCATCATGGTGAAATGTGCATTTTTGACTCTTGTTAGAGCATTTGTCTTAAATTCTGTTTTGCCTGATACAAGTATTGCTACCCCAGCTTATTTTTTGTTTCCATTTACATGAAATATCTTTTTCTATCCCTTTACTTTCAATCTGTTTTTCTATCTGAAACCATATATGTATGGGTCTTGTTTTCTTGCCCAATCAGCCACTCTATGTCTTTTGATTGGAGAATTTAATCCATTTACATTTAAAGTAATTATTGGTAGATATGTAGTTATTACCATTTTATTCATATTTTTATCCTTTTTTCTTTTATTTAAAAAAGTCTCTTTAGCATTTCTTATAATACTGGTTTAGTAGTGATGAACTTCTTCATCTTTTTCTTTTCTGGGAAGCTCTTTATCTCTCCTTCAATTCTAAATGATAGCCTTGCTGGGTAGAGTTATCTTGGTTACAACCAAGATTCCTTTTCCCATCACTTTGAGTATTTTGTGCCAATCCCTTCTGGCCTGCAAAGTTTCTGTTGAGAAATCAGCTGACAGTCTACTGAGAGCTCCCTTGTTAGTAACTAACTCCTTTTCTCTTACTGCTTTTAAGATTCTCCCTTTGTCTTTAACCTTTGGCTTTTTCATTAATTGTGTGTCTTGGTGAGGGCCTCTTGCTTGGGATTCTTTGTGCTTCCTGGTTTTGTATGTATTTCTTTCACCAGGTTAGCAAAGTTTTCTGTTATTATTTCTTCAAATAGGCTTTCAATACCTTGCTCTGTCTCTTTTCCTTCTGGTACCCCTATGATGCAAGTGTTACACTTGGTGTTGTCCCAGAGGTCCCTTAGACTATCCTCATTAAAATTGTTTTTTTCTTTTTGTTGTTTTTTGTTACCTTCCTCATCACAGACTTGATCCTCTGCTTCATCGAATCTGATACTGATTTCATCTATTGTATTCTTCCTTCGATTATTGTATTCTTATTTCTGACTGGTTCTTTTTTGTGGTTTTATCTTTTTGTGTAAGTTCTCACTGATTTCGTCTATTCTTACCTTAAGTTTATTGAGCATCCTTATCACCAGTGTCTTGAACTGTGTATCTGGTGACTTGCTTCCTCCATTTTGTTTAGTTCTTTTTGTGGAGTTTTGTCCTGTTCTTTATTTGGGACAGGTTTGTCTCCTCATTTTGGCTGCCTCCCTGTGTTTGTTGCTGTGTATTAGGTACTTGTGCTGTATATCCCAGTCTTGCCAGGGCAGCCGTGTGTAGTAGTGTTGGTGGCAAGGTAGTACCAGGTGTTAGCCTGGTGGAGTCAGACTGGACCTTGGTTCAGCAACCTTGGTTCTTGATTTCTGACTAGGAAAGAGTTCAGAGCTAAGACTCAAACTACAAGAGAAAGTTTATTGAGAAAGTCACAGAGGTAGAAACGAACTGAAGAAGAAAAGGGCTCAGGACAAAAGTTACAGAAGCAAAAGAAGGGTCCTTGGAGCTTAGGAAGAAAAGAGAGGCTAGGAAAACGGGCCTGGGGGAAACGGGAAAAAGGCAGGACACGCTCCACGGAAAGGGCTGTTGGGTTCTCTGACGGGTTCTCTGACCTAAGGGTTTTTAAGGGCGGGGATTTTAGGGGAGGATCTCAATAGACTGTGCTTCAGCTTTCCAGGTGAATCCTGTCAGGGTTGTGGTCTCCACTGATTGGTTGGCGCCAGGGGTCATCAGTCAGTGCAGC